>NC_059386.1:33452691-33770191 GCF_019703515.2 Myxocyprinus asiaticus | reverse complement strand
TGACTGTCAATTAAAGGAAGGTGAATACAACAAGATAAAAAGAGGCCAAATGTGATTGTTTTGTTTACTTTGTTACAACTTAAATGCTTGTCCAAGCTACTAACATCGCAAGACTGAAGATGCATGCAGCTAACTTCAAAGAAACCAGAACACTGTACCTTTATATATCCCCACGAGACAGAGCGTAAATAATTCGCTTCAGGCATTTTCGTCAAAGCCCCAGGGCGAAACAAACAAAAGCAAGAGACAAATCACTGCTAAATCCCTTAGATGTTGCGATGCAATCCTTAGTCTTTGTCCAAAAACAGCATCTCCAAAGTTGACACCAGATCAGATGGAGGTGCGATAGAGGCTGGGAGACATGGCTTGGCTTTGCTCCTCTGTGCCGCGAGAAAGATGCTGTTCTGCTCAACACCTTCCAAATATGGGACTGCTCATATAATCAGTATGGCTCGTGCCCCTGCCAGCCAACCAATCAGAGCTCATTACTGGGGGTGAGAGATGAGGGCTGGAGCACGCCGTCATCCGCTGATGGAGGATGCAGCAGGACTTGGAGAACAAAGCTGTTTTCACAGCTCATCTTGTACATGGTATAATCGTAAGAACCGCGGCGTGCTCCGTTGACTAATCAGAGAAAGAGAATGTTCTCCTGGTGAGGTTTATGCACTTGTGTTCTCTCACAAAAGTAGTGACCTATAAACCAGGCCTATATATTATATTATAACCTAGCTATACTGACCAGCCCGATTATTCATGTTTTGAGATTATTGGTAGAAATCTACTAACAAACCATCTACAAAATATTATGTTTTCAAATATTTCGTTTTAAATATTGAGTAAATATTGTGCAAATTTCTAAAATTTTGCTTAACTCTAAATTAAATTATTTATTTATTTGTTTTTACACAGTTTTCTGGGATACTGGATTCTGATTGGTCAGTCGTGCCATCCAGCGGTCTGATATTTCTGAATAATGACCACACATCTGGGGATATTGTGAGTCATCTTTCATGGACATTCAATGCCCATTTATTTATTTATTTGGGCAAATAGTCATGTAATGCACAGAATAATAAGCAGTCAGACGTCATTTTCGCAATATAAACACCAACAGAACTCCAACGCAAACCGGAGGTGGAATTCAGCAGTTTCTGGAGACTCCATTGTCTCTTTCTTCTCACATAATAAAGTAATTTCAATGCAAATCAACTAGATATAGCGGTCTATATATTTCAGACTGATAAACCAGGCCAATGAATTGTTTTGAGACTCCTGGTATTGGCCGATAAAAATGCTTAGCTGATTAACAGGAGTGGTTGCTTTCTCTTCTGTCAGGTCCAAAATCTATTGACAAACAATCTTCAAACAATTTCTGTCTTCAGATATTTCTGATCAATATATATATTTTGAGCATTTTGAGTAAATATTGTGCAAACTGTAGGCCATGTCCACACTAATCCATTTAGGTTTTCAGCTTCCTAACGTCAGCGTTTTCCAAAGTATGTAGTTATGAGGAGGTTTTTCAAAAGTCTTCGTTTTCGAGAGATGAAAATGTAGTAAAATCAATGTTTTCAAACAAAAATGGATTAGTGTGGATGTGGCCTAAATTGCTGGAATACTTGATTCGGATTTTACAATTGCAGCATTCTGCGGGTCAAATGTTGTTGTATAATAACCGCTAAACTGTATAATTGACCATTTTCCCAGGCAACCGATTTTCTAAGGGTACATTTACACGACAACGATGTACTAAAAACGGAAAAGTTTTTCCTTTGCGTTTTTGAAAAGTTTCACGTACAGACGACAATGTTGTCAAAACGATCCCCGTTCACACGGATCCGCGAAAATGACTAAAAACGCATGCCAGGCCAGTAGTTGGCGATGTCACTCTGTAAAGAAACACTAAGGGCCTACGCATATAAGCATTCTTCCACAGAGTGGTGAATACAAACAATGAAGATGGCGAAAGCATCGAGAAATTTTGTCTGGACGGACGATGAGGTTGCATTATTACTACAATTACTTTGCTGGAGAAGCGTCAGTAACTCAAAATCTTGAGCAGCACAAACACAGTCCTGTAGTCCACCACTGTAGTTTTGAATGTCTCGCGTGTTGTTTTGAATCCTTTTTTTTTTGTATTCCATCTGTTGTTGTTTTTTTTAAAGCTTTATTTAGTAACAAATCACACAATAATCTAATACAAAAAAACAATGACAATAATTGCAAGAAAATCAGTAAAAAATAACAATACAAATAAATAAATAAAATAAACAACAAAATAATCCAAAAATTAAGAACTATATACATAGGGGTATTCAAATCAAATCCATATCTCTAATTGCAAAATAAATACAAAAAACCTTAAAAAGGATAATATTTCAAGACTTTACAACAATCTATAGTCTTTTTTGCTTTGGAGTTCCTTACATCCTCCAATGCTTTAAGATTGCTCAAACTTAAATTGTACAAAACTAGGTGTACTTTTTGACCATCGACATTTATGAATGTGATATTTCCCTAAAATAATAAACAAATTAAGAATGTTTTGAAGTACCCATGTGCTTGCCTATAGACTGAACACGTAATATGCGTGCGCATGACGTCATCGTTTTTGTATGTTTACACGGAGACGATAACGGCATCGTTTTCAAAAACGTGCACTTTGAAACCCGTTTACAAAAGTTTGCGTTTTCAGGCCCCAAAACGCCATTGTCGTGTAAACTAACAGCCAAAATGCAAAAAAAGTTTTCCGTTTTTAGTGAAAACGTTGTCGTGTAAATGGCCCCTAAATAATAAACTGGCTCACTGTACATTATCTCACCTATTACACTATTTTATCCATAATTTATCAGCTTTTAATCAACTTTATGTCAGCCATTGGCCACCCTGCTCTCTAGATATCAGCATCAATATCAGCCATTATTAGTCAACCACTACACTATACTTTAAAAATTATAATTTAAGTCTTTATAAATCTTTTTGTTCGATAATGACTGTCCAAAAGGGGAACTATTTGAGCTTCTTACACAGTAAAATACAAAAACTTGTATTTTAGTGCAAATATTGACATCGTGTAAATAGGTCCAACAAAATCAACCTTGCAGATGAAATTCCATTCTCAAATCAAAGGCTAATCAAAAGTGGGCAACTTTGATGATACTTGCAAACCGATCTGAATAGAACAGAGCATGCCATAAGCAATACAACAGCATTCAAATGGAGATATGGACCCCCACTCGGGCTGCATCCAACCAGAACACAAACCTTTCATGTAGACATTGGTGATGTTCTCATTTGAAAAACAAATGAACAGATCAGTTGCTCTCTCATTAAGGCAATAGCCATTGGCCGGATTTGTTTGGGGCAGGTCTGAATATTTTACCTCACAGCCATGAAACCACAGTGGTGGTGTATTGCGTCAAAACATTTCTTTATGCAAAGCAAACCATTATGTGGCTCATCATAAACAAGGAAATAAACCTATTTATGTCTATTTATATTTCCTGAGTATTTCATATGGTCATAAAAGTGTGAGTGGATTACTAGATGAGTATAATGACTAAATAGGACAAAAGAAAAACATTTTGAAATGTAATTGCTTCTTACCAAAAGATGACCAAGGACTGAGACCTACTGCCAGACACTCATTAGTACGAACAAAATACGCAATAATTAGACCTGTACTGATCGTATACAGCCATAATGTAATATAGCAAAGTCTATAGCAGAACTTTTCTATACTTCTGAATAATGTTGATTACCACAAAAATGTATTTGGAAAGTTTTTTATTTTTTTATTTTTTAAATCAAGGTTACAGTGAGGCACTTACAATGGAAGTAAATGGGGCCAACTTTTGGAGGATTTTAAGGCATAAATGTGAAGCTTATAATTTTATAAAATAACTTAGTAATTCTTCTGTTAACTTGTGTATTATTTGTTCATGTAAAGTTGTTTAACTCGACGTTTAAGAGTTTACAGTATGGCAATGTAATTATAAAAATGGGTATACATTTACACAAAAAAGGTTATTAAGCGATTTTAATCATGTTAACGCACATATTATTAACATCTTGTGGCTATACTTTTGAAACAGTGAGTATTTCAACGTTTAAGGATTGGCCCCATCCACTTCCATTTTAAGTGCTTCAATATACCAATCTTTATATACCAATATAATAATCATTTAAAGGAGGGACAAGTCAAAATACATTTTTGTGGTAACCAACATTATGCCACAAATGCTGCAGTTTGAGCGTAACTTGTACTGAAAATTCCTTTAATGACAATAAATTATATTTTCGCTGATTTGCGAGCTTGCAATCTGAATTGAGTGTGACGTGAGACAAATAATGGACTTCGCAAGAACGATGAACGAAAGAATGGCTCTTATGAGATGGTTCTTTGCGATGAATCTGTCAAACAGATTCAAGACCAGTCTGAATCAAACTCACACATGAAATGAATCGGTCTGACTGTAAAGTGAGTGACATGTTTGAACCATAATCAACATAATGTTGGACGACATTTACTTACACCAGTCAAAAGTATAGACAATGTTTATTATGCAATGTTTTCATGATCCCTAAAACCTTTTGATCTAAAGACTTCTGCTGAAACGCCTGGAGAATTAGTCGTATAAACCAATATAAATTGTGCCTATATGAATTTCTTTACAAATTTTTTTTCATTATTTGTTTTGCATTATTATCGTTCAATAATGTTTTAAAAGCACCAGTTATGATTTGTTTAGCATTTATTTTTCACTGCATAACTCCCATACAATTTGTGTTATTTCATAGTTTTAATGACTCTATTATTATTATAAGATGTGAAAATTGCAATAATAAAGACTGAGTAGGTGTGTCGAAACTTTTAACTGGTAGTGTTTGTTCACTTAAAATTTGAGTAGGGGGAGAGAGAAGGAATCTTGCACAAAGCACTACTTGATTAAATATAGACTAGAGTTAACTAGCGGGAGTGTCGTCGCGCTATAGGTAGAGTCTGACTACAGGTTGAGGCCAGTGTCATGTTGTTGGAAATGTTATTGCTATAGCAATACTATATTAGATCGTATGGAACAAGAAAAAAATCCTCTGATGACGCAGATAAAAGATCTCCCGGAAGATTTGGGGGTGTGGTTTTTTCAGAGATGCCATGCTATTTCTGGAGATCTAATTATCGCCACATCAAGTTTAGCTTCATGTTTAATGGGAGCATGCACACTCACAATAACACGTTTTTTTTTTTTTTTTTTTTTAGAAGAAACTGTTCATGGAGCTTGCACATAGGCATGTACATATACTGTATGTCATACATCTTTGGCTGTTGCATTGTGTCTCGTTATTCCAACGTCTATTCATTAACATAGGCTGTTATAATGTAGCCTGTTACAATAAGTACAAAAGAGGGCATAATCAAAATATAATGCATAATAGTTTGTCATTATGTGAAGACTCGCTGGTCTATTCAACGAAACAATGCTCAGAATGTGCATCTCTGTTCTTCCTTCAGGTTACCGTAATAAGCTTAGTAAGTGTGAAACCATGGTTTCCGTGATGCCATAATCATCATGTTTTTAAAACGCAGTGTTAAGTTGAAAGTAGTTTTGAAGACCCTACATTCTGTTACATTCAGCTGTGCTCCATCTAGATGTTTGAAAGAAAGATTTTGCCTTGTGTGAGTGTACGCTCTTCTCCAGAGTGTAGAGTGCCATCTCTGCCCTGGACAGAAAGTCACACTGCGCTCTGTTGGAGTTTGTTGCTGTGATGATTCATGCTTCCTCCCATTTAACTTGGAATTTTAAACGTCATACTGGGAAAATTGCAATGGAACGCCACTTTATGTTGGACTTACAACTCGTGCGGAAATCTTCAGCTCTGATTTCGTTGAGATGCAGGTGTGTCACGCAAACATGTCGGCACCGAGAGAGATTTACAGTCAATGATAAACCTTCACTTTTATTAAATAATATGCATTAATGAGTCAAAGTTTCTACATTATATGACAATAAAACGTGTTTAGCAAACATGTGCAGAGACAGATGTTCAAAACACTTTCTTTTGATTATCGTAAACCTGTAGAACTAGCATTGCAGCATCGTTTATCAGTTTGGTTGCTATGAGACGTCTCTGACAATCAAGGTACCGCTGAAAATGACGGAATCAATCTCAAAATTTAAAAAAAGGCCCCTCTTTGATATGTAGTGTATAGTTGTCAGGTAGATGTCACTGAATTTTGAATTCAGTGAAAACTCACATCAAACATTTTCATTTTCGATCATCGATTTCATGATAAATCATTGCTATCACTTCCGAGTACTTGGGTACTCGTGCCCATCCCTACTATAGAGCCCACGCTAAAGTTTATGCTATTCTGGTCTGTAACACAATACTTTGATATTTAACATAAAAGGTTTGTTCAAATCACTAACCTTTAGCATGAGTAACAGTAATAGTGATGCTTGTCTTAGGGGCGTTTACGAATGGTGATAAAACAAGAAATCTCTTAAAAATCTAGTTTTAAACATGTCAAGTTTGAAGAAATGTAATCTTTCTTCATGTTCAAGTTGGTTACCATTTTCTACATAAAAAAAAAATATATATATATATATATAACGAATTTATGTGGTGGGGGTCTGGGTAGCTCAGTGGTAAAGACGCTGACTACCACCCCTGAAGTTCACGAGTTCGAATCCAGGGACTCCAGCCAGGTCTCCTTAGCAACCAAATTGGCCCGGTTGCTAGGGAGGGTAGAGTCACATGGGGTAACCTCCTCATGGTCGCTATAATGTGGTTCGCTCTTGGTGGGGCGCGTGGTAAGTTGTGCATGGATGCTGCGGAGAATAGATTGGGCCTCTACACGTGCTATGTCTCCGCAGCGACGTGCTCAACGAGCCATGTGATGAGATGCGTGGGTTGACGTGGAGGCAACTGAGATTCGTTCTCCGCCACCCGGATTGAGGCGAGTCACTACACCACCATGAGGACTTAGAGCGCATTGGGAATTCCAAATTGGGGAGAAAAAGGGGAGAAAAAAATTATAATAATAAAATAAAATAAAATAAACAAGTTATGTGGTGTAACAATCCCGGTAAGGGTATTAAATTACTTCCCTTGAACCCTGAATATATAAGAGTGTACATATCATGAATTTTTGAGTAAAGAGTATCAATTAGTTTTCACATGGGTACTCCATATGACCTGAACAGAATGTGCCTTTTCATAAAAATGTCAAAATATATTATATTCTTTTAAACTAAACACACAGTCTTGAGGATCCTTTCAATTTTTATTTTTTTGCCATCTGACTTGGACAAGTGGACAAGTTTTTCAAATATTAATCATATTTTAAAATAGAATGGTTTCACTTCTTATTTTTTTAAAGCTGCATTATAAAACTGATTGTTCCAGTCCTGGATGCTGATTGGTCAACAGCCGTGCTTTATTCGTGATAAAACACAGCTCTGACCTCTTCACAGAACTTTTATTTGTATCACTCCACATCACCCATAGCTGACAGATATTCTTGTTGCCTAGCAATGCTCTGTTTACTGCCAGGGACTATATTTTCTGGTGGAAGGATGGCATTTAATGATTTACTTACAAAATATAAAATTTTAATGAACATTTGTGTCCTTCATATTTTTATTATGTGGCGACCATTTTATAAAAGCAATAAGGCACTCGAGCCGTGCCATATTGTGAATACAGTCACAGAACTAAGCATACATGAGCATACATTCATGGGGAACTACCGTGTACCTATAGTGGCTTTAACATGAAATGTTTAATTGTTCAGTCTGTTTAAAAACACTATCTGATAAAAGGGCAATGGAAAGTGACAACTTGTGTGGGTAAAAAACAAAAAAACCAAAGGGACGCACAAACACTTAGGGAATAAATTGCAGCAATGTTATAAAATACTCAGAAGTCATGAATATTAGTAAACGTTACTGTAATTTCACTGGAACATGTAGCCTATTAAACACATAGTGATCGGTAAGCACAAAATAATACGATTCAACAAACCTACCAGAAAACAAATCAAAGCATTATAGCAAGTAAACAACTTCACCAAATAGTTAACAGATAAACATTCATCTTGAGACTGAACATGCCACATTGTTTCAGGCTAAGCCCCACATCACATAAGACACATTCCTGCGCACATTGGACAGACATTGAGGCTGCATACTTGGATATTACATTTCTGTATTGCACATATATAAAGGTCATAACGTGATTTAGGAGGAAGGCTGCTCTTTAGCGATTTGAGCAGAGCCTTGTGGTTTTCTGTGAAGTAGTTTGGTGAATTCTGTTGGAGTCCGAGGTCTTTAGTTGTGCACGCTCAGGCCTCGTGTGGCTTTTATTAAAGCCGTCGGCAGACTCTTTGAGCACTGTACAGCGTTTTGTGCCTTGCGGTCGCTGCTGCAGAGAGGACCAATGGACGCCAGAAGATTTACCACAGTGCGCGTGCAGGATCCAAGTCATTCAAAAAACCACTGGCCACAGATCCCCCCCACCCATACCCCAAACCACCCCCTCACCACCCTCCACAGCCCATATGTCTCCTTCTCTTTCAGTATTGACTCCAATTGGTTTTCTGTGCACTGGCACCGACAGGCCTCTGGCTTCAGAATCTACTGGGTGTGGTGTTTCATGGAAGGGAAATTGGGCACTTGGGTAACTCCAGATTTGCTAGAATAGGAAGTCTTTAACATATAGGAAGATAGTGACATATACAACAATAAACATCACATTAATGGACAGCTTAAAGTTAGAGAGAGTAAGTAACAAAGGTCTCTAAAAATAAAACCAGTGGTGAGGAAGTTAGAAACTGCAGCTTGCCAAACTACAAGCTACTCATGATACAAAGAAGCAAAACTACAATCAAGCTACAGGTTCATTTTTATATATATATAGCTACATTACAAGTAACTAAAAAGAGAAGCTATGTGCATTGAAGATGCTTAAGGGGGCAATATCTTTGAAACTATTTCACATGAAATAAAAAAAATCAAAGATCACAGCAGTACTTGTATGGCAAAAAAAACAAACAAACAAAAAAAAATGAGGATCTCAATTTAAGTGACTGCATAAAACTTGAACTAGTCTATAATAAAATAATTTAATAATAAATTAATTAATAACGTTATAAAAGTTAATGAAGTATATATCTGAAAATACATTGATTAACAGCAGTATTTCACTTTAAAGGAATACATTGATACAAGTTAAGATCAATCTACAGAATTTCAACTTGTACCTTGTTTATTTAAAAAAGGAAGAAATAATCGCTGTTTCAGTGAGGCACTTACAATAGAAGTGAATGGGGCCAGTCCATAAACATTAATATACACACCGTTTCAAAAGTATAGCCACAAGATGTAAACAATACACATGTTAATATGATTTTAGTGTGATAAAATCAGGGATTTACCAGATTACAGGGTTTGTCGGCGTTGACATGGCAACAAAGTTGTAAAATCAGATATAACTTTACAGAAAATGTTTGCAAGCGATTTTGTCACACTAAAATCATGTTACCACACATATTGTTTACTTCTTGTGGCTATAATTTTGAAACTGTGTATTTTAATGTTTATGGACTGGCACCTTTCACTTCCATTGTACGTGCCTTAGGGTAACCACGATTTTGCTCTTTTTAAATAAACGAGGGGCAAGTCAAATTATTTTTGACCTATGGTTCATGGAGTAGGGGGTTTTTGTATTCACCCTTACAAAACTGTTTCACAATTTTACAGTAGTAACAGTAATAATCTATTAGGTCTCTATTACATTTCATTTTTATTATAGCAGTGGCAGTTGTAGTTAAAGTTTTATTAGTATTATTATCAGTACTAATAGTATTATTATTATTATTATTATTATTATTATTATTTGAAAGACTTGCTACATTGACCTAAGCATGGTAATGAGGAGCCATACATGGTCTTACCTGTGCTTATATGCCATTGCACTTTAAATATAAGGGTAAGTACACAAAGGGCTTTAAAGACTGGCCCTCCAAGACTTATGGACAAATTATGGACAAAGATTTCCTCCAGTGTAATATATGTCCTGTTGAATGATGTTTGACATTATGAAATAAACTGGATAATAAATATAATAGGCTCATATAAATAAAGAGAATTAAAAAAAATCAGACACAGGACACATTTAATACAGGTTATGTTTTCTACTTGATGTCCAATGTAAAATCTGGGTCCCGAAGCAAAACCAGTTGAGAACCACTGGTCTAGATAATACAGTAGGTTTCTCAAATCGCTTGTTCATGTTATTATGCATAATCTTTAGGTCTTGTTTATTTTGTGAGGAATATTTTTTATAAATATTTTATCAAAACACTATTAAATGTTTCAATTTTAGGATCCAAAATAAGCTTGCTTGGGCAGAGAACTACAAAGAAGCAGTAATGTTTGATAGTGGACCTCATTAACCTTTCTGTAGGGTGTCTGTGTTGAATGTAGTGTGTATGTGTGTTTCATTGGTGCTGCCTCCTAGCCCACTGCAGGGCTCAATTTGTCTGTGTTTCCATGGTGACTACAAGCATGTGGGGTCTTACACAAGCCTGTTTGTCTGCAATGTGAGAGGGAGGGCTTGTTGTTGGTGTGTAGGTATTCCGTTCATCAGTATGCAGCGTGGCAGGCCTATGCCGGTGATTTGGGAGCATGCTCAGTACATTCAAAAACAAACCCTGACACAGGCTGAAGGGGCGGTGTGTTTTGATTGGTCCAGGGAGACAATATATAAAATGTCTCAAGCACAGAAGGAATCGCCCCTAAATATACACCTGATGTGTTATCATAATATGTGTTTGTTTACACAGTGAACGGTGATGCAAATCAAGGCGTTTCTCAGAAATGAACTCGGCTGCCCAAAAGCATAACAGGATGCATTGAATGCAAATTAAAGCGTGTTATCGGATGTTTTTGTGACTTGGAAGAGCCATGGAATTAACTGTCTTTTGTGAATGAACGCAATTAACTGTGTTTATTGTGTTTCACTTTAAACAACCCCAAGTATTAAACTTTGGCACAGTGTGTGCTATTACTTTTCTAAGTGATTATTTTATGATTTTTGCCACCTAGATGATAAAACAGGTAAACAAATGTCACTGACATATACTGAAAAAGGGACTCGAGTCATGTCTAGAAACTATAATATCATAGAGACTTGAGGGTGGGCTCTTTTGACTTGAGAAAAAAAGAACACCCTGGCAATGTTATCAAGTACCCAGAACAGCCTAGCAACACTATACATGGTTGCTGCACATAAAAAAAATAATAAAAAAAAATAAGATGTTTTAAGACCTTTTTCAAGACCTGAACAAATAAAATAATCCCATATGTCGATACCAGAACAAACCCAAACAATCTCAGAATAATTAATGTATTACAGATTCTTTAACTTGAACAGTCTGGGGAACATTCAACAATGCCTTTAACATTGCTTATCAGAGAAAACAGGGTATCTGTAAGTTTAAAACACTCACTTGTTATCCACTTCACTTCAGTTTTTCACTAAATTAATTTTTGAAAGATTTATATTTAATCATATACAATATCATATTAAAATTGGTTTATGTACCAGTATATCAATACATATGAATAAGAGGTCGACTTACATTGGACCTTTCTGATATGATAATAAGGTATTTGAAGTAAGGAGATAATGATTAATCATCGGGTAAGTGTTAAAAATCTAAACATTTAATGTGTTAAACATTTACTTCCTGTGACGGGGCAGCCCAGACAGAGGCTACAAAAGTACAAATTGAATTAAATCCCAGATTCAGTTAACTGTGCAACCAAAATCCCAAGAATAACCATAAAAAATATCTCATGCATACCGAGGGACTTTTAACTATAAACAAGCCCAAAATAAACAGAGGATTCTTACTGCTCACCCAAACAGATAGGGGAAATAAAATATTCACCCTTACAATCATTTACAGCATATTACATTATAAACAATATAAAGTAAACACTGTCATTTAACAAATATGAGCAGTAATTCCTCAACAGTAGATCATCAGCGATTGCTTGTCATAAATGTGCGGTACACATTGATTGTGAACCGCTCTGAAATTGTTAAAACACTGAATCACAAGCCCCCTGCGTGCTTGGAGAATGTACAAAAGTGCCGCGTCTTCCCTTTGAAGCGCGCAGCACATGCAGACTATGTATTTATTTAGTTAAATCACAGCTTTTTGCAGTAATCACACTATGCTATATCATGCTTCCTGTCTTTCCGTCTCCAAATTTAAGACCTCTGCAAATGATAATCAAGACTTTTGTTATACCATTTAAGATAATTAAGACTTTTTATGACCGTACATTTTAGAAAACTAAATTTCTAAAGACATTTTAAGATTTTTTAAGGATCTGTGTGAACCCTGCTATAGCAACCAAGGCAAGTCAGTCCACCACTCAGTGGCCATTTTTAGAACACCCCCGGGCAGGCTGTGCCAGTGATCTATAATATAGAACTGGATTGCCGATGACGACATAACATTGAAGCCACTGTGTTGCTATATTTGTATGCCCAAACATTCCAGTGTGCCTATTGACTTTATAGGAAAACATCTAATTTCAAAGAGTAAATATTAGTCATTCAACCACCACTTGTATATTTAAAATCTGCCTGTGAAGCCATTCAATGCAAACTTCCTACACATGTAAATTGTTTTTTTTTTTTTTTTTTAGAGTCTGGAAATGTTCCTGCTTCTTGAAAACCTAAGTGAGTATATCTATATCATAAAGTAGCTCTAACTTACTACAGTGGCGAATAGATCAAGCTGAATGTAAATAAGATACAGATATTTTCAGACATATAATTGCAAACATCAAAGTGTTTGTTCTGAGCTACTTTTGTGTACATTTTTTAATTTAAAGTGCCTTTTTCTCACAGTGACTTGAGAGAGTGCATTCTAGCTTGTTCTTTATCTCTCTCTTACTGTTTCCACACAGCGTGTGCACAGACAGAGAGAATGAGATAAGCCATGAAAAGATGGATAAAATGTAACTGATACACTAGGTTTAAGTGTTTTAAGTGACAAATACACATGCTGATTGTATTACATATAGAGATATATGTCTATGACTATAGAGACCATGTCAACTTGAAAACAGGCGATTTAGAAATCTTTTTCAGACTTTTTAAAAGGTTAGAAAAAAAGAATATGTCCGAGCACAAGGACATTTTGCCACCCCATAACAAGCAGATATTGCAGCTTTTTCTACTTGCTTTACAACTTGTTGACAGTTTTGCCACATCCCTTGGTGAACATTGTTCTGCACTGATAACTACAAACCTAGCCAGGTGGATGCTCTGACATTGCGATCCGTGTTTATCTTCTCCCTTGCAGTGAATATTATCTATAATGGGCAAATTAAATGTCAATCACGATTGTCACTAGGGGGTGAAATGAGACTGTTGTATACAGAATATGAGAGACGGTCATTGAGTCTTTTTGGCAGTAGGGGAATACCAAAATGGCCCCTCAAACAATTCTGGTGGCTTCACCTTATTTCTGGCGCAATGCTCTAGAAAGTATCTAGAACATCCTAGCAACAATCTAGCAAGCACCTGAAACACCCTAGCAACACTCTGGAAAGTATTTAGAACACCCTAGCAATGCTCTAGCAAGCACATGAAACACCCTGGCAACTCTCTAGCAACCACACAGAACACTCTATCAACACTCTAGCAAGCACTTAGTGCTTGATGTGTTTATGGAAACCATCATGGAGGTCATGTGCTTTACCAGACTGTGACCAGAGGTGGGTAGTAACGCGCTACATTTACTCCATTACATTTACTTAAGTAACTTTTTGGGGAAAAAATTACTTTTAGAGTAGGTTTAAAAGTGGGTACTTTTTACTCTCACTCAAGTAAATTTCTAATGAAAAAAATGTACTTTTACTTTGTTACAAGGTGCGGCATTCCTGTCGTTACATTACTGGGTTGAATTTTAGTTAATGTGTAATTTATTGAGAGATTATTGAATGGGACTTTTACGACAGCAGAAGTTCACACAGCTGCACACACTGTCACAGACTGTCACTCAAGCCAAGTCTATCACTGATAAAGCATCATGCTCTTCAAACAAAGTGAAACACTTTCTTCGCTCCGCCCAGTGAAAATAGATTCGTCATGCAATGCCTTCATTTAACACCAAGACAAGTGGATATTTCAAGATCAAAATTGCAGCTCCAACTTAAGGCAGCACGCTGAGGTAAGTTGTGGTTCTAATGCTAATATGGGCTTTTCTGTGTAATGTGATGTTCATTTTCAGGGTGATTCTGTAACTGGGCTCTAATGACACATTTTATGTGTACATTTTTAAATCAGTGCAGCAATATATCAGTGCGCTTTGTCCTGCATGTCATGAGCAGTATTTACGCATTTACCTGCGCCCTTGCACTGGCAACTACGGCAGCTACTTCGGGCGGATTAACTGTATAAATCCATGTAAACATCCAAGATAAGTGTAAATGCCTTTTGCTCTGCCGTTTGCGATTGACAACTGGAGCACGAACAGACAGCATTTCTGCGAGTGCACAGCGAGGGGCACGAGGCGGGTGTGTGAGAGCTGTGCGGGCGCGAGGTGATCGTATGGCGAATAATATATATGTTAATATAAAGAGTAAACATATTTTATCTAATGTACATTATTGTATTTATTTATTATACTTTAGTATCTTTAAACTCCAATAAATCTGGGAAGTGTTTCTGGGCGCATAGTGCCCTCATCCGACCAAATCATCATAACCTACATGTTATAAAAGAATATTTAAAGAGGCTCTATTATGCTTTTTGGGATTGTACCTTTCCTTTTGTGAGTAATATAGCTGTTTGTGAGTGTAAAAGGTCTGCAAAGTTACAAAGTCCACGCCAAAGTGAGTTACTCTCTTCCCCAGAAAACACTGCTCCTGAACTGCCTGAAATGCCTGGTTTGCAGTCCAGCCATTACTTCCATGACTTAGCTATGTCACTGTGTAACACATTTGCATAATGCCTGCCTAAGGGCTACTTCGGTTATGGTAAAGGGGGTCACATTTCCGACACACGCTCTACGCGGTTGACCAATCACAACAGACTGGGGCCGCTGACAAATCAGAGCAGACTGGGCTTTTCGGAAAGGGGGGCTTTAAAGAGACGGGAGCTAAAACAGAGCGTTTCAGACAGAGGGTGAAAAGAGGTACTGCAGCAATGTACAGTATGAGAAAAATAATGTGTTTTTTGAACATTAAAGCATGCAAACCTATTTACAGATTCATAAAATTATGAATCTGTAAATGAGCATAATATGGGCTCTTTAAATCATCCACAGAATTACCATTTCCACTGTGTGCAGTCTCCTGAGTTAAAATAATATATGTATAAATATAAAGAGTACATTTTGGGGCCTGGGTAGCTCAGCGAGTATTGACGCTGACTACCACCCCTGGAGTCACGAGTTTGAATCCAGGGTGTGCTGAGTGACTCCAGCCAGGTCTCCTAAGCAACCAAATTGGCCCAGTTGCTATGGAGGGTAGAGTCACATGGGGTAACCTCCTCGTGGTCGTGATTAGTGGTTGTCGCTCTCAATGGGGCGTGTGGTAAGTTGTGCGTGAATCGCGGAGAGTAGCATGAGCCTCCACATGCTGGGAGTCTCCAGGGTGTCATGCACAACGAGCCATGTGATAAGATGCGTGGACTGACTGTCTCAGAAGCGGAGGCAAGTGAGACTTGTCCTCTGCCACCTGGATTGAGGTGAGTAACCACACCACCACGAAGACCTACTAAGTAGTGGGAATTGGGCATTCCAAATTGGGAGAAAAGGGGATACAATTTTTAAAAAGAAGAAGAAAAAAAGAGTACATTTTAAAATGTATCTGTATGTTTTGCCTCTCTATATGTTATTATGTTATTTTAATTAAGTAATGATTTGTCAAATAGCAATTTAATACATTCAGCATGAAAGAAAACATTGCAGGAGTGAAGGAAGTAGTAAACTCCCAGCTCGTACGTCTTCCCCGCAGTGGATTATGGGCAATTAGCCGTCAAATTAGAGTGCATTGTGGGTAAGAATGAGTGAACAAAAGTAAGGAACAAGTGGCTCACCCAGAATTCAGACACTCCTACAAAATGGCAGACACTCAAAATAGTGCACTATATAGTGGATAGGGGGTGGTTTCAGACACAGTGAGTGTTCCAAGATCGGGGTTGGTGCCCTGCGCACTAGGCTGCGTAATCTGCATTTAGAGAGTGGCGGTACTGCTGTACAGAACTAATTATCAAAATTCTTTCGACACTGAAAACTGTAACTACACTGAAATAAGAATCCACGCAGGACTTTGAAAGCTATGAAATAGTGAAGGTAGGCATTAATAAAGCATGATCATGCTTTGGTTTATATTTCAGCATTATATATATTGTCCTTGTGGGACATTTTCACATTTTCACTGTAATAATTACTAGAAATGTTTCCAAACCTCTCTTATTAACAGATTCAGCCAGATCTGACAAGAGCCCTTAAATGGATAGTTCACCCAAAAATGAAAAGTCTCTCATCATTTTCTCACCCTCATGCATCACAGATGTGTATGACTTTCTTTCATCTGCTGAACACAAATTAAGATTTTTAGAAGAATTTCTCATCTCTTTTGGTCCATACAATGCAAGTGAATGGGTGCCAACATTTTAAAGCTCAAAAAATCACATAAGTCAGCATAAAAGTAATCCATAAAACTCCAGTGGTTAAATCAATATCTTCAGAAGTGATGTGATAGCTGTGGATGAGAAACAGTTCATGTTCACATTCTTCTTCTTGTGTTTTTGGAGATTCACATTCTTCTCTGCATATCGCCCCCTGCTGGGTATGGAGAAGAATGTCTAGCAAAAATTACAAATATTGATCTGTTTCTCACCCACACCTATCATATCGCTTCTGAAGTTATGGATTTTACTACTGGAATGTTATGGATTACTTTAATGCTGCCTTTATGTGCTTTTTGGAGCATCAAAATTTTGGCACCTATTCACCTGAATTGTACTGACCTACAGAGCTGAGATATTATTCTAAAAATCTTAACTTGTGTTCTGCAGAAAAAAGGAAGTCATACATATCTGGGATGGCATGAGGGTGAGTAAATGAGAAAATGTTCATTTTTGGGTGAACTATTCCTTTAAAGTGATAGCTCAGCCATAATTTAATATTCTGTCATCATTTCCCAACCCTCATGTTGTTCCAAACTTGTGTGATCTTCTGTATTCTGTGGAACACACAAGATGTTAGACAGAATGTTACAGACTGACAGTCTCGGTCACCATTCACTTTCAAAATATAGAGGGAAAAAAAACACATTCACTGAAAGTAAATAGTGACTCAGGCAAACATTCTGTCTAATATCTCCTTATTGTGCCACATGGAAGAAAGAATTCATACGGGTTTGGAACAACATGATGATGAATGATGACAGAATTTCCATTAATAATAATAGTAATTCTGTAGTACATGTTCAATGTGTATTATGTAATGGAATATAGGGGAGTTAACGTCCATTATGTCACTTGTGAAAGTAATGAATTAATCACTACTTGAGTACTCTATTAATCGGATACTTTCTTACTCTTACTCAAGTAATTATTTATGTTAGTACTTTTACTTCTACTTGAGTACTTTTTTGGCTACTCTACCCACCTCTGGCCATGACACACTGTAGTTTTAAGTCAGCCAGTTTGGGCCTGAAACCAGCTTATCATGTCCTAGAAAGGGTTTTTTCTGTTTCTTTAGCCATAAAAGCTGATGGTGTTGTGGTGAGTTTATCGTGTACAACTGTAAACTCGTTACACACGTTGGGTCATTTCTTAATCTGTGGTTAAGCTGTCATCACTTAAGGCTCGAACGGCTTTGTTTGCACTGTTAAATACTGCAACATTACGACGTTTGAAATGCTACAGCCCACTTGATTGTATTTCACTTTCGACTTTTTTGATTACTATATAAACTATATTTAGTAATATTTATATTTATTTATTTATTAACTTTATTTAATTTGTGGTGCTCACTAATGCGAGCATCACAATTACAATTGCTTATAATAAGGGTTAGGGAATTGAAATAACTCTAAAGGCCAAAGTATACTTCGGTTGTCCACATGCCGCAATGTATTGCACACAGTCCATGCGTACTGTCTGGGTGCAGCCCAATATTTCTAGACACATAGACAGTCCACGTCTGTGCACGTTGTCTGCACCTGGCGTTGACTGTCCTAAAGAGTATCACAAAGCAATCAAAGTGTGCATACTTCGAACTGTACTGAGTTGCGTTCAAGAGTATACTTTAAAAGGCTGAGCGCTATAATCAGACAGAATGGCACGTGGAAATATGAAGGATACCCTAAATCTAAGCATTAAACTTTGGAGCATAACTCGTCCCATAAGTAATGTTTGTGCTACGGACATGAATCATGCCTCAAGCATTCAGAATTATGATTTTCGCCTGGCGGGCGATAAAACAGAAAAAAAAAAAAACAACCCTTAGACTTAAATTGAAGTAGGGATATCTAGAGACCAGATATCTAGAGACCAGATTATCATACATACTTGAGGGTGTGCTCTTTCCAGAGCACCCAAGTAACCACCTAGCAACCACCCTGAACCCCCTAGCAACCACTTACAACAACCTTGCATCTAAGCAGCGAGTATTACTTAGGCAAGCACCACTCACATTTTCCTCAAAAACTTAAATATTAAGCTTCTGGAATTACTAATCAATTTACAAAAATCCAAGTAAAATAGATAGCCCACATTTACAGACAACAAGTGTTATATCACATCGTTAGTATTAAAAATATGACCTTCAATAGCAATGGCACCCCCTGCACAACCTCTGCCCCATATTTATCTGTCAATCCCCCTCCACGCCCCCTGAAACAGAATTACAGGGAAGCTTTGGTTGAGACTGCAGTCCTGAGCACAACAGCATGCCACATTCCTATGTAGTCATCAGCAATGCTAAACATAATCCCAAGCTATCTAACCTCAACGGAATCCCCCCTTTCACAAGAATAGACCCACAATTCAAATGACAATGATGTCTCAGTCTCTCTAAAGGTCTAAATCAACAATTCCAGCATATATGCATTCATAAACACACACCAGTGTAAAGGACACAGTAAGTTATACTCACATAATATGGCTTGAAGCATTTCAGCTTTCATATTGTACGTTGTGGAAACGTGTCAAGCCACTGGACGAGCGTGTCTTATCAAATGCCTGACTCACATCCCTTCACATTCATCTACCTGAAACTGCAACTGCACCCCCCCAGGGGCAGCCATCTTGGCTCGACGTTACCTGTTAACGTCTGTCGTCTGTGAGCCAACAGCCCTGCCAAATCGCACAAATTACCTGAACTCCCCCGTGCACCAGTAATGACATTAAGTCGTGGGGAAGCCCTTCATTCTAAGGTGATGTAAACCTTCGCTCCCCGGAGAGGGAGTGTGAGGCAATAAGTTTAAGGGTGACTCACCTTGTTTGAGGCCATCTCGCTGACCGAGTGTCGGGTCTGCAAGGTCTCCAGTTGGTCCAGGCACCAGTCCAGTTCCTCCAGGGTCTCGGTGGCCAGCTTCTGGTAGGCCTCCTCTGGAGGGAGACAGGGGAGGGGATGGTCAGTTTTGAGGCGTTTGACCGGGCTAGCCGAGGCTTCCCGGACATCGTCCACATCGTAGACAGCCATGTTGGGATGTCCACATGGGTGACTCTTCATAATGTGCTGAAAAGATCTCCCCTATGAGGAAAAACAGGGCTGAAGGATTAAATATTAGCTGCTCCTTGCCCTCAAAAAAGATTCCTGTATCTCCTTAGCAGTCATCAATAGCGCTGGAGTCCAGAAGAGACAATAAAACGGAGTTACACCACCAGCAGTCCAGCCATGCAGGGCTCCTGGTGTAGAACGCACCAGAGCCCCATGCTCCTATAAAACAAAGCACATACACACATACAAGCACAGAGAGTCCCTTCTCAATCTGCTTTTATTAATCTGGAGTCAGCCTATTCCATACCAATTCCATGTCCCTACATTGTATCCTCCACAGGTTGTGAGAAAAAAACATGAACTTCAGAGGTCTTTAAACTGGCGTTCTCTAAAATAAAAGGAGAGCAAATCCAAAAGAACTCCAGCACCCGTTACGGCTTTCAAACCCCTAGTCAGAGATCCCGACTCTTTTATATGAAGTGACTGGCTTTGCTGAGATTTCCTGAAGAGATTGCATGCCAGCGATATCCACAGTAATAAAAAAAAAAAGAGCTTGCACAAGTGACAGTGAGAAAGCGTCGCAGAACCTCAGCTACCTAGACATGACATAGGGGGGCATTGCTTTACACAAACATGAGCGGCTTCCAGTGAAACCACAAACCTACAGAGCTGGAGAGCACGACGCAGTGAGAGCTGCAAGATCTGGAGTGGAGCTATGGAACCGGATTCATGTAGACTACGCTGCCAGCAAAAAGGGGCCTAATCTCTGTTACAAATGTGTATGAGTTCTGACTATGATTGCAATTTCACTTATCTTGAATAATTAAAAACATGCAAAACACTGTAAAACAAAAAAGTTTTACAACTGCGGCTTCATATCGGTTATTGTTTATCAATTATAAATACATTTTTAAAAATAAAGAGCATCAAAAAATATATTTTTTTTAAAGATGCACAATATATTGTTGATTACTGTAAATTGGTATCTGCCATGTTTAGCATTTTTATGACCTGTATTGGTCTGAATATTGAAGGTAGATGACGGTAGACATTGTTTTCCAATTCAAATGAAAATCGTTTTTAATATGCTACATTTCTAATGTACTAAATAGTTATTCATCTCTTTCTGTACATTATGATTGCAACTTCACTTATTTTGAATGATTAAAAACAGTTTTACAATTGCAGCTTCATATTGGTTATTGTTCATCAATTATATATAAACTTTTTAAAATACAGAGCATCTATATATATATATATAAGGATGCATAATATAATCAGAAATAATATTGGTATCTGCTATAATTAGCAATTTTTTATTATCTGTATTGTTCTGAATATTGGAAGTAGATAACAGTAGGTAGGTTTTCCAATTCAAACAGTAAACTCTTTTAATATGCTACTTTTCTAAAGTACTCAATAGTTACTCATCTTTTCTGCTAAATAGTTATTCATCTTTTTATGTACATTATGACTGCAATTTCATTTAGTTTGAATGATTAAAAACAAGCAAAATAGAACAGTTTTAAAATATACAGTAGGCCTCATATTGGTTATTGTTTATCACTTTAAAAAAATCGGCTATCATAATGTTTGGATGCCTTTCACTTGAAGCATTTTATCTGAATTTACAGATTTACAGATTTACAATTACAACATTGGTTACCGGTATTCGGCCATAACATAACATAAAAAAAATTAAAAAAACGATTTTGGTAAAAATGACTATATCAATACAAATCTCTGAAACACGTAAACAAAAACATTTATACAGTATGATATTAGCAGCATACTGAAAATGAACTAGTGTGTCCCTAATTAAACGATGTTCATTAACACTGAGAGAGCAAGACATCACAAATGCAGCAATTGAGCACATCTACACAAGTCTTTTTAGCATCAGATTTAAGGAAGATGGGAGAGATTTCTTTACTTATGACAGACAGATTGCTTGAGATAGCAACTGCTCTGTCATTTCCCAGAATATTCCTAGGGGGACATTCCAGTGCAGACAATAGAGATACACACCTTCATTCACTGATGTGTTTGAGGATTACGTGACAGTCAATCTACGTAGATTATTCTTGAAAACTGATGCATTTGCAGATTCGTTTAGGGCCAGATTTCATTTTTTTTTTTCTCGTAATCCTGGATTATGACAGGACAGTTTTAAACCCCTAACATGCATCTTTGGATGTGCAGATGTTCACACTGCACAGGTGACTTGCATATGAAAGTACCTTAAGTGCGTGGACATATTGAATTGTTGTGATGCCAACTGTGTGTATTACGTTAGACGGTCTAAACTTACACTACAAGAAAATCATTCATCAAGACATGCGTGCTTGCAGGTGACACAATCACAACACGCAATTCGGTGGTCATGGGATCTTGGTGTTATTGTTACAGGGCAACCTTTTGAGTAACACGTCCGGTGACTTTGACATGCAGCTCTGTGTGTGTGTCAGCGACGGTCGTAGTGTTTGCTCAATCTCTGACTCAGAGTGCACTAAACGCACGGGGTCAGAAGAGGCTTTGTCCATTATAATGCAAGGGTCAGGATGAAAACAGCGTGGTGATAGTCCCTTAAGACATATGCACAAATGAGAGAGAGAGAGTGCCAGTGTGCAAAAGCAAGAAAGAAAAATAGAAAATAGACATAAAGAAAGGCAGACAGAGAAACAGAAAATATAAGAAGTAGGATTAGGGGTACAGTTCTTATTTTTGTTTAAAATACTGGAACAAAATGTCATGGAAATGATTGTTAAAGGGATAGTTTATCCTAAAATAAAAACCGTATGGCTTTCTTTCTTCTGTGGAACACAAAAGGAAGGTGGAATGTTAGGTGGAATTAGATGAATTGTTAAAGAAATATTTTTAAGACTTTTGGTCTGTTCCTCACACAAAGCTATCGGATGGCTTCACAAAACTTGGAATGTAGCATATGAGTTGTATGGACTACTTATATGACACTTTCTTGATATTTTTTATAGTCATTTTGGAAACATTTTTGGATTTGGATCCATTTTGGATAGACCAGCCCGAATACACTTCTAAAACTCTCCTTTTATGTGTTCCACGGAACAAAGAAGGTCATATGTGTTTGGTACGATGAGTAAATAGTGACTTAAAACCTTTGACACTTAAATGCTTGAAATTAGTTTTGTACAAAGAAAACAAAAGTGTGCATATTTATTTATAAAACTATGAACAAAGCAGCCAGGATGTTCTTCAAAAACATTCTCCCTTTGTGTTCCATGGAAGAAGAAAGTAATATGGGTTTGGAACAACATAAGTGTGAGTAAATAATGACTTGAAACCTTTGGATCTGAAGGCTTATGCTTAAATGCTTGAAATTAATTTTGAACACAAATAAAATTTGTGCCTATTTCTATAAAAAAAAAAAAAAAAAAGAATTTTAATTAAAAATAAAATAGTGACAGAAATAGTTAAGAATTTTCATTTTTTGGTGAATTACTACTTTCATGAAATCTGAAACCAGAATAATTAAATTCCCTAGTAATTTAATCATTTAAATTCCCAGTAAAGAGACAGATGAAAGGTTAAAGAAGGAAAAGGATGTATAATTGAGGAAAAGAATCACATCATGTGTGGCTTTCTCTCCTTCACAACCCCCCATTTCTTTTGCCCTCGACACAAAGACAGTCCAATCACTTGTAGGAGATTTCAAGAGCAGGGGTCCACTGTCCTTGCTGACAACATCTCCTCTGACGTCAATGGCATTCTTCTCGTGATCAGTGCGACACCAGCGGTCAGCCCATCAGAAGCTGCTGTGACTGAGAGCATGGCAGGGCCAAAGCCAAAATCTGGAGTGGGCTCCACAAGAGAGGAACTCCCAAGAGAGAGCAAACACACTATCTGACTGCACGTTAGATGCAAGGACTTACAATGAGATACATTTAGAAAATGCAGGAATTCAAAGAGTCCAAAGATCTTAGGTGAATCTCAAGAGAAATTCAAAGAAAATTCTGGTTATGTTTCACCCCAAAATCAAAAGTATATAGGTGGAGACCACGGCTAGATGTAACACTTTTTACTCCAGTAAATATTTCTCAGGGTAGGCTTATTTTTTGAAGGTCAATTCATAATATAATATAATATAATATAATATAATATAATATAAATATAATATAATATAATATAATATAATATAAATATAATATAATATAATATAATATAATATAATATAATATAAATATAATATAATATAATATAATATAATATAATATAATATAATATAGTTGACTCTTGCTTTAATGTATGCCAGTGTGGTTTGATTGTGTTCGCTTGTCTACCCAAGCCCTATAACAAAAATATGATGAAAGTTAAAATTTACTTTGGAGGGAAGAATTCACAAAAAAATTATTCTAATATAAGAGGATTTTCAACTGGTTGTTTGAAACCAACATGCTAGAGAAAACACACATTTGCGCAATCGGACTTTTGACTCTAAATCTTATCATTACTGAGATACAGCCCTTGTGACAATTTTATATATATATATATATATTATATATTTTATTTTTATTTTTTTTTGGCATTGTGACATTATTTTCACAATTGTTTTTTTTTTTTTTTTTTAAGTAATCAGAGGATTTAGGGGGGAAAAAATGCTTAATTGTCATGAAAATGCAAAAATATTAATGTTCCTAAAACAGGCATCATTTTCTTTATGCAAAAATATAGATTCTTATTTTATACATTCGAATTTACTATTTACTTATTACCATGTCAACCACTAGTTCCAAAATGCCCAAACCAGATGTTGCTTCCATAAAATCTTAATTTGTGCTAAAAATCAATTTAAATTACATCTCTGTGCTCGTGGGTGGCATTTCTAAAATAAACGGTTGACCCAAACAGATCACCAACAAAACAACCAGGTCAAACTTGTGCGACGCGCTTGAGATAAATCACTTAAAGCCACCACCTGGCACCGTTAGACGCAAAAGGGGTTCTACAAAATGTTTATGTCTTCCCTCAGTAGTTCAGCCGCCTTTGAAATACACAAGACCTCACCAGTAATACCGAGAAAGCAGCCGTGGGAAACAGAACCCTCAAACGCCTGCAGAAATTGAGACATCACCTAGATGCCACATTGAGCAGAGGTGCTTGTGTTAAAACGAGGTCATTCTCATGAGACTCTCTCTCCATCTGTCTGAGATCGCACCATCCACACATGCTTGTGCCATCCGGCATCTGGTTGCCAGGCAACCACAGTCAAATCATTAGAAAGCAAGGTGCAAGACCTCTCTGTTTTAAGCAGCGGCTATGCCTTGCAAGAACCGATATTACATCAAATCAGTCTGTATCGGCAGGTGCCATCGAGGAAAGTGGAACACTGATTTTGAGGTGAAAATTTTAAAATGTTTCATATGCATACCAAAAAGAGTGGCATCCATTCTAAAATCACATCAAAAGCTGCAGAGAAATGCTTGAACGCAGCCAGCATGTGCACTTCATTGGGAATGCAATGATGTCAGTGCATGTTTGTGCACTACAAGTCAAAAGTTTGGACAACTGACTGGCTATGTTTATCATGATCTATAAACCTTTATAAATATAAATATAATATGTAGGCACAAATATAAAGTGTTTCAAAGCTGACGGAAAAGCAGTTAACAAGCATCCTAACCCGTACGTACCAAAACGTACGACTTTTACTCACATAGAGACAAATAAACGAACCAAATGAACAATTTTACTATGATTTTTTTTTCCAAAAATGAACCCCTAATCCAAACTTAAACCTAACTATAAAGTCTAACTCGTTACCCAAACCCTAAACCTAAACCATGATTTGGTCACACTTTATATTAGGTGTCTTTGCCTACTATTTACTAACATTAAAATACATACAATACAATGTTTTACTGTGTAACTACATGTTGCTCTGCAAAATTCTCACAAGATTCACATTTGCTGCCACTGAGGTTGCGGTACGGGTAGGTTTAGGAGTAGGAGTAGGGTTAGGGTTGGGTTAGGTTTAGGGTTAGAGTGTAACTACAAATGTGATTAAAAGCAAGTACTTTAAATGTAAGTACAATGCAACAACACATATGTACAAAATAAGTACATTGTACAAGTACATAGTAGTTAAAGACACCTAATATAAAGTGGGACCCATGATGTTAATAGGAAAGTAACTTTCGTATATCACGGAAGATGAGGGAAGCATATTACAGGTTATTGACATACATCATAAATATGGAATGATTTTACCAGATTTGTTCACAGATGTTTCCTTTCTTAAAATAAAGTGTTAGACAGGAGGCTAGCTAAAATATTAACCAGTATTGCATCAATTTGAAATTCTGTTTGTTGATTGGTTGGTCTCTGGGAATAAAAGTCATAGGTTTTCATGCAAGCCAAGTTGTATCATATATGATTTCGCCATCTCGTACGAATTATTGCGGGCTGCCTAGAGTGGCAAAAAGGGTGGCAACATTAAAGAAGCTAAAATATAAGATAGATTTTTTATGTGACATATTTTGGTCTACACAATTCCCATACTTCCATTAGTTTTTTGTTTTTATCCAGTAGTTTTGAAGCCTTTCCTATTGTTCTTAAATGTGGAAAATGTAATAATACAGAATGACTAGGGGTTTCTAAACCTTTGACTGGTACTGTATGTTTAAGATGGTTTCGATTTTAGGCTTTGTGTGCCAGAAGACATTTGTGAGAAGGACAAGTGACAGCAGGTGTCATGATTGACATGCACATCTCGCGAGCCGCAGTAAGACATTGGCACGTGCTCTCGAGCATGAAAGCTACACGAGTAACATGTCAGTTAGTGGGACCCCAGCTGCGACACTTCTATTAATAATACCTTTGTACAATTCTTAAGATCAGGGTGAACGATTCATAAATGTCAAAGCCGTTATGGGTTGTGTTTACTTCATTTTAAAAAATGTAAACATGTTCCTTATGGCTAGAGAGATAATATTACAATAAGGTAGTGTATGTTAACACAATAGTATGAACTAACAATGAACAATACTTTTATAGTATTTATTAATCTTTACATTTACTAATAGATTTTTTAAATTAAAAGTTCTATATGTTAACGTAACTCAATGCATTCACATAAACTAACTTGTATATATTTGTAATAAATCATAACAAAGACTAATCCATGGTGTAAAAATATTGTTTATGACACCTAATGCATAATAATAAACCTCAATGATAAGTGTAACCGCTATATTCAATAGTGTTTAAATAAATTAAGCCAGTTAAATGTGTATTAAGTTAACCAATGAAATTACAAGATGAAATAGCATCATTGAAAATGAAATGAAAAGCGTTCTGTCTCTCTCTAGAGGTTAACTGCTGCTATGACAGGTTAGTTCAAGATCACCAAATCTGACACAATCCACAGGATGGAAAAATCACGAGATCTTCTTAAAGGAGACCTATCATGCCCCTTTTTACAAGATGTAATTTAAGTCTCAGGTGTTCTCAGAATGTGTCTGTGAAGTTTCAGCTCAAAATACCCCACGGATCATTTATTATACCATGTTGTAAATGCCTCTTTTTGGGTGGAATCAAAAACACGCTGTTTTCGTGTGTGCCTCTTTAAATGCAAATGAGCTGCTGCTCCCCGCCCCCTTTCCGGAAGAGGGCTGTGCCTTTACAGCTCGTGCTTCGGATACTATAGCAACAACAAATCAGAACCAATATGACTGACACCGTAAATACCGGAGTTCAGCCATATATGTATGAGCAACCGTAAACGACGCAAAACATAGGCATTTTGAGTTTGTGATAGTGCTTCATAAGTAGAAAATCACTTCCTGCCCTCCATCTGCATTTCACACCACAGCAACGCAGTGACATGACGTCATGTGCAATCAAGCTATAACGACATAGCTCTGTTCTCCGTGAATACAATCAGAGACAATGGTAATTTTAGCTGCATTAGCCGTGGAATTGGCTAACAAGCACATTCGGAAAGGTGATTTGCAGACATTAAAAAAATATAAAGTGCGATACTAACATCTTCAGGATATAAAGCTGGAACACGAACAGTTGGTACTGATCCATGCTTGAGGGTCTAATTTTTTGAAAATCCTGCTTTATATTGATCCTCATTCACAAAGCAGTCCGGTTTAAAATGATTTGCACAAACATACACAAATTTTGGTATGTTTTGGGGCACATTTTCTTCAAAAACAAAACTTGTCCACTGCGTCTTCAGTGGCTCTGATGCCGGGAGTACATGAAGACTCTTATGTTCAATTTTACTGCCAACAACAGAACACTTATGATGCTTACGAAGTTGAGACATTATTCTTCTCACTGTAGCTGCTCCAGCATAGAAAAAAATGGCGGACTGTGTGTCGACCACTCGGGGGAGGATATATGACAATAGGGTGGAGTCCGTCACCAGTCGTGGGCATGGCCTGCTCTAAAGTGACGTCACTTTAGAGCGGATACGAAAACCAGTCATTTTGAGACACTGTTTTAGATTAATAGAAATATAAGAAAGAGGAGTGGGTGGACTTTTAACATTGTAGGGTGGTTGTGTACACACACTGCCGATTCACATTTATGTTCAAACACCATGTAAAAGTGAATTTTGCATAATAGGTCCCCTTTAATATCTAAAATTTTTCTCCTAGACAGCAATGTGATTATAAGGAGAAAAAACTGAGAGTTCCTGCTTCTCAAATTTTATTCCTGAGAAAAAGACAATAAGTTCACGTTTCTCCTTTAACGGTTCAGAAAAGATCTCAACAATGTCTCAAACTGTGCTCCGATTTGCCAAAATACCAAAGTCTGCAATCAAATGTTAGAGATTATATATGAACTCAAACATTTCTCAGCAATTTTATAAGCAAGACAGATAAGACAGAGTAAAAGATACAGTATAGACTGATAATAGTTTAGTGGTTGCACTTTATTTTACAGTATGTGTACTTTCAGTATACTTACAGTGTACTTACACAAGAAGTACTGAGTAAAATTAGGTAACTAAATGTACTTAATATGGGTTGAGGTTAGGTTTAGGGTTAGTACTTAGTAAGTACTATAGTTGTTGTAATTACATAGTACGTAAATGTAGAACAGTACTGTAAAATAAAGTGATACCAGTTTAGTTTATATGTTTAAAGTCAGAGCTAATTAACATTACAGGCTTAAATCAATATAAAAAGTAATCATCTCACCTGTAAAGGAGGCCTTTGTGAGAGGTGGTTGATTACACATGGGCGATCGCCTGCCAACAATTCATAAGAAAAATCAGAAAGTGCTGTACATTTTAGTCATAAGATTTGTAACGCATTTCATTCTTTCACACAATTTTTTTTTTAGTAAGTATGAGCTGAGCAAAGATTTTCCTCTTCAGCTCTTTTCAGCGGTCAACTACGGTCCATCACATGTGTAAAACCAAAGTTTTGACATAACTGCACTCACTTGTTGGACGTTCGATCTTGCTGGAGGTTCGTTAACGCTGCAAAGTTATTCCGTACTGTCCGCAAACTAGCCAGCACCTTCGAAAGCAAAGTGAAAAGTAAGATGTCAAAACAATTGTATTATCTATATGCAGAATATTCAAGGTAAGAAAATCTGATGTGACTTTTTATGGAACTTTCTTTAAATTCTGAGGCATTAAACACAAACAATCGGCTAAAATACTATGCTAAAAACAAATAATAATTCAGAAACAATGCAGTTCTCTCTGACTACACAGAGTTTAAAGTCAACATGAAATCGAAATTGATCCTATTTACTTTCTAACATTCCTGACCTTATTATAAATATATTCATCGGTGTATGTTTGTAATCTTACATCAAAAAGTAATAAATGACTCTGGCTCGGATGTCCCATCATACATTTTCAGTCACATTACGGAATTAAAATGGGTTGCATCCGCCGTTTCATGTTGACTTTAACCCTGGTCATATTACAGTGTAAAAAGGCCTGATAGTTTAATCAGTGGGTGAGATGTATCCAGTCGATCACCATGAACTGCTTCCTGGGTCACTGACCTGTGCAAACGGCGTAACGATGAGGTCATCGCCGTGACTGGAAAAGAACGGACAAAGACAGGAAGTCAGAAGTGTGACATACAAACAATGCAACACATTACGATGCCAAAGAAAACTATGGGTTTCTTAATACATGATACGCATGTTTGTAATGTTGCATGCATTTGTCAAAACAAACAAACCATATCATCAAGAAAGTGCAGTTTTTTTTTTTTTTTATTATTATCATAAATAGATACGGAACACAAAGAGACCATGATATTCATGTTTAATCCATCTAAGATATGGTTTGTTTGTGTGACAAGAGACAAGGCAGGGACACACTTGTGTTAATGTATTTAATGCTAGTGAATGTTATCTACCAGTGTCTGGAGAGAAAGATGACCGTATTACTGAATCATCAGATCAAGATCATCAGATGTATTACACAGTGTTTTATGGTGTAGAAGAAGAATTCACACCCAAAAAACAGTTGAAAAGTGTCTGTGTTTTTCTACTGGCTATTGTTCAGGATTTTAATTCATATATATACACTACCGGTCAAAAATTTTTAAACACTTTCTCATTCTTTATTATAATTTTTTTTCACATTTTAGAATAATAGTAAAGTCATCTAAACAATGGAATAACATAAATGGAACTATGGGAATTATGTTGTGACTAAACAAAATCCAAAATAAATCAAAACTGTGTTATATTTTAGCATCTTCAAAGTAGTCACCCTTTGTCTAGAATTTGCAGACATGTACTCTTGACATTTTCTCAACCAACTTCTTGAGGTATCACCCTGGGATGCTTTTTAAACAGTATTGAAGGAGTTCCCATCTATGTTGGGCACTTATTGGCTGCTTTTCTTAATTATTCGGTCCAAGTCATCAATTTCAAAAACTTTTTTTTAAAATTAAATTTTAGTTTTATAATGAAATAAATTAATATGGTGGCACAATTATATTTTTGTCTACAAAACTAATTTCAAACATTTAAGCATACACCTTCAGATCAAAAGATTTTTAAGAGCATGAGGAACATTTCAAGTGTTTCAAATGTTTTGACCGGTAGTATATATATATATATATATATATATATATATATATATATATATATATATATATATATATATATATATATATATATACACGCACACACACATATAAATATATATTCCATGAAACATTAATGGCACACCAATAACAGTTATGAATACAGTGATGTAAAAAATATAAAGAATATACAAATGTGTCTAAAATGACCGAACATCAGCATTTTCAGAACAGCCGGTACGAGGACATTAAGTTGTTGTGGTTCACAATACATGGGTTTTTAGCCATCATAGGCATGTTCTGAATGTGAACACTACTAAGGTCCGAAACATACTCTATGCAGGTTTGATTTCACACATCGTTGCATTCTGAAATGTGTGAGACCGCAATTCATAACTCAACGCAACTACATGTTGCATTCTCAACACTGCCTCAAGGGAGCTATAGCAAGATTAGTGTGAACTGTCCGCTTCTACAGTGAGTTTTCTCTTTCGAGTCAACTTCTGTCATGGTGAAGCAACAGTTTAAAGAGAATATTATTGAGCAAGTAAGTTAAAGTCAATATATTTATAGCAACTTAATTGAATAATGACACATCCATTTTAATGGCACAGAAGTTTAAAAGTAACTCTATCGCCCCCTTGAGTACTGAGGTTTTTTCCTGCCAGAGTAACGCAAGAACTCATGTTAAGTTTGTTCCACCAGACTGCAAGTTGCAATGTGTTGGCCAAGCACTCGCATCTGCATTTACGTACTCGCGTAGATTATGTTTTGACCTTTTGATGGCCAAAAAATGTGCTAATGGGGTCTTTGAATCATCTATTGTTTGAGTGTTTGTGTTCCTTGTCACAGGTCACTGACTATTTGCAAATCTCTCTGTGATTGGTTGCTCATTTAAGCATTCCAAACATACCTATGATGCCCACAAAATGCTGTCTAGGTATTCTTGTGCTTGTCTCACCATTCCAGTTCACAGAATATGCATTATCCTCACTGTCCTGATCTGACAGGGAAATCTGGTGTGAAATAACCCCATAACCTTTACGGTTTTCTTCCACTACCTGGTAAAGGTCCGCATTAAAGGGGTCATGTCATGAGGAATACAATTTTCCTTGATATTTTGACATACAAGAGGTCACTCTACTATACAAAAATACTGTAAATGTTAATCCCCAATGCAATAAAAGCATTTATTGATAGCAAGCCGTAAACACGTCTCGTTCTCTATGTCCGCAACTTCCCTACGTCACTAGGGGGTCTTTAATTCATAACCGCCTCTACAGCAACAACATCAATGCCTACTTTTTTCAGTGCACCCTTGGCCCCACCCACTGGTGCTCAGTTCGGAAAAAGAGAGAGAGAGCAGGACAAACAGGCCTAGTGTGGTTACTAACTATTCCTGAACACCAAATGGGACCCATCTGGACTGTTTTGAATTATTTTTGAATATGAACATGCACTAGAGAGACGTCTTTGACCATTGTCATGTATCTTGTGCCACTTTTAAAAGACTTGGTGTCAAGGTTCAACTCTGAAAAGGAAACCCCATTCTGTCTTATTCAGCTGCTCTATGTGTGCAAGTCTTGTTTTAAAACTCCCTGATAGTTCCAGGTTTTCCATGACTGTAGAAACACTGACCTCTGTTTAACTTCATTGCATTACCAACAGTGTCTGTTGCTAAACTCTCAAATCATCAGTGCTTTGAAAACAAATGACTTTTGGTTGCTTTGTCGCTGCTAGTCTTGCATTTGACTAAAATGGAAATGGTCTGGCAAGAACCATCCACTTAGACAGGAGGAGCCATCTAACTGACACAGTGATCAATCATACTCGGTTCTGTCATTGCTTGCCAATTAGGGGTGGGGTTATTTGAGATTTATTTTACTGTACCATAATAAAACGCCGTCGTGAGAAAATAATTCATTTAAATAATGGCACGGCAGTCTCCGCGAGCAATTACACAGAAACCACATGGAAAAATAGTGGAAAATGTGTGAACAGTCTAAGTACAGCACACAAAACCTCAGTGCAGACTATTTCACACAGATTACTAAGTAAACAAAGCTGATTATAAAGTTCTGCTCGGTGATATCCACTTTACTTGCTGCTACATGCCTCAAATGAAACACTGAATATATTTAAAAGATTTGATGTCACTAACCTTGCAAACTTTGGCAAATCCAGAGATAATTTCACCCACATCTACAGTGAACATGACTGTTTCTAGGCGGACCTATAAAAAGTCCTGTGTGCTTTTGCTCACAGAACTTCCATCAAACCAGCCAATCAGATTAGGATTTACTAACTTGAGAAAGTGTCTCCCAGTTTTGTGTGCAATATGCATCAGACGGTTAGTTGTTGGTAGTTCGTGGGCGTGGCGTCAGAGTGAACGCCCCTCAAAACAGATAAAATGACCTATAACAGTTTTACCTTTACTGTTTACATTTAAGGCTCATTTGCACATTTAAAATGCTATCAGTGATGAGCTTATTGTGGGCAGGGCAGACATGCATGCACTAGGGGCGGACAGACGTGCTGTTAGATGCTGGGGAAAGAGGTGAGGTTACAGTAGGGAGGGAGATGCGAGAAGCAGTTTGGGGGGTGCTTTTGCTCTTCACTAACAGTAGGAGATCTCCAGACCACGAAACACAACATACCCTCTCCGTCTGTCATCTGTCTGGCTGAAAAAGTGTCAGATTTCACGCACTGTCCATATCCGTTTCAGCACGTGGGTGTCGCTTACACTCCTGCAGTTTAACGTGATGCCGTGCGTATGTACGTCCAGGTGTGTGCACGTGTGTGTTCAAGTATGCACTGCGGGTTCGCTCAGCACTATATTTTCACACTCCGTTGGCAAGGAAAAGGACATCGACAGGCGAGTTTAATGTATTACGCACTCTCATCTGACTGCAGCAGTATGGGGAAAAATTTTTTTGTCTTGTCCCTAATTTTCTTTTAAAAAAGGAAAAATCTGGATAACAATGAGGGACTTACAATGGAAGTGAATGGGACGAATCCGCAAATGTTAAAATACTCACTGTTTCAAGAGTATAACCACAAGACATAAACAGTATGCATGTTAATATGATTTTAGTGTGGTAAAATCACTTAATAACCTTTCCTGTGTAAAGTTATATACATTTTACAATTTTGTTGCCATGACGATGTAACAGCGCAATCCCTAAAATGACAGTAATAACGACGATTTAAACAACTTTACAGCTAAAAAATACACAAGTTTTAACATAAGAATTAATGTAAGTGCTTTTATAAAATTATAAGCTTCACATTTCTGCCTTTAAACCCTCCAAAAATTGGCCCCATTCACTTCCATTGTAAGTGCCTCACAGTAACCTCCATTTTTCTTTTCTTTTTTTTTTAAAGAAATGATGCTGATTTAGCTTAACTTGTATTGAACACTAAATACATTTTGTTCGATTCCTCCAAAAAAAAATATTTTGTCAATTTGCTTCTCAAACAAATTAATCTTGTTTTAAGTATGTTTAAAATAAGGTTCTATCAGTAAATGCATTAGGCATCATGAACAATATTTTTTAACAGCATTTATTTATCTTGGCCAATATAAATACAATTGTAAGTTCATATTAGTTCATAATGCATTAACTATTGTTAACATAAACAACTTTTATAATATATATATATATATATATATATATATATATATATATATATATATATATATATATATATATATATTATATATAAGATATTACTGGTACACTAAAAAACGTGAAAATGTTTTCTTTTTTGCAGTGAAAACTTGGGTCATATATGCTAAAATCAAATTAATGAATAATTTAGTGCGGTTAGTACTCTTAATTAGGGTAAAACGTGAATGTAGATGAGTTGGAATCAATTTTTATGCTATTCTTTGAATAACAGATGATAAAAGAGTCCAGGTCAGGTGTGTGAACTTCAGTTGAACCTCTCCTGGCATCTGTGCGAGTGTGTGTGTGTGTGTGTGTGTGTGTGTGAAGTCAGATGGCTGATGCTGACTCTGTTTCTAGAGAATGGAGAACTAACTATTTGCAAAGTGGGCCATTCATCAGCACTCTGCCCAGTGTGCTGAGACTGCCAGACCTTTCACAGGAGCTACAAGGAGAGGCAGTGGGCAGCTTAACAAAGCCATACATTTAGCTTTCTTAAAGTGAATACTTTCAGAACAGAAGACATAAACTATGAGAGTATGCAAATACAATGTCCCGTCGTACATACCTCAGTATTTAAGCAGGCAATAGAGTTACCTTCAAATGTCTGTGCCATTAATTTGAGATGTTATTATTCAGGTAGCTAGCTATATATACTGTATGTGATATAGTTGACCTGAAAGAGAAAATCTATCCAGAGAAGATGATAGTATACTCTAATGGCCGCTACAGCCCCCCTTGCAAAAATGCTGAGAATACAACACATACTTTACGAATTGTGTTCTGATACATTTCGTAATGCAATGACGTGTGATGAATGCTTGTGCAGAAGCATTTGTGTTCACTTACTTGAGAAGTGTCAGAGACTATTTACCAGAGACGGGCCACTTCTATTAAAATGAATGGGAGAAATTGGATCGCCCATGGCAGCCAACGGTCAATGGATGTAGAAAAAAGTCCCGCCTTACAGGTAAAAGAGCCAATCACCTTTTAGATACAGACATCACCTGTCAATCAACTCGAGAACACGCATGTGCATTAGCTATACAAGCTGGGAAAATTGCGTTTTTTAGCTTAATCTAATGTAAAGAAACAATTTATGATACCAGTGTTGTCAGATTTTACTGCTGATTTGAAATATGTTCTTTTATCGTAATCTTGACCAACCATTTTGGAGATTTCGGTCTTTCCCCATTCAAGTAGATAGGAGCTGCACTGTTATGACTTGGAATAGCCTTCCGAGAGCATTCCAAACATGGCCGACAGTGGACTGACTTGCTACAAAGACTTTGGTAGCGTATGTTTTACGCCTTAGCAATGTCGTGTTCACAAATTAATTATATATGAATCAAAACAAAACATCTTGTACAACAATATGCTGATAACTACTAAAATTAACTTTAAAAAAAATAAAAAAATAAAGTTGCGCAAGAAAAACGGCATTAACATGAGATTTGAAATCATCTTGTTATTCTTGTTTTTGACGTCAAAACGTAAACAGGCATGCACACAAAATTTACGCATATTGGATTAGCCAGTAAAGGTGTTTACATACAAAGTGAAATCGTGGTAATTGGCAAGGATATGCGTGTGTTGATCAGTCTTTGCTTCAACTGTTTATGACCTTACCCCAATAAAAAACATCCCTGTAAGGCATTTACTGTACATGACCTTACACGTTGTCTGCTTATTACACGTAATAGGTGTAAAATTGTGCATGTAAATGCACTCAGTTAATCTGTCTCTGAACCGACTGATTCGCACAAATGAATCCAACTTGCCAACGTTAATCACTACAGTATACTGCAAAAAGATTCATAGAGTAATGAACTAACAAAAATCTCCAAGAGCAGTTGTGGTGGTGATAATATCAGGAACTGATGTGACATTTCAAGCCATTCCAGATTGCGAATGGAGCGAAATGAAAACGTGCGTCTGTCGCCCTCCCTCGAGACTCTACATAATGCATGAGCCGGTGCAGGGTTACATAGAGGAACCCTCTGAGCTTGCAAAGATCAGACCAGAGAGAGGAAGTGCAGTGATCTGGCAATTTGTTCAGCTACACGATCCGGGCGGCCACTGATGCACGGCCGTTTGATCTGTTTGATGCTTTTTTATCATTTATTGTGTTATCAGTGCTTGTTTTACTGTGTAATTAAAGTGATGGCAACTATATTTTAGAATTAGACACCTATTCTTTTGTATTCTCAGTGCAACTCCAGGCCTGATCATTTTTGGGGTACTTTTGGCTCCCACTACTGTTTAAAAGCAATAACTGCAACTTGATCGGAATGGGATACTAACATATTATTCCTAACATTGCTGCAGTATGTATAATATGCGATATGTTCAGTATTGCATACTGTGAGATTTTTACACAACATTACTCAGCTCAGGTATTAGTGAGTAATAATCTGGTATTCCATTGCAATCCACAGTCTTTTTTTTCTGTCAATTTCTGCATTTTGGCTTAAAGGTTTACAAATAACATAATTGTGAATTATTATCAAGATTGAAGATTTAGCAACATATGAAAATTAATCAGCAACCCCACACCTTTACACTTAACATGATCTCTCTAGAAACATGTCTTACATCCCTGAAAAAAACTGAGATATTTGGCATGTCCCAGCAGGATATCAAATGTCAGCTGGAACAACCCACCAAAAAAAATCATAATATTCCTGACACAACAATTAATAGTATTTGTTAAAAGTACTTTTACTTCAACACATTATTATTATATTTAAATTATATATATATATATAACATTAATCAGGTGTAAAGAAAATATGATACTACTTTTTACTTGATGGTTGTACAACCCTAATTTAAAAATATATATATTTTTTTAGATTATGTAGATTTTCCTTTTTCATTATGGAGAACCTTATTTTTGACTGACCCATATTTTTTAAAGACAGATAATATATTTTTATTTTATGTATATTGTTAATATTGTAGTGTTTGTATTACCATTTTATTTTTATGTTTACCTGTGTAGGTCAGAAAGAGCTCTAGAGAGATGAAGATGAGAGATATAACAGGTGTTAGTTCTTGTCAAAGGTGTTGTATTATGATTTATGACAGAGCTGCAAACCTGGATCGCTCCGATGTTACTCGCTTGCAGCGTTGACAGCATTGTCGTTTATAAATAGGTGCAATAGTTTTATCACATGCTCTTTTAACACAGGTGCAGTACAATGACATTCACATGTCGAAAAAAAAATGCGTCCACTTCGCCCGCTCACACCAAATTCAACAAGCACTGTTGCACGAGAGAGGGAGAAGGATGCGCAAAAGCTGATTTCCTGTATTCGCTCAGATTCTGGAATTAATACAAAGACAATACGCAGAATCCCGTGCAGAATTTCAGACACTGTAGATTATTTTCAACAGCAGGATATACATTTTTTTAATAAGTGATACAGGCATACACTAAATCACAAATAAACCCGGAATTATTTTTTTTAAGGTTTCAGTCAGGCAATTTGTCCGGTCGGGCTAGTAAAATTCACTATGACTTGCCCTTGCAAAAATCCACTTGTCCCAGACAAGCATTAATGTCAAGCCCTGAAGCGTAACATTTTGTGCATTCTTGCTTATTAGATCAATCTATTAAAGAACATTAAATTATGCAACACAATAGAGCATATGCATTCATAGTGGTTGGAATAAATTATAAAAATAGTCACATGTGCAACTCTAAACTACTATTTATTAGTGTCACATGCAGTGCAGGGTCATGGCAAAGATGGAGACTGACAAACGCATACAAACACTCACACATCCAAGTTATGAGCGGCAATCCCAGGCATTTCATCATCCAAACTCTGTCTTCTCCATGCGATATCCCTCACAAATTAGCCCTACGCTCTTACGACACGCAAGGTTTTAATGCACAGAATCTTCAACCAATCAACCTAATTTTACCTAAAAATGAAGGATGCATTTCCTTTTTTTTCTCCTCTTGAGGTCTGGGCTTGGCGGTATGACCAAAAACTTACAGTATATCATGGTCTAGTCAATTTTGCTGAAAATTCAACCCCAACATGTTTCACATACAAGGAAAAAAACTACAAAACTCATCTTCAAAATAAAGATTTGTTAATTTACTGACAATTCGGCCTCACAGACTTTGTCAAGGTATCTGGATATTTGCCGAAACGTTGGTAAATAAATCAGCATTTTGAAAATAAGTTGTGCAGTTATATATTTTTCCTTATATATTTGCAATGTGGTACTGTTTTATAATAATACTAATAATAATAATAACAAATATATAACTAAATTCCCTCGCGCACTTTTGGCCTCCAGCAGGTGAGGAGGCTTTTCAGACAAACAAACTGATGCGAAGTGAGAGAAGCTGAGTGCCCATCTGTGCGGGTCAATAGTGCGAGGATCCACCACTGATTCGGCAACATCTGTATGAAGGACGGCACAATAAAAAGTGTACAGCGAAAATTCAAATGAAGATTGCGATGTATGCATTTGTAACTATGTCAGATGTTATTAATACAAATAAAAAAATAAAAATTCATTGTGGGGTCATTTTTTGCCTCCATATTTAGAATTTTAGGGGCATTTTTGCCCTGAGGCCCTGCTAATTTCTGACCCTATGCCCAGTCCTACTTAAAGTGTACGTACCAGGTTGATTTGGTCATCTTTCTGCGCATTAATAAGTGAGGGTGTGGGTGTGGGGAGGGGGTTCTTAATGCACGTGTAACTGTGATGCTCGCATCTACATGTGAAGCAAGGTGATGCAGATTGGACAAGCAAGAGCATTCCTTGAGTAACAGCAAGGCCAGGTGCTGTCTTTAGGCAGGAGAGCCAGAACCAGAACTTACTTTCCACTAATTACCGGCTCAGATCTCCGAGAGACCAGGCCCGGCCTCTGCAGGTGGTTATTCCTATCGATAAGGACACAGTTTGTCAGACAGACACACACTTGCATTCACACACACACAGACACATAGACACATACAGAGGATATCAGAAGTGGCAGATTCCTCTGGATTTGTGGTCTGAGAAATGCAATGTTTCTAAAGAGGTCAGCAAACCACAAAAGAGGCGCTGGATTAAAATAACAGGGTGAACTGGGAGATGTCTAACACAAAAGCTGTTTCCTTTTGTTTATTTAATTCCATATTTAAATAAAAGAAAAAGGATTTCATTTACTGACCCTCATGTTGTTCAAAACATGTATGATTCCTCTCAAAATGGTTACTGGAGCTGTCAAGCTCTAAAATGACAATAAAACTGCTATATTACAAGCCTTCGGAAGCCATACGATAGCATTGTGTGAGAACATTTTTTATTCTCATACACATTTGCATTAAATTCAAATATGGGGTGTCAAAAAAGGTCGTGCCAGTTTTGATGTAATGATTTAATAATTTACGTCAAACCAGCTGCAATGTGTCTTGACATTAAATAATGACCAAATTTCAAACAAGGGCATAGATTCCGGAGGAGGGGGTGGTGACCCCTCCAATAATCAAAACAAGCAAGTACAACCCCCCCATTATTTATACCATGATCAACGGAAACATGGGTAAATGCTTCACACTAAATCTACGCCCTTGATTTAATTTTTGGAGCTTCACAGCCACAGTTACCATTATGAAGGGAAAAAAATGATCACAGTATTTGCTAAATATCTTTGTTTGTGTTTCTTGGAAGAAATAGTCTATGAGTTGAGAACAACATGAGTATGAGTAATTTTTTCGATACATTAAGTCAAGAAATGTATACAAAAAAATTTGAATACATTTAGGCAATGACAGAATTTTTATTTTTGGGTACAGTGTACCTTAAATGTAGAAAAAAGTGGCACAGTCTACAAGCAAAACTATTTTTGTTTATAACTAAATGGCTAAATAAAAAAGACAGCTCTAAGTTGATGAAAGCAAAGTGAGCGTCTCCTTGGTTTTATTGTGTGGCCATCACTGTTTTTGAGGTTGGAATTTCTCAATTATTTGCAGTATTTTCTGAGGCATACTATGAAAATAGATATAAAGAATGTTGTTCTTGTCATTGTGTGTGTGTGAGAGAGAGGAAAGATGGAGAAGGAGAAAGATTGATGTCAGCGTGAGACAAAGGGTCATGTGACTTGTCATGTTTGATGTCGAGACCTGCGGGCAAACAACAGAGCACTGGAGACCACACACACATATTTGAACATATAGACACATAACCACACACGTACACTTAAACAACAAGGAACCATCAATGTCATCAACACACTGGCTGTACAGTATGTGACAGCTGTATGTCTATGTGAATGTAACTGGATCTGATTCAATTAAGTTCTGCTTATCACTCCTAATGATTTACACTCCCTTTCTTTTGTGTTGTTCTGTTCGTTATGTGATTAAGAAAGGAAACCTAATAATCTGAAACATATTTACATTTATTGTCTAAGATCACAAAGCCTTTTCTCAGTTGTGACCAACTTTATTTGGTTTTTGGAAATGAAAACTATGAATAGTTGCAAACTGAAAATATATAAGATTCTTTCAAAATCATCTCTAATTTCCATCTTGATACTTCAGGGTGTGTATGTGTGGGAAAATATGAGTATTTTTACAACTGAATGGATAAATACAATTAATATGAAACAAAATGTAAGCGTGATCTTTAAATTTTAGTGGGGTTTCGCTCAGTAAAACAAACGTGTGCGTAAAACAAAAGTAAGAAAACTCTACTGACCCAAAATACGAAGCAGAGGATTATGGGAGATTGGAACATGGCCAGATCTATCAGTTTGTGTACTCACATGTCACTGGCGATGGAGGAGTTTCGGGACATGGACTTTGGCGACAAGTCATAGTCGCTGTCGGAGCGGTACAGGAAGGATTCCCTCCGCTGGCTGTGCACGAAGTTGGCCTGAAGGATCAGGCCTGAACCTGGACTCGTCATGGGATCCAGGGGACTCCGTCCTGACGACGTGCCATTGTCCACGTCAAAGCTACAGGTGGAGAAAGAGAGAGACAGTGTGTTATATATATATGTCTTTCAGAAGATGAAAACAACTAGGGTTGTCACGATAACAAAATTTCAGTCGTGACATTTTGCAATTCACAATACCAATTTTGATGTCACAGCAAAAACTAATATGCTACTGAACACACTCTTTAAGGGATAGTACATCCAAAAATAAACATTCTGTCACATTTACTCATCTTCACGTTGTTACAAAGCTGTATGACTTTCTTCAGTGGAACACAAAAAGAGATGTTAGACAGTATGTAAGACTCAGTCACCATTCACTTTCATTGCATCTTTTTTCATTCAATGAAAGTGAATGGTGACTGAGTCTGCTATTCTGCCAATCATCTCCTTTTGTGTTCCACAGAAGAAAGAAAGTCAAACTGGTTTATTAAAATGAGAATAAAAATTTGGATGAATATTGTCAATGATGATTGTCTTTATTTCACCTCTAGAGGCCACTGTTAAACTTCCGAACCAAGCCGTTCTAACTGTAGAATCTTCCAGCGCTGGCCAAAGAGGAAAAACTATCAGCAACTATCAGCATAGGTTCCAAAATGCAACTATCGGCACCAATTAATCAGTAAAACCAATATATCAGTCAATCTCTAATTCTAACCATATAAATATTAAATGGTTTAACTATCAAATTAAAACATGAGGTGTAATCTCAATCTTACTAATAAAGTAAACATTGCTTCAGGTTTTTCAAGTAATTATGCCAGAAATAAAGAATAAAAGCTATTTTACATATTAGACAGTGGAATTTCTATTAGCTCCATGTACAGCAAGGCCTAAGAACTACGAATATGAATTCTTTGTCCGACCTATTTACATATATTTGACCTTCCTAAGATTAACTTAATAAAACAAAGTAGTAATAAAGTAAAGCAAAGCAAAACTGTCAGGAAAGCTCCTGCATTAGCATTAAAATCAAAAAATAATTAAAAAGTACATTTTGTTTGCTTTTGCAATTTTGCGCCTAAAAATGAAAAACAACCCAGCGAACACAAAACTCTCCCCTAAATGGCCTGCAGGGTGCGTTCACTGTCTCACAGACCTCAGCATAAACGAAGGTGCACCAAAGGGACTATATTTCTGCACACATGGGGATAGCCTTACCTAAACCTTAAAGCTGCTCATCCTAATTAACCTCAGCTATCAGTTCCTCCTCACAGAAACACAGGGGTTTCCCTCATGGTGACGTCAAGTGCACAGAAGGCGGACACTGTCACCAAGTTTAGCTGTCATAATCCCGCCCTTGTGTCACTCTGAGGTCTATTATGTTAAGAGGCTATGCAAAAGCTAATCGCCATGGCGAGGTGCTTGTTACGTCACTGGCTATGACACCTTTGTGATTCATCTGGTGACCAAGTTTTCCTATAAGCGTCCCTAAGTAACACATCCATAACCAAAACAAATCTCTAACGACTCACTGAATATGTCTCCGTTTAAAGGAAAGCGGCATTTTTTTCAGAAAGTCAGAGTGGGCAAAGCAGTATCACGTGGAACTGGAATGTTGGGTTGCTTCCAATTTACAAAGAGCAGGTCTGCTAGGCATACAAAGACAGACGTGTAGTTGTGCACATACAACATGAGTCTCAAAACCTTCTGAGGCCTTTTCCAAGCAAAATGAGATGTGCAAAGTGTTCAGAATACAGTGTTCTGACAATGATAAATGACTATCTCTAATCGTAGAGAGCATGTTTAAATTCTTCTCCTAAAAAGGATAACAGCAATCTAAACGCACCTAGGCGTGATGATACAATCCAGATAATTTTGTTTATATTACTTCTATTTAACAAAAAATAAACTGCAGGCATCACTTATCTTTTCTGCTTCTTCAAAATAGTGAGCCTGCTGTAAACAGTTTATTTAAGTTAGTTACAGTAATCTGACTAGACAAAGAAAGAGCTAATATTTTGTATAAAAACATTTAACTGTTTGTATCATTCCGCTTGTCTGATGCTTATGTTGGAATTACTGTTATTACGAGACGACAGGTTGGAGATTCTACTCGTAACTGCTAACGCAATGCCGCCAAAACATATCCTTGTGTGGCTTTGTTGTTGATGATAGCAAAATATTTAATGAATACATGAATTTATTAATTCTCCTCTATACGTTCTTGTAAAATGTATATGAAATAAAGAAAGCACTCCAGGAAACTCTAGATATAATAAAATGACATATGAAAGAGAAATGTTTAACTACTTTTAACCATTGAGGCTACTGTCATATTAGTTTACATGATGTCACGACTGTCAAGTCAGCACTTTCGTAGAATTCCAAGTTTACAACTAATAATCACATGTTCTACGAAAACAGAAATTCCTTTTACAAGTCAGAATCTGGATATTCCGGTAATTCTAACATGACGTCAACATACCATGAGGCCACATCCACACTAATGTGTTTTCCCAATGTCATCGTTCTCAAACATATTGGAACATGGAAAATGGAGAGCGTTTTCGAAGTGCTCCTTTTTCGGTGGAGGAAAACGCGGTTCTAATGTGGATGAGAGACATAAACGTAGTGAAGTTTACCAGCCTTCAAACGTGGACATACTGTGCCTGAGGCCAGGTCACACTAATCCATTTCTGTTTAAAAATGCATTGATTTGTGGGGCCTGGGTAGCTCAGCGAGTATTGATGCTAACTACCACACCTGGAGTCGCGAGTTCGAATCCAGGGTGTGCTGAGGGACTCCAGCCAGGTCTCCTAAGCAACAATATTGGCCCGATTGCTAGGGAGGGTAGAGTCACATGGGGTAACCTCCTCGTGGTCGTGATTAGTAGTTCTCACTCTCAATGGGAAGCATGGTAAGTTGTGTGTGGATCACGGAGAGTAGCATGAACCTCCACATGCGTGTTTCCACAGTGTCATGCTCAACGAGCCACATGGTAAGATGCGTGGATTGACTGTCTCAGAAGCGGAGGCAACTGAGACTTGTCCTCCGCCACCCGGATTGAGGTGAGTAACTGCGCCACCACGAGGACCTACTTAGTAGTGGGAATTGGGCATTCCAAATTGGGAGAAAAGGGGATAATAAAAAAAATGCATTGAATTTGCTACATTTAAGTCTCTCATCCACATTGGAACAGTGTTTTCCTCCACCAAAAAATTGAGAAAATGATTACATCAGAAACTGAAATTTCCATTACTTGATAGGATATTAACTCGCTGTTTATAAAACTGTTGTATGATAAACAATATCACATTCGCAATCTTGCTTTTAAACTGAATATCAGAACAAAAATTTAGTACAACAGCACTTTTACTCATGATTTTGCTCAAATATCATATTGTTGAAACATACTGCATTGCATAACTTGATGTAAAGCAACTTGCTAAATAGCACAAACTTCATTTGAAGTCTGATTTTGCCCTCTAATTAAGATAGAAAGGTTATTTGATCAATGATGAAAGTGTTTCATGAAGCGATTTCCTCATTCTTGTAGCTCTGAGACAAAAAATTTGACTTATTTTGAGGTCACCAAGCAAGAAACTTCTTTTCCTTCCTGTTTTACACCTTGGCCACATTTGCACTGCTGTAGTTGAGAGCTACAACTCAGTGAAGGTGATTGACCTTGAAGAGAACGGTTATAGAAGAAATATGTAGGAATCAATGACTTCTTGTTCTGCAGCCAGATCTTTTAGTGACGAGCCCAGAAATGTGCTAAACGGGCTCTCTGCCAAGACACTGCTTTATAAAGTCTTATGTTTTGCTATAAAATTACAAGTCTGGTCATTTTATGATGAGAACATTTGGTAAGGTCGAAAACATTTGCTCATTTATTATGACAAATATTATAGTGCAGATCAGGGACTCACCAAGTAAACCCCTTGATGTCTACTGACGCACAGAAAACGAGACATTTGGGAGACTGGAAAACTGTTTGCTTTTAGTTCTCCATGGAATGTTTCCCAAAGTGTGACACGTTTTATACTTTTGCTGAATTTGGCCTGTTGTGCTTATGTTACTAGTACATGCTGTTGATTGTGTATTCATAACGTAACAAAAAGTAGTGCAGATATACTTTGGCCCTCAGTGCATTAACTGTATTGGAAATCGAGGCGCTGCCTTGTGCAGAATGTTATTGGCATAATGCATTTCAAGTGTGAGACCCCACGGGTGCGTGAGGATACCTGAGCCTTAGCCGATACTGTCGGAGTAGTGTATTGTGATACATCCTCCAGAGGGGAGTTTGAGGAACAGAATGGATCTCCTGTTTTAATTCACTGCGTACTCTTGTAATCAACCATTTGTGTTCAGCAGAAGACAGAAAGTCAAACACACCTGGAATGGCATGAGGGTGAGTAAATGATGAGAGAATTAAAATTTGTGAGTGAACAATCCCTTTAAGTTAATTTAAGTTACGTCACATTAAGTCAAGTTATGCCCTGTTAAGTTAGTAGAAAAGTTATGTCAGCGACATTTTGATGTTTGATTATGAAAAAACGAAATGTCCAAAAGGAGATGTTAGGCAGTATGTTGACGTGAATGGTGACTGAGACTATACATATTCCCTAACATCTCCTTTTGTGTTCCACGGAAGAAAGTAAGTCAGACGGATTTAGAATGCCATGATGGTGAGTAAATAATTATCTATTCCTTTAAGAAAGCAACTTCCCAAGCCAAAAAACAGTCCACATCATCCAAGTTCTACAATCATAAAAGGCTTAATTTAATGTAACAAGGAGACATAAATACCAGCCAGAAGCTCTTACGATCTCTCTCACACATACACCAATACACACACCAACACACTCTTAAAAACTCCTTCATCCAGCGGGCGAACCTGACACATCCAATCTACCTCACCAGACATCACGCCGAGGACTAAACGTCACATGTGGCCCACATCAAACACCACACGCTCCATTACGTGAGAAGCATCTGTACCTTTTCCATTTAAGGCAAGGAAGGTCAGCTAAGTCTGGGGTGCGCTGGCAGGTATCTGTCCACTGGGGCTCCGTCGAGAGAGGCTGACGCACAACAGGGGCCCAGGGCTCTAGAGGGGCCTTTCTAATTGGATAGTAGGTGGCCTACCATCGACTGCGGATGAAAATGACTTTATTTATAAAGATGCCGAAGACGTGATAGAGCAAGAGAGATGCCCTTGGCCTATTTTGGCAGAGGTCGTACCCTCGATAGATCACAGGCACAAGACAGCGGCCAGAGAAACAAACAAAGGCATGAACGCATGAGCTGATGCACTTGCATTCTCCGTGCGGGCGCAGTGTGGCCCGCACACGTTTCCAGGTCAGAGCAGGACTCTTGTGGGCTGACAGCGTGAGCCGAAAGGAGAATGAGACGAGCACTAGAGCGTGCTGGGGCATCTGTTCTCAAATATGGTCCTCATTCGGCAACAACACAGCTCGAAATACAGAAGTCACCCACCAGCCCTTTATTGTTACAAGACATTTCACATTTTTAGGGATAAATATTGGCCTTGTTTTCAATACAACAGACCATGTGCATGATGAGGCATAATTATTGAAAGATAATAAACAAAGTTCTAAGACATAAACCAAACCAAGCAGCTCCGAGGTGAATCAAAATGTACAAATTTTAATTTGAAGTGAAAAAGTATTTGAAAAGATGACAAAAAGATGAAGGTACGAGACTGTGTACGTACTTAACGTCTTTCATTAGGGAATGAACCACAACCCCATGAAGCACTGCAAATGACGTGATCGCTTTGTTGGCTGAGATTCTCTGATTGGTTTCTCTTCAGGATCATGGGTAGTGTAGTTCTTCACTGGGAATTCCTCTATTAAAAACTTTAAATGTTGAAATACCATCGATTAACAACCTCGGAGCTCACAATATTATCTGGTAAAGGTTTATAAGTTATCGTAAAAAGAATAAATTATGAGACTTTTACTTCTCAAACCAGACTGTTGCGCTCTATTGGAAACAGCTGTTATGGCTCTTGTGTTGTTGAAGGCCTCTCGTGGCATATTTGAAATTTGACTCAAGTTGCCAGCTGATGGGATTATGAAGGACCAAAGATTCATTTCTTTCTATGGGCAAATATATTTTTGAACTGCACAAATGCCACAGTTATGCCATCTAACAACAAACAAACACTAGACACACACACACACACACACACACACACACACAGAAGGTTCATGTTTTGTATTCAAGTCAACATAAAATCAAAATTTACCCCATTTAGTTTCTTTATACATGTTCCTGGTCTTATTGTGCATGATTATTCAGAGCATGTTATTTAAAATAAAATAAATAAAAAAGTTTGGCTTCTTAATCTTTTAACAAAATGTAATAACTTGCTCCACCTCTGAAACATCTTCCTTTTCAGCTGACATCCCAATTCCCTACTTACTTGTTCCACCACTCCCCTTCAACCACACGTGTGGACAATATCTAGTCCTAGCCTAAATTTTAAGTATCCCTTTTCATGTGAAAATACTTTAGGTTACTGAAGTAAAATGAGTTTCAAACAGCTTTTCGCATTAACATAAAAAAATATATGCATGCAACTTGTTTAGTTATTGTTCCTATAGGTCAGAAATACAATAAGTAGAAAAGTGCGATATATATTGTATCGGCCAACATCAGCGTTCTTTAAATTATCACTAATGGTTTAAATCGGTCAATATTGGAAGCAAATGGTATAATGGTTTATTTTTGTCCAATTTAAAAAGAAACTCTTTATCTACATCAAGTTATCCTATTTTGCACAGCAGGTTTTAAAAGTACTAATCTTTCCTTTTTATTCCAGATTAGCACATTGCGAACACTTTTTTAACAGACAAAAGAATGTAAATTTATAATATTTGCCATCATATGGGATTTTGAACATAAAAATAATTATCTACTATACACGTCAAATTATTAAACACTTTTGTTGTTAAATTAGTTTTAATATTGGCCACAAACTTCTATAAGGTTTCACAGAGAAATTTGTACAAAGCAAAAATCTACAATACATGGCAACCTCCAAATTTACAAACTTTTGGCATTAAATCAGTATCAGATCCAAATTTCTATAACGGTGCACAGAGAAATTCATAAAGATTGAAAAATTACATTCAACGTCAAAATATTTATTTACATACTTGTGGCATTAAATCAGTATCAGCCACAAGTTTCTATAACAGTGCACAGAGAAATTCGAAAGAAGTGGAAATCTACAACAGACGTCAAACTAGGAATTTACACTATTTTGCCACAAATTTCTATAAAGGTGCAAATAGAAATTGGTAAAGAGCGAAAAATTACATTCAACGTCAAACTATGAATTTACATACTTTGGTGTTAAATAAGTATCAGCCACAAATTTCTATGACAGTGCACAGAGAAATTCGTACAAAGCGAGAATCTACAATAGACGTCAAACTACAAATTTACACACTTTTGGCATTAAGAAGAAGAAGAAATTTATTTTATATATATCCCCTTTCCCAAGCTCAAGGTTGCTTTACAATTAGCATATTTAATTGATACAATTAGATTTATACAAACACACACACACACACACACACACACACACACACACACACAAAGTATCAAGACATCAATATCAAGTGTCTGTTAAATTTGAGATGGTAAGTCAAAATGTATAGAAAAAATATATATTTTTAGTTGAGACTTTAGTTGAGCAGTTAAAGAGGAGATATTGCGAAGATTAAGAGGTAGTGAGTTCCACAGTTTAGGAGCAACAACACAGAATGACCTACCGCTGTGGCCACTTTAAATCTAGGAACTGACAAAAACAGGTTAAATCTGTATCGCAAACAAATTTCTATAACGGTGCACAAAAACATTTGTACAAAGTGAAAATCTACAATGGACGTCAAACTATGAATTTATACACTTTTGGCATTAAATCAGTATTGGCCACAAATTTCGATAACGGTGCACAGAGAAATTTGAACAAAGTGAAAATCTACAATGGACGTCAAACTACGAATTTACACACTTTTGGCATTAAATCAGTATCGGACACAAATTTCTATAACGGTGCACAGAGAAATTTGTACAAAGCGAGAATCTACAATAGACGTCAAACTATGAATTTACACACTTTTGGCATTAAATTTATATCGGCCACAATCATTTCAATAGATGTGCACAGAGAAATTCGTACAAAGTGAAAATCTACAACAGACATCAAATTAAGAATATACACACTTTTGGCGTTACAGTGCACACAGGGGACGAATCTATGAGCGCAGATGGAACAGTAAATGCATGAAATTTTACCAAAGTAAAGAGTAAAAACTTTACCAGATTCCCTCCGTATTCCTGAGAGAGCTCGTGGAACGCGAGCGTGGTTTCATAACAATACTCATGGCGAAATACGTTCTGTCTTCTCCCTCGAGTCTCCTAGTTTCGACTTTCTCCGAGTCGGTCCTGCTCCGTGATAGACATGCTTTCCGCGAGATAATCCACCACTGTAATAAAACTATGTGGATGGAGTGACTGTCTCTTTTCGTCTGTGTGTATGTGTGTCTGCAGGCTAAGTAAGCTTTCTCGAGTGAAGATCACGTTTCTTAGTCTCTCCTCCTCTCCTCTACTTTCTTTTCCCTGGGCTGCAGTGGCCTAGCAGTGGGAGAGAGTATGTGCACTGCAGGGGGATAAACCCTCAGGATCCTGTGTGTGTGTTTGTGTTGTATCTCACTAAAGGAACTAGAGCGGGCAGTTTTAGGGAGTGGAGGGGGGTAGACATGCAGTTGGTGTAAGCATCGAAGCCCACTCACACACACACTCATATAAAGAAAATTCATAAATTATATCTTTAACATCTCAATTATGTCTCCAAGACATTAAATGGAGAGCAAATGGAAACTTTTCCTTAAGTCTCCTGCTTCTCAGATGCAAAGTTATAATAGTTTTGGGTTTTAATTTAGTTTTCATTTTTATTTCATTTTCAATTTCAAATTTTTATTTAGTATTTTACCAACTGTGTTTGTTAGTTTTAGTTTAGTTTTTTCAATTAATTTTAGTTTGAGTTTTTATTTTATTCTATCAATATATTTTAGTTTTTATTTCCGTTAACACAGATGAGTAAATGACTTGGCAGGGGACAACTTTGTCTATTGTTCTTAAATTAAATAATTATTCCCTATCCAGTTCAGATCACACATAGGTCTACATAGAGTATAGCTAGGCTGACATACAACATAGTTAAAACAACCAATCGTTTGGCAGCAGTGCAATGCATAAAATCAAGCAAATACGGTTCAGGAGCTTCAGTTAATGTTCACATCAACCATCAGAATGGGGAAAAAATGTGATCTCAGTGTTTTTGACCGTTGCATGGTTATTGGTGCCAGACGGGCTGATTTGAGTATTTCTGTAACTGCTGATCTCCTGGGATTTCAGCAGCTACAGTTCTGCGGAATGCACAAAATGTCGAACCTTTAGGCGAGGTCCTGATTCATGTCTGCATGTTTTTATGCACTGCACTGCAGCCACATGATTGGCTGATTAGATAATCGTATGAATAAGTGGGTGTACAGGTGTTCCTAATAAAGCGGTCGATGAGTGTATGTATCCCTTTATTTTTTGAACAACATTGGATGATGTGATTAAACAAACTAATCAATTTATCTTGAACATTGGGCACATAACCGAATGTGAGCACATGAAACTCATGGCCAGTAGGAGCCTTCCGGGTCTACGTGCCGGCCCGTGAGGCGGGGGGCGTCAGCTTCCTGTGGGGGGCTCTACGCTGGGACCGAGAACTGGGCTTGGGCTGAGGCGGAGCCGCCTGGGCTTTCACAGCCGCAGGGGGATGCCCTCGGCGAGTAGACGGAATACGGGATCTTGAGCCGCGCCAGGGCAAGATGTGTTGTATAGCCTCTGTCTGCTTCCTCACCGCCGAGAACTGCTGGGCGAAGTCCAGAATAGGCTGATCTGGGAGATGGGAGCGTTGAGAAAGCGAACCTTGTCTGCATCCCTCATCTCGACCAGATTCAGCCACAGGTGGCGTTCCTGGACCAGGGTGGACATCGCCTGCCCGAGTGCTCGCGCCGTGACCTTCGTTGCGCTGAGGGCGAGGTCGGTCGCCGAGCGTAGCTCCTGCATCACATCAGGATTACCCACTTGCAGTTCCTTTAGTGCCTTGGCCTGGTGTACTTGCAGGAGGGCCATGGCATGCAGGGCAGAGGCGGCCTGACCAGCGGTGCTGTAGGCTTTGGCCGTCAGAGACGACGTCGTCCTACAGGCCTTGGAAGGGAGTGCTGGGCGATCCCACCAGGTGGCTGCGCTTTGCGGGCACCACCGCCTTATCCATCTGAGGGACCTCCGTATACCCGTGGGCCGCCCCGCCATCGAGGGTAGTGAGAGCGGACGAGCTGGGAGGTAGAAAAAGGTGCCCTCCATGATCTTGTCAGCTCGTCGTGCACTTCCAAGAAGAAAGGGACCGGGGGCATGGCTGTGAGCAGCGCCCCAAACTCAGGAACCAATCATCTAGCCGCGAGGGCTCAGGGGAGGGTGGAAGGTTCCACTCCAACCTGACAAACGTGGCGGCCAGGGCAAGCATGGCCGTCATCTCGCTGTCAGCCTCAGACTGGGCGGGCTGACCCGAAGGTGGCAGCCCAGTCGAGTTCTTGGCGTCTGACATCGCCAGTACGCTCTCCGATGCAGCGATCGAGCACTCATCCCGCTCCGGAGCTCCGAAAGGGACACTAAACTGGCCCTGGAGTGAGCTGGTCTTATATACCCGTATGTCCAGGGGAGTGGCATGCAAATTCCACTCGCCAATTCTCACTGGCCTTTTCTCAAAGATCTGAGGTATTTGGGGCTCCCAAGGGTGACCCTAGTGTCACTACATCAACACAACGTCGAGTGAGTGACAGAAGGGGAACTGAATTTACACACATGATCCTGTTAAGAAGTTTACATTCCCTTGGTTTTTAATATAGAGTGTTGCTATTACAAACTATTACAAAAGGTGCAAACAATTATTGATGCTCAAGAAGGCAACATAAGAAGAACCAAGGTGTGCAGACTTTTGAACAGGATGATTTGTGTAAATAAGAGTACATTTTGTGTTATGTAGCTTTTGAAGGGCAGTACTACATAACAAATATAATCTCTTATAGGCTATTTGTATACATTCTGAAAGGGGTGTGGAAACTTATAAAAACAAAAGGGTTATGCAAACTTCTGCACTTAACTGTATAGGCTATATAGTTTGTGAAAATGTATATTTTATTTTAGATTTAGTTTTTTTCACAATTTAACCACATTTTAGCTTTTTTTGATGTACAAATTCCATGTAGCCTATTCTATCCATATGATGTCATATTGCATGTGTAATTATGAAATTACTTCACAAAAATTCACAACATTGTAACCAAAAATTCAAAATAAAACCCCACATCTGAACATATAAGTGCTTGTACTACGTAAATGTGCAGTGTAGCTGTCTAAATGCGACACTGTCTGATTTACCTCCGTGCTTGTGGGGAAATTAACATTACAGAAAAATACTCACCTACATGTTCACGTGCTGCATGAAAAAATGGATTGGCTTCTTTCAGCTCATTGTTGAAAACATTTTTTATTGGTGCATTTCTACTTGTGCTGACTGACAGTCATTGACGTCATATGACGTCATTGCCATGGTATCCAGATACATTTCAGCAGATTTGCAGAAAGACTAGAATGAAAGTATCGTCAAATTAACGTGCAACGCTTCGAAATTGCTTCTCTTCTCTGCAAACAAAACCAAAGACAATAGCGAGAAGGAAAATGAGTACATCAAATGTAATTAGAAAATAATCAGTGAGCCTAACAGCTGAAACCAGGACATAATTACAATGTTTAGAGAATTGTCGGGACACTGCGACATACCTCTTCAAAATGGGACGTCTGGTCACCCTACTTAAACGCAACGAGAAAACAATCCCGCATTAAGAAAACAATCCTTCATACAACATTTATATTTGTATTAACATCATACAAATTTTCTTTACATTTTATTGGTTTTATTACATTTTGTTACACTTGTTGTGTTCCCGGTCAAAAATGACCGGCCATTGGAAATGAATGGATTAGACTTCAAAACACAGAAATATAAAGTGTTCAGGAGCATCCCAATCCTTTAGATGAGCACATATGTGGATGTGTGTTTGCACACACAAAGTCTTCTGACATGCGCACACACACACACACACACACACACACAAACTTGTTTTTATATCATTGTGGGGACTCTCCATAGACTTCCAAGCAATTTATGAATTTTATACAGATCTAATGATAATTTATATCCCCAACCCTAACAAGGTAGGTGATCTCAGGCTTTACTATCCTTGTGGGAACATTTGGTCCACACAATGTATTATAAACATGTACACACACACACACACACACACACACACACACACACACACCATGTGTTGAGCACCCTTTTGTGCATCGTCTTTCCATGTACACTTTTGAAGAATATTTCAAGATCTACTCATCATATTATGTTGTGTTTGGGCTCATTTGAATCAGTATAGTCTGCTGTAAGTAATGATATGTCATTGTCTATGTTATATATATGTTTCACAAAGTAATAAAGAAAAACTTTACAAAAAGACACTCCTGTTTATTATATTTATGTGTGTCTGTGGGACTTTCATACACTAAAACTCAATGCCTCCGAGTGAAAAAAATTGCTCATTGCATTCAAAAAACAGACCATTCCAAAGCTATATAACACATGGCTATATCATCTTTTTTATGATTTTAGCAACTCTGAATATAATTGTTGTGATAACAAATGTGTAAATTATGAGAACGAAACAGTTCTAATTTGTCAGCAAATTAAAAATAATTATTTAGGAATTGTTAGGATCAGCTATATGCTTTGTAACGTCCAGATTCTAAGGTTTAAAATGACACCCATTTTGTTTAGCTCAAGCCAGTGGTTATTAATTTATTACATTATTATTACTATTACTTTATGCAGGGAGTGCCCCCCACTAGCCCATTATGAGTACAGTTCAATGAATCTTCTATCAATAAAAATATATATATTTAAAATATGTTCAAAAAAGGAGTACAAAATCTGTCATATTTACTAAAAAAGAAGTTGATAAAAAGATCTAATGCAATTTCTTGGGATAATAAATGCAATATGAGAGATTTATTAACAATCTTAGTGGGTCAGTCACACAATACAAGGGTTAAAGAAGAAAATATTTTTAAATCTAACAATTAGATGATATTATTTAATTTTGCAATAAAAAGTTCTGATTAAGGAATTACATAATATCACCTCATAGTTAAATATTTACTTAGGGTGACATTTAACAATTAGGGTGACAAAATTAAATTGAACATATAAATGTATAATAATAAAAAAATAAATATAGTAATTAAACAAATAAAATGAAGAAAAAAAAACATTTTATATAATGGAGTATAAATACAGTAATAAACAGAAGCAATGCACTAAAAATGTCACTTCAGAAAAGAAGACAAATTTCCCTTAAGGCTACATGGGGCTCAAGTGAATCAGTGAATCGTTTATGTGAACTAGTCCATTTACATGAACCGTCTGAACAAACTGACTCACTAAAATTAATCGGAGTTCCCAACGCTAAATTCATGTATAAGTGAATAGTTTATTTAACCTGTTTATTAACAAGAACTGTCAGAAAGATCTGATTAACTTCAATGAATTGCTTTTTTCAGCGCTGCATATGAGAGGATGGTTTAGGTGAGCATGTTTAATTAATTCCTTCCTCAGCTCCATTTATATACAGTATAATGTGACAAATGTAGCGATTTGCAACAAATGTAACATTTTGTGACGCGACAGCACTACTAGAGGTCGACCGATATAACAGATTTACAGATTAATTAGGGCCGATAGTTGCATTTTTTGAATACCAATAGTTAAAAAAAAGTTATTTTGGATTTCATTTCTCCGTGGCCGGCGCTGGAGGATTCAACAATCTGAACTCCTTGGTTCGCCAATATAACGGCACCCTCTAGAGGTTAAATAAAAAACAATCAGTGACTTTATTTTGCAATGTGACTAGGCTATTTATAAAGACGGATGCTTCAAAAGCGGGTTTGAAACATCGACAAAGAGAAAAGCCATGGTACAGTATGTATAAAATACACCTTAATATTACTGTCACGGTACAATAAATCAGTCATTTATGACAACCAAAGTTGGTTTGATAATTAATTTGTTTATAACTACTCGCTGCACTTGAGAACTGCATTGCCGACAAGGTGGAGAGGATGCTAACATTAAAGCTAACATTAGCTGCTTGAATGGTTAGAACAAATTCAACTGGTCCACCTGTAGCAGTAAAGAAGGACTAAGGCAATAATATAAAACAATTTAAATTATAATTAAATTATATATATGAGATCAAGCTTTTGACACTTAGGACATCTGAGGGACTTGTACACAACTATTACACAAGGTGCAAATATTCATTGATGCTCAAGAAGACAACAAACTACTATATGCATACTATATGTAAATATCTGTAATGTAGATTCTGAAGAGCAGTATTAAATAAAATATTATTTTTTTTTTATCTCTTATATTTGTATAAATTAAGAAAGGGGTGTGAACATCTATGAGAAAAAAGGGAATGCAAACTTATCTTCTCAACTATATATACTGTTTATTAAACCTCAAATTAATGGGTTATCAGCTGTCTTCCTTTTCTTTGGCTTTCTATCTTATTACTGAACAGCAATCTAAATCGAGCCATTCTGTGATTTGGCGACTAAAAACAGCCATTTGGCTCCTTAATGTTTCAGTTTAGGAGCCAATGGCTCCTAAGTCATTTTATTTATTTTTTTGTCTGGAGCCCTGTACATGGCTAAGTGCATAGTGTTAGCGTATAGTGTGTGATTTGGGACAGCTTAAAATTAAGATGCTTTTACTGGAATTCTTAAAACTGTAGATGGGAATGCAACTGAATTTCCTTACATGCTTACAACTGCACAAGTGTGTGTGATATTGCCCAGCAGACCATATCTGATCTAATAAAAAAACTTACTGATGCATGAAGCAGTGTGTATCATTGGAGGATTTAAGCTGTGACATCATCTTCCACTTCTAAACCCTTCAACCCTTAAAACACATCCACATAAACACACACCCATCCAGACTTTAAACATGCTCAAACCTACACAGTCCTTTACAATCTATCATTATATTCCAGTCAGATCTCTACAAGACGGGTTCAGCGGGGAGGCTAATTAATTAAAGTGATTAGTCAAGAGGAAATGTGACGATATCTCATAGTGACTTGCATTTGTTGCACTGATTTTAAGGGGGAAGTCTGCAGAATTGATTTAAACATGAAAAAAAAAGTGTTAAACGGGGCTGAGAGTACTACTGTACACTCTTTTTGGTTGTGGAAAGTACAACTAAATAAGCCAAAATATTTAAAATATCAAGACTCAAAGGAGCATGGGATGTGTTAAACTTTTTAAAGGGTGGGCGTTTGAGTTCTGTAGAAATCAGCAGAGCTTTCTGTGGAGTTCTGCGGGCGTATATTACGGTAAGTGTCAGTGCATGCTTTGAATATTAGCCAACAGTGCATAGTCTGCAAATAGTCTTTCATCACCTATAATGGGCAGCTTCGGCATTAAACATACTCAGATAATTAAGGTACAGGTGCATCTCAATAAATTAGAATGTCGTGGAAAATTCATTTATTTCAGTAATTCAGCTCAAATTGTGAAACTCGTGTATTAAATAAATTAAATGCACACAGACTGAAGTAGTTTAAGTCTTTGGTTCTTTTAATTGTGATGATTTTGGCTCACATTATCAAAAACCCACCAATTCACTATCTCAAAAAATTAGAATACATCATAAGACCAATAAAAAAAACATTTTTAGTGAATTGTTGGCCTTCTGGAAAGTATGTTCATTTACTGTATATGTACTCAATACTTGGTAGGGGCTCCTTTTGCTTTAATTACTGCCTCAATTCGGCATGGCATGGATGTGATCAGTTTGTGGCACTGCTGAGGTGGTATGGAAGCCCAGGTTTCTTTGACAGTGGCCTTCAGCTCATCTGCATTTTTTGGTCTCTTGTTTCTCATTTTCCTCTTGACAATACCCCATAGATTCTCTATGGGGTTCAGGTCTGGTGAGTTTGCTGGCCAGTCAAGCACACCAACACCATGGTCATTTAACCAACTTTTGGTGCTTTTGGCAGTGTGGGCAGGTGCCAAATCCTGCTGGAAAATGAAATCAGCATCTTTAAAAAGCTGGTCAGCAGAAGGAGGCATGAAGTGCTCCAAAATTTCTTGGTAAACGGGTGCAGTGACTTTGGTTTTCAAAAAAACACAATGGACCAACACCAGCAGATGACATTGCACCCCAAATCATCACAGACTGTGGAAACTTAACACTGGACTTCAAGCAACTTGGGCTATGAGCTTCTCCACCCTTCCTCCAGACTCTAGGACCTTGGTTTCCAAATGAAATACAAAACTTGCTCTCATCTGAAAAGAGGACTTTGGACCACTGGGCAACAGTCCAGTTCTTCTTCTCCTTAGCCCAGGTAAGACGCCACTGACGTTGTCTGTGGTTCAGGAGTGGCTTAACAAGAGGAATACGACAACTGTAGCCAAATTCCTTGACACGTCTGTGTGTGGTGGCTCTTGATGCCTTGACCCCAGCCTCAGTCCATTCCTTGTGAAGTTCACCCAAATTCTTGAATCGATTTTGCTTGACAATCGTAAGGCTGCGGTTCTCTCGGTTGGTTGTGCATCTTTTTCTTCCACACTTTTTCCTTCCACTCAACTTTCTGTTAACATGCTTGGATACAGCACTCTGTGAACAGCCAGCTTCTTTGGCAATGAATGTTTGTGGCTTACCCTCCTTGTGAAGGGTGTCAATGATTGTCTTCTGGACAACTGTCAGATCAGCAGTCTTCCCCACGATTGTGTAGCCTAGTGAACCAAACTGAGAGACCATTTTGAAGGCTCAGGAAACCTTTGCAGGTGTTTTGAGTTGATTAGCTGATTGGCATGTCACCATATTCAAATTTTTTGAGATAGTGAATTGGTGGGTTTTTGTTAAATGTGAGCCAAAATCATCACAATTAAAAGAACCAAAGACTTAAACTACTTCAGTGTGTGTACTGAATTAATTTAATACACGAGTTTCACAATTTGAGCTGAATTACTGAAATAAATGAACTTTTCCACGACATTCTAATTTATTGAGATGCACCTGTATATTTCCACAAATACACTGGATAAATAATTCCACAGCTTCTTTGTAGAAACAGAAGATGTCTTAACAACATGCCACCGTATGGACATTTAAAAAAATAATAAATAGAAAAAGCACTGTAACACTTGGCAAAATTTCATTAGTAAGCATTAGTTTATGCATTTGGTATCATAAACTAACAATTTTTTTTATTTTTATTTTTTATCTTGTTTAACCCTTTAATGCATGGGAATTTCACAAAACACTCTTACATATTCGGGTCTTTAGAGACCTGGCATGCATACGGGTATCTATCAAAAATAGATCTACAAAATGCCCACATTTTCAAAATGTTTTTTTCAAGACAATTAGATTATATTTTCAATTATATTTTGATGTTTTATTTTTAATATATTAAAGAGATAATGCAATAAATCAGGACTTATCAAGAACAGGATTAATTACTTTCACACTGAAATTTCATGAGATGCAACTGGCTGCCAAGATTACAGCAAAATCACTTTTCCTGGAAATGAACACTCAAGCTTAAATTCAGAATACAAGAATCCCATTCAGCTATTCAGCAGATTAAGCAAACTCATTGTGCTCTAATAGCAGACGGAAAATTGTGCGCAAAGTATTAGCACAAAGTAACGTCTCATGACATTCTGACGACAAATGTCACTTGAGTGGTACGTGGCATGTGGGTTGTTTTGTGGCATGGGTATCATGAACATGCACACTTCTTCAGACTGGTGGACAGGCAGGGTGAGCAACGAATCATTGTGCTACGATGTCGCATGATATTACATGCCACATGAACTACAATGTGCAATGAACACTGAGCGCAAGCCTATGAAGTCATGAAGCTTTGCTTTTGACCATACCACTAAAATGTTGCTCACATAATATTCAAATCATTCCAGACAAAACAGAATGCACACTGTTTAATCAGTCCAAATGTCTATGAGAAACATCATTTCATGTGCTGTAAAACTCCTTCAGAAAAACAGTAGGAGGCCCTCTGGTGGTGAACTACGAAATGACAATATTGGACTCTTTCCTTGGTGGTGGGAAGTTCTGTAAATTTGAAGAGGTTGGGTGAAAAATGGCATGAATATGTTTCTTCAACTTTGAGCACTTTGAGCACTGTGCATTTCAAGAAAGTAATGTCTCTTTAAAACATTTCTCACACTCTCACTAGTTTATTTAATTTGTCTACTAACCATGTCCAACAGTTTATGTACATGCATCACATGAGATATATGTCATTTTTGTCATAATGACACACAGTGTCATTTCCAGCACATCTCAAATTCCGTATTGTGTTTAATAGAATCCTGTGGTGGAAATGACGCTGATTGAAATGATATTTTTAACGTTTTTCAAATAGAATGGCCAAATCTTTTGTCTTGCTAAGGTTAATTTCATAGCTAACATTTTATATATCAAAAGATACACATAATTGAATACTATTTTCAGACTTTTTGTATAATTTGGGTAAATTAAGCATACTCTTCACTGACACTTTTGACCACTTGGTTAACAAGTACACTAACTTCTGAAAAAACTTTTAATAGTGGTGGAAATGATGCCACAACTGTGAGACAGTTGTAATGTATTATTTTTAAAAATGTACAGAAATCATTTTTATACAATAAATATTGAAATGTTTTGTTTATTTCACTCTTTAGATTATCTTAGTTTTAGACATGGAATAATTTAATGGATTTTCATAGTTTAATATTAAGTCTGGGTCTGGGACAAGGATAAAACAGTAAAATCTATATATAAAAGTCATTTTAAAAGTAACCAAAATAAACAATTATGGCCTGGTAAAAAGTTTTCAAGCCAGCTGTAACGTGACCTTCATATAACAAAAAGAGAAAAAGTTGAAAGCTGTTAGTTTTTATAAAAATCAACACCTCAAACATGACGCTGCTTAAGTAAAAATAATAATAATAATAATAACATAGACGTGTACATTTTTAATAAAAAAAAAATTTTTTTCAAAAAGACTCCATTGGTGATCGGTGATTTGGCCGACATCCGATCCCTTATGTCATAAAAGACGTGCGGCTCCTTTAAGACTTTAGCAGCACTGTTATGGCATGTTGGGAATACTGGAATAGTGTTGTAAGACAATAAACTTGATTCAGCAGTTAAGAACGACGCATTGGGCTGTGAAACGGTCCTTATTATCGTTCATTGAGGTAGCTTCTCGGTCTCCTCCGGGCATAGGCATCTCAGTAATAATGCTAACTACAAGATGTGGAGTAATTCAGAAGTATTGATGAAATATCTCCTGATTAAACAGCTTTAACAGTACTAGCACCCGTAGAGTCCAGGAACATGCGCTCTTTCTCCACTTTCCTTTCATCTCTTGCCCTCATGAGAGAGCGCGTGTTCCAAGCAGCAACAAGTGAAAAATTTACTATAAATACAATCATCAACTAAATGAAAAGGCAGGGAAGGAATTTATAAATATAATAATTCTTTATACAATACCGCAATATAATGTATGAAATATAATGAAAAAACAAAAAAATTGAATTAAAATGAGGAATAATAATAATATGAAATAATGAAAACAAATCAATAACCAAAAATGTCACATTAAGTTTAATTGCACCTATGGGTTATACATTTGTCTTCATTTTTTGAAGCTTAGTGTCTTAATATAGAGAATATTTTGTTAGCCTATTCTTTAGTCTTTTAAAAAAATACATTTAAAAAAAACTTTTTTAATAAGCCTTTTAAACATTTTAATCTGTTTTGTCAACAAAAACTAGGCAAATGAATATTACTAGGAGGAGGAATATTCAATGAATAGTGGCAGTGAGCAGAAAGCTAACATATAGCCAGTTATGACAGAGATCCTGATAAAAGGTGAAATGATCAGTATCGGGATCGGTATCAGCCAATCAGATAACAAGAAGATCCGGTTATAGCTCTATTGTAAATGAAAGTAATGTTTTAAATGCAAAGGGTCATTGATGTCTCAGCAACTATCATGGTGCAACAGTTGAGGTTTTCTTGTGAAGGAAAAAAAAAAACAAAAAAACACATCACACCAACTTAACACCATACTGGGCCAAAACAAGTTTCCTCTTTCAAAATTAATCGCAAAAATTGCCCACATCCTTATATCATCCGCAGCCTGTCAAATCTCATGAGCTAGTGTGGTTTAGTTAAACCAAACTTCTGTAACAGCAAATGCTAAAATGTGCACAAAATTAGCAAAAATATAGACATTCTGAGGACAAATGTTAGGCATGTTAGGCATTCAAAACTTCAATGAACATTTTTTTATTTTTTTTTGGTAAATGTAAACAGTATTTATTTCCATGTAATGTAATGTAAACATAGCATTTATTTCCATGTATTAAATTGAATCTAATTTACATGATGTAATTTGTAAAAAAATAACTTTGTTTATATATTATGTATTGTTCGTTTATTCAATGCATCATCTTTTTAAATTAAAAACATAAAATATAAAATAAAAATACAAAGTAGAACGGGTTGGAGTGAGTGGTGATCAGTAAGGATTTATGTTTGGACATGTTGCAACTACCGAGACGGCTAAAATACTGCCAAGTCGCATTTCGTATGAATGAAAATTAGAAATATATATAGAGAAAGCCTTATTTACCACTGGTCTCACATATATAATCCACAGTGGGTTAGAAAAGCAGCAATCTCCACCTGTCACTATAAAGTACACACGATAGCAAACTACTGTATAAACCACCCACAACTTCCGTCAACCTACCACAGAAAAAAATACGTTCGAGTTTTGCATACTTAACCGAGCATAAAATCTCACAGTGTCAGCTTAAATCATATAAATTAATCTCCAACATGCAAGACAAGAGTTGCTCTGAGCGTTGGCAGTACCTGTAAGATTTGAGGAGGCGTTTTCGTTTCATACCCCTGCTAAGCGCGTCACTCGGGGCTATGAAGTTGCCCATAAAGTCCCTGTGTAAATCCATGGGGTTCGAGAGTCTGAGTCGTCCAAGTTGAAGCCTCTTCTAGTGATGTTAAGAGCTTCCTGGAATCTGGGTTTCACAGTCCCCACCCCTTATGCTTGAAGTTACAGACGAGACGTCTGTATTTGGCCTCTGATAACCCCAGCTCCGCCTCTTCTGGTAATCTCATTAGCACTTAAGGACATGGAGTCCAGCACAGGGCTACTAGTACCTCTTGCTTTTCCTCAATATCTAACAAGCATTGTGTTTTCTATTCATTTTGCATGTTGATGCTAACAGCCGAGACCCCACAGTTGACGACATACAGTCTTCTTCAAAGTGGTCTCACTGCATTCGCATACTTGCAAACCAAAAACCTCAAAAGAGTTGAGTGTAAACATCTCTCCACAGAAAAGCCCAAATCTGTGTGAGGTATTTAAGGTAAATCCGTTGAATCAAAGGGCCCTGTGCGGTTAAAAGGCATCCAGTTCACCTTTTCACATGACCAAATTCCTGTTTGGCCACAGGACGCTTGTAATTTTAGTCTCTCGTCATCTCTATCTAAGGTTGGGGGTTGTAAGCCTCATGTTCTTGTAAGACCTTGTGATGCAACTTATGGGAGGAAGAGAACTGGTATTATGCTGCCTTCAGGTGCACCTGGGAAGCTCCTGGGCATTCCTTATTACGTCATATCATGCATTCAAGACGGAACCAAAATACAAAAGAAGCCAAACTAAAAAAATTACACAATAAATGGCAACAAAAGCTCTTTTTTTTGTTTTGTTACCAGTAAATACGGATAAGTGAGTACACCTGCATCACTTTTACATGACCTATATGATTTATTAATGCATGGTATCTAACATTAATTTGTGAAAAACAAACCGTGAATAAGTCATCGGCTTTATATATTTTGAAAATATTATAATAGATCTGCAAATTAATATTATTAAAATAAAGCACTGAAATTTTAAATCATTTTGCAAATGTAAAATTATCATGTGGACAAGGCCCTTCCAATGTCACAACTCGACAACTCAATTTCCAAGTTGCCCAATAGAACAGGGGTCTTCAAACATTTTAATGCCAAGGACCCCCAAATTTAATGATGCCCTAGCAAGGAACCCCCTGTGCGAGAGAAGTATTAAACATGATATTATAAAGACTTCTTGTTTGCAAACTTAAATAATTGGCTTTTACATTGTCATTTTACTAAAGTAAAAAACAAAAAGTATTAAAATATTTTTTGGAAAATATTTACTTCGTGTTAAGTTGACAGTGTATCTTAAGATGCAGTGATGTTATGTGTATAAGCCCAAAGATAAATATTTTAAAAATGTATATTTATTGTGAAAAGTGCTATATAAATAAATTAATAAATATATACAATAAAACAATAAATATTGTTTTAAAGCAGCTTTACAGAGAATAGTTTATTACTACCCTTATTTCTTACAAATACGATTTGTTTTTCGTAATATATGAAATTATACACCAATTTATTTTTATTTCTGTTTTTATTTCTTAGTATGGCTTTCAATATCATAAAATAATCGTGATTAATCTAATGATTTCAGAATGAAACGGTACTAAAGTCAAATAATGTCAAAATCTTTTAACTTTTTTTTTCTCTAGAAAATACGACTTTGATTGGTCATTCATGTGCTGCATTCAAATCCTCCTGGAAAGTTCTTACTTACCAGGTCGGAAGTTGTAAATACTAAGTGATGTGCGTTCAAGTGGTTTTAGTCTGAAAGAATGGACCTGTTATGCAACTTAATTCTTCTGTCTCTCGCTTTCACTTACTGACAAAGATAGGAAGCTTGTTTTGCACCAACACTGCAAACAATCATTTTCTTACTGAGTATTCTTTTATTATTTTCTAGTAATTTATCTAAGCATCATTAAAACAGGATAAATTAGCTTGAAAAGCAAAATGACGTAAGATATTTTGTCTTGTTTTCAGAGAAATCTAACCAAATTTGGTAACATTTATGCTTACAGCAAAAAAAAAAAAAAAAAAAAATAAAAAAAATAAAATATATATATATATATATATATTAAACCCCTATTGTGGACAGGGGTTCAACATGTTTTATTTGATGAACTGCCTTCAGGTGCGGTCACATTTACCTTTGCATAGCAAAATAAACTGCAAAATACAGTCATCTCTATGTGAATCTGCACGATCTGGAATTTCGCTGATGGGACGATATATTAAATTTCGATATATCGCAAACCCAAAAAATTACGAACCATATTTTGTATAACTCGATATTTCGAAATTTGCAACATTTGTTTTCTGTCCATGTGATAAAAAATTTTATGACCCATCAAACATCATAATCTCTCACCTACTGCACTTTTTTCTACACTGCTTACAGGGTTCACTCAAGGTGCTTTAAGTGCTTGAATTTAACTTTTAGAAATGTAAATACTAGAATACTGGAAAATTGCCTTGTTTTGATTAAAAATGCTTGAGATTCAAACGGATCGTTTCCTCCGTGTAATGTGTGTTCATTAAAGATGAGGCGACCTCTTTCATTGAATAATGTGCCTTAATATCCTTTCTGTTCCTTACAGTCAGATAAAAAAAGAAATATTAATTTTAATCACACACAGCATGGATGCACTAAAGAAACTGAGAGATTCTCGTTGATGTTCGCGGAACCGGAACACTGTGGTGTAGAAACTCGTTAAAGTGACAGTATCTTTTTAGCGTTTCTTATACAAATGAATTTAAACTCAATGTTTTACTTGTAAATTGTACACATTATTTCAAACAGTGATAGCTCATATCATTATTATACAGTATATACCATTTCATGATATAGTATTAATACAGTATAATGTAGAATGTTTATTTTTACAAAGTTAAAATGTGATTATAATAATGATGACAAACAAATGATTAAAAAATTAAATATTCACATTCACATACTTTTTTCAGGACAGGTTGTGTTCAGTCCTATTGCTTGTTCTGCACCTGATCAGTCTGAATGTACCCCACTATTTTTGAAAGCTTATTTGTTTGTGACCTTTTCTTGTAGAGAAGGTACAGTATATGTGCAACTCTTATTATTTAAACTTTGAGCATTTATATTGTGTATTAAAGAACTTTACTTTGATGAGAAATTATAATGAGCATTCTGCTAAAAAAAAAATTCAGAAAATAAAGATTTTCTGTAATATTTTGTAATTTAAGTGTTATTATACTGAATAGAGATTATATTGAATCATGACTCTCATTTCGAATCAATTTTATGTGCGACATCCACCTGTCCTCATCGTTAGCTCAAGCTCTTCACCATAATGGTAACCCCCAAAACTCCAACATTAAAAAACATTAAAAACTAACAGGTGTCCCCCCTTTATATCGATCTTGCACAAACACACAAACACACACACACACACACACACACACACACACACAAAAAACACTTCATTTTAATATTTAATCTCCCTATAGAGTCCCATGCAAAGTTCGGAAATGGAAATCCCCTGCCCAGTTACATCAATGTTACAATAACACCACAAAAAGTATTTATGTAGTCCCAACTCAAATGGATTAAGTAAACTTTAATTTAAACTTCATATCAAATAAAAACTGACAGAACGCAATGAAATCAAACTGCGAATTTTTTTTTTAGAATTGTGTTCCTTTAGCTTTAAATAAATTGAACAAGCTGCAAAAATCCTGTTTTTGAATATTTTAAAGGTTTCTTTAAAAAAAAAGAGAGAAAATATTTTATGCCATTTTGCTTCTCAAGTAATTTTTTCTTTTTTTAAGGATGTTTAGATGTTTTTACCAGAAAATAAGGCAAAAATATTGAGTAAGAAAATTATTTTTTGCCATGAATGCAACAAAATTAAGAACAAAGCCAAACATTGCATGTGTAATTCATGGTTTATCTACCTACATTATCATTCTTGTGATGGTACGTATAATAATGGGAAATGTAGTTTTGTTGCACAAGCCTGGCGGTCTTTTTTTAATTTTTTATCCCCAATTCCCACTACTTAGTAGGTCCTCATGGTGGCGCGGTTACTCACCTCAATCCGGGTGGCGGAGGACAAGTCTTAGTTGCCTCTGCTTCTGAGACAGTCAATCCGCACATCTTATCACGTAGCTCGTTGTGCATGACACCGTGGAGACTCCGCATGTGGAGGCTCATGCTACTCTCCGCGATCCACGCACAACTTACCACGCGCCCCTTTGAGAGTGAGAACCACTCATCGCGACCACGAGGAGGTTACCCCATGTATCTCTACCCTCCCTAGCAACCGGGCCAATTTGGTTGTTTAGGAGACCTGGCTGGAGTCACTCAGCACACCCTGGATTCGAACTCGTGACTCCAGGGGTGGTAGTCAGCGTCAATACTCGCTGAGTTACCCAGGCCCCAAGCCTGTCGCTTTATAAAGCAGCCAAATGAGTCATATTTTCTGACAAGTTTTATTGCTATTTTTCATTAACAGTACAAAATAAAAACCATACAAACTAAACTGCAGAGTCAAAATTTACAAGTAAAACAGAATTATTACCAATACTAATTTGTTTCCACCATTCATTTTTTAATTAACACGACCCCTATTTGGAAAGTCGTGGCTCAAAAAAATCCAGAGTTTCCCACTGGTGATTACAACTTTGTGGTGCCATTCATGTGCACTCAATTCATAAATACGATCATTCCATCATGACTTGAACCCACCAATGTGCTCTGAACTCACAATATTTCCGACTTCACTTGAAGGCTGCATAATTCCTCCTGTGTGGATCTGAAAGTGAATTGTGTTAAAGCCAGAAAAGAGGACCCACTGGAAGTGGCCCAAGCACTTTGTGTTTATTCTCTGTAAGCCCATCAAATCATCATCTGCTTGAAGTTTAATCAAATGAAAACAACATGTAGCCCTCCTCAGATGTGCCAGAAACTGCAATTTAGAGGACACTCGCACTCAAAGTGTCGTCAAGACAGCGATCATGGCTGAATGCATCTTAAAGGAAGCTTTGCAGTGCCGTTTGCAGTGTTTCAACATCTGATAAAACGTGCTGATGTGCACTCAAATTCTCACACTCTTAACATAATAGAGCAATCAGATTATCAATGACATTTACAAAGTTTCTCACAAACACTCGCCGTAAAGTCTGTTTACGGCTTTCAGTGAACAACTCTGCTCAAAGTATGCAATGAAAGTGTGGTGATGGGGGCGTGGCCGAGCAATGTCTGTAGAGAGCGAGGCCGGGAGAGAAAGAACGGTAAGGATTGACACCTGTGGGAAATTATCTCTAACAGCTTTTCTGCTGAAGAGCGATAAAAGAGGCAATCCAGACCGCCGGAGGAGAGAGAGAGACACACACAAAGCTGACTGTTTGTGACATTGATTGTGCTAAAAAGCCATTAGTTTGGGTGTGTTACACTGAAAGAGTGTTGTGAACAATGATTTATGTTGGACTTTTTCCCGGCTCCTGCTTCCTCCTTCATAACAAAGCAAGAAGAATTGTCACAGTGGTGCCAAAACATGGGATTAGGAGGAAGAAACGCCGCCATGGAGTCCTCGTCATTAGCCAAGGTCATCAAGACTCTTGCCGGCATCCAACAGACCCAACATCAAGCCCTCCTGGACTTACGTGTGGAGCAGGAGCAGCGTTTCCAGGTCCTGCTCCAAGTCCAGGCCGAGGATCGACAGGTATTGCAGAGCTTGATGGCCCAGGGGAGTACTCCAGCCATAGCCCAGTCCCACATCATGCTCACGAAGATGGGGCCAAAAGACGATCCAGAGGCCTTCATCAAGCTCTTCGAGTGGGCAGCTGAAGGGTGGGGCTGGTCCAACACCCAGTGGGCAGCCTGATTGCTGCCCTTGCTGTCTGGGGAAACCCAGCTCACGGCCCAACAACTTCCGGTCAGGAACATCATGGAGTACACGGACCTAAAGCAAGTGATCTTGCAACGGGTTGGCCGTAACCCCAAACAACACCGGCAGCGCATCCGTATGCTGCCGTATAGCAAATGTGGTCGGCCGTTTGCCTTCGCCCAACAGCTCCGCAATGCCTGTTGGAGGTGGCTGCTGGCAGAGGATTGTGACGCTGAAGTTATCATCGACATCGTGGTACTGGAGCAGTTCGGCGGCCGGTTACCAAAAGGAACGTCTGAGTGGGTCCAGTGCCACCGCCTGGCGTCACTGACGGAGCTGGCTGAGGACCATTTGGTGGAGTATTCGTGGGCCGGTGACCCCTCTTCTTCTCTCTCTCTCTCTCTCCACCCCACCCCAACCCAACCCAACCCAACCGTCCTGTTCCTATTCCCCGGAAGCGGGGAATTCCGATCCCAAAACCGGTTCCGTGGTCCCATGGACCTTTCAACCCACCGGTTTTTCCTAACCCTCTCCCCAAAAGGCTGGTGAATCCGCTACTGCAGATGTGGGTGTGAAGTCTGGGCCAGTCTGCTGGAGCTGCGGGGAATCTTTCCAGGACTGATGCCCAGCGATGGAGGTGGAGACATTGGTCCGGATCCCCAATGCGCCACAGGCCACCCCTGATCGAGCAGGAGCATACCGGATACCTGTGAGTATTAAGGGGGGTACATACCAAGCCTTGGTGGATTCAGGTTGTAAACAAACCTCCATTCACCAAAGCTTGGTTCAATCCGAGGCTTTGGATACGATCCGGTGGGTGAAGGTAACGTGTGTGCACGGGGATGTTCAAAGTTACCCTGTAGTGACGGTCATTATTAAATTTCTGGTGTCTAGAAAATGCAGCACTCCTGCACAAGACGCTGAAAAATCAGCTGGGAAAGAATGGGAAAGAATTGTTTTTTTCCATTTTATCATCCACCAAGAGCTAATTAAAATCTTAAGATGACTAAGAAAAGTACACCTTTTAGGAGGACAGGAAGGGAATGTTTTTTGTATGGTGTTTTTTGTGTTCTCCCTTGCAATACCTTTGTTCATCCCTTACAAACATTAACTATGGTTTTACTACAATAACCCTAGTTGAATTATGGTATTCGTAGTAAAACAATAGTAACAACAAAATGTACCATAGTTTTACTACAGTAACTATAGTTCAACTATGGTATTTGTAGTAAAACCATAACCACAAAGTTTACCATGGCTTTAATACAGTTCCCATGTTTTAACCAGGGTGTTCATAGTAAAACCATAGTAATAATAAAGTTAGACGCTTATAAAAATCAGCCAAATAATTCAGCCCAAAAAAAAAAACTTTTACTATAGTAACACCATGGTTCATTTTTGGTAAAGTAAGTTTTTTAAAACCAAGGTTTCCACCAAAAAAAAACAAAAAAACTTTCCCAAACAAAAATGAACCATGTTTTCACTATAGTAAGCCTGCAGTAACCATGAAAATTGTTTGTTTATTTTTTTGTTTTGTTTTTGTAAGAACCAAAAATTAACCATTGTGTTACTATAGTAAAACTACCAATGTTTTTTTTTTTTTAGTAAAATATTTGAGTTTTCTTGTATTATTCATGACTAAGTTCAGAAGTTCATGAAACTCTATACGGCTAATATTCTCTATACTCTATAAGGTGATAGATTGTTTGAACTTGTTACCTGTTAGCCAATCAGCTCGCTCACATATGATATGTCAAGCTAATCAGCTCACATGGTGCAAGCTGATAGGTCCTTTGACATGTAATCGGACAGCCAATCAACTTGCGCACTCTCTCTTTACCAAACATTTAAATTACCTCAGTTTGCAAGTAAACTGGTTTCACTGCAGCACGCTGTAAGAGGAAACCCTCTGAAATCATCCTCCTCCCCAGCACCACTGGTCTGGATGTGATACATGGGGATTGTATTTATGTCTAATTGTGCAGCAGCATGTCATACATTTTTGATGCACCCTGTCTTGTGTAAGACCAATATCCTGTCAATATGGTATACCAACATTAACATGTTAAAGAGTTGTCATGGCTGAACTATAGTTTTACCATTTAATGCATTTAATACATGTAAATAGTTTTACTATAGTAAAACCATGGTAAATTCTTGTGGCTATGGTTTTACTAGAAATACCATAGCTGAACTATAGTTACTGTAGTAAAACCATGATACATTTTGTGATTAATATGGTGTGTTTTCTTCAAATACAAATTTGTAACTATGACATTTTTTTACTATGCAGTAAAACAAGGTTAATTTTCCGTAAGGGATGGATAAAGGTGTTGCAGGGGATTACTATTTTGGAAAATTTGGTGATTACTATTTTGTGATTACTTATGTATGTTTGCTTCAAATACAAATTTGCAACTATGAAAGAAAGTTTTACTATGCAGAAAAACAAGGTTAATTTTCTGTAAGTGATGGAAAAAGGTGTTGTGGGGATTACTATTTTAGAAAAAAAAAAAATTTCTAATTTGTATCATTCATGTTCGTAGCACTAAACAGTGCGGGACAAGTTAGGTGCCAAAGTTTACTACTTACTGTAGGTTTTTAGGAATTTGTTCAAATTGCTTACCCAAAGTACGAGCAATAGTAATGGTGATGCTTGGCTTAACAAACATATTTACTAATAAGACAATTTTTGACAGATTGTAAGAATATATAGTTATACAACTCATGCATAAGACATTAGTGTGATCAGATCCCTAACCGTAACAATAGTAGTGATGCATAGACCACTAATACTCTTTGTTTGATTCCATAAAAGCCATTTTTTATCACTTGCAGGTGATTACTAGCATCTCTCTTCTGATTCAGATCTATTGAGTCCATTTAAGTGAATGTGATTAAGTGATAATAGAAACATAACTAACTTTGCTTTCCCATGCTGATGCCTCTCTGAGCACAGAAGACAAATGCATAAAAGGAAATACAAAAAGAAATGTTTACACCCGGCCTTTTAACGAAGCAAAGACCCTTAAAGTTTAGAGATGTAAACCAAGGCAAAACATACAGCTAAAATGCTAAATCTTGAATTCTGCTTGGCTAGAGTCAAAGCACACAACAAAGAGAGTTGAATGTGGCTAAAAACAGCAAATAACAAACGTTACCATCTTCTCCTGACTTTAATATCGATGGGTTTGTTGGTAGCAAACGGTAAGTCTCTGGTAGACATGCAGCAATGTTTTCCTAACAGTTCCAGGGACAGGAGCTCGGTGCGAACAGGTAAACTCATCCTGGACATCAACACATGTCTTTCCCTGTCCTCTCTTTATGAACACAACGCAGGGCAATGTGACACTGAGCATTCATAGTCATATTCACGCACCTCGATGAACCTTTGGAGGTGATGCTGGCCAACACATTGTACCTGCACCTGCACTGGGAACAGCTTTAACGCTTCTCAGTATTATGAACTATACCTTTAATCTGCTCTTGTTTAAGAGACCTGCCAGTTTTATCACTTTTATTGTCATTTTCTAACATTGAAATTGGCACTATATCAGTCATTGATTTGTCATTATTTGTCAACCCCTACTGTTTTTGTTTCTGTTGTTTAGTGTATGCATCAAAAAATCTGTATGTATAAAACGTCCATTGTACTTGTACATAAGGCAATCCAGTACTCAACTCTACCAGTCGCTTTATGTACTTAGCACATGTTGCAGGAAACAGTGAGTGTAATTTGATGGGTAAATTCATTGTGTAGATTTATAAGCATGTGTTCAGTTCAGTGCTGGTGATAAAAACAGAGCAGCAGATGTTTGTGGGTATCATAAAGCCTCTTCCTCTGACTATTAATTTCTCTACAAAACAGAAAATGATGACTAATTCATTTCACCAGTAAGGGAAAATAATAGGGCTTCATTGATCCCATCTGCTCTAATCAGATTTTGTTGTTGAAAATGATGATTCAGTTAGCAGAGGGCTGCTATTGGGCCGTCACTGGTCAGGTAACCTGGCAGAATACTGGAGCATTGAATATACAACAGAGTGCTGCAAGAATTCAGAATTAGTTCACGATAATTACGTTATCGACTTATTGTACGATATATGGACATGACCTCGATAATTTTTGCTGACCTCGATATTGCCCATTGTGTTTACATGTGTGTTTGTTTACATAAGAATGAATGTCTCCAACATTTTTGCCAGAAAAACAAAAAGAAAAGGTTAGAGTGGGCAAAGAAACACAGACATTGGACAACAGATAATTGGAAAAGAGTGTTATGGATCTTAACCCCATTGAGCTTTTGTGGGATCAGCTAGACTGTAAGGTGTGTGAGAAGTGCTCGATAAGACAGACACATCTATGACAAGTGCTACAGGAAGTGTGGGGTGAAATGTCACCTGAGTATCTGGACAAACTGACAGCTAGAATAACAAGGATCTGCAAAGCTGTCATTGCTGCACGTGGAGGATTTTTTGATGAGAATTCTTTGAAGTAGTTTAAGAAGTTCTGAACATTTTTTCAAATTGTAATAGTAATTTTTCACGTTATTAATGTCCTGACTATACATTGTGATCAACTGAATGCCACTTTGGTGAATAAAAGTACCAATTTCTTTCCATAAGAGCAAAATCTGTACATTATTCCAAACTTTTGGCCGTCAGTGTTTCTAATAACAATAATAAACTATTAATTATTATTATTAAATTATTTATAAAATTAAACCATATCTTTCAAAAATTACTGAATAGATTTATGAATAAAAGTAAATTTGTGTACTCTTAAGTATTATACATAAGTCAAACAGAATAAAATAAAAACTGGAGACCCGCTTTGGCCTTAGGTTGAATTTTTTTGGCATATTGCAAATTCAAATAACTTATTATTAGTTATAATTAATATAAATAATAATAATAATAATGATGATGATGATGATGATAGTAATAATAATAATATATTACTAATATATTAGTATTATTAAAGTTTTTTTTAATAGAACAATAAAGATATTTATTAAAGATAAAGAAATTAATTAATGGATTAATAAATAATAGTAAATTTGTGTACTCATAAGTAATATACATAAGTAAAACAAAATAAAAAACTTGAGACCTGGTTTGGCCTTAGGATAAAAAATATAAGTATATTATATTGCAAATTCAAATAACGTATTATTAGTTATATATAATATAAATAATATAAATAATAATAATAATGATAATAATAATAATCTATTACGACTATATTAGTATTAATAACCTTTTATTTAAATAAAACAATAAAGATATTTAATAAAGATAAAGAAATGAATGAATAGACTAATGAATAATAGTACATTCGTGTACTCATAAGTAATACAATAAAATAACTTCAAGCAATGTATTATTATTTTGGTATATTGTATATAATAACCTATTATTATTTATTATTTATTTAAACAATATCATAATTAAATTAATTAATGGATTAATGAATAATAAAACATTAATGCACTCATACTTAAGTTAATACAATACAAATAAAAATAAATAAATACAAATAAATAAATAAAAATCTGCAGATCCCTGTAGGATAGTTTGGTCAAATCTTAATACGTGATCTTGGCCCTACCAGTATTGTTTGCATGCATTGCCACAAAAAGCAGGTCAGCATTATTCAGATCAAGTGACACGGTAATATGTCACTTTGTAAACAGCTAGTCTAAACTCCGGCTGCTAATTTTTGTAACCATCGTCCCTGAGGGGCGGACAAAACCCTTCTACAGATACAGTCGTGTAGTTGTGCGAAACCAGCAAACAAAATTATTACCATATAGTGATAGGCCCACCCTGCTAGCTGCTTGAACCAATCACATCAGAGAAGTTAATCTGAGACAGTACACAAAGACAAAATTGCTCTCTGATTAGTTTCAAAACATCCTAATAAGCTGTTGCTTGGCCGAATCTAACTCAATGAATAGTGTCTAGGATGTTTGACCTTAGTAAAGTTTGCTGTTTTCCTTCAGACACCACTAGAGGGCTGTACTCTCATATCTGTTCCACACAGCTACTCTTTTTAAATATCTTTGACAACACAATACAAATCTAAATTCATCCCCATATAAAGAATGTGGTTTTGCACATCCCTAGCTTCTATCATCTATAATCTAATGATCTACCTCACATTATATGATTTTATAGTCTCCAACACTACATAATATTTCTCCAAAATTTAAAGTGAGAAATTACATAACACTAGATAACAAATCTAAAAAAGATTCTAACTAAATACTCTCATTTAATTCACACATTTGCACAAGTGAACAAAATACATTTTCATATGTGGTCTGCATGCTTTACATACAAACAAATTAATGACAATACTACAGACTTTGTTTCGAAAACAGACCCAATTAGATAGATATAACTCAAGTCGCCCTCAAGGGCATGGATGCTGTCCTGAAAATGGACAGAGCATTTCTGGAAAAAATAAAGAGATGGAAAACAAATAAGGACTAGAGGAGCAACAAGCCCCATGTGAAAACTTTTCCTGCCAAGCAACTCTATTGATTATCAATGTCTACAGTGGAGTGCCAGAGACACACTATCACATCTTCTGCCACCCCTTATTTAGGCCTCGCTTTGCACGGATCCACTCCGCCACCTGTGCCCCAGTGCATTGCCATGGTGCCTGTTCTCTTCCACCTGTCCCGTCTGATGACACGTCATCTGCCTCACAATTGGAGATTAATTTCCATGAAAGCTGATGGGGAAGTGGGTTATGAAAAAAGAAGGACTGCAGTAATTTTTTCTTGTGTACTTAACTAATACATTTGTGCAATATTATGGGATAAGACTTTTTAAGAGGCATAAATTAAATCAATAATTGGTCCTAATATATTTGTTAAATAAAAAGCAAACAAACTGTATTTCATTCATTCATTTTTTTTTTTTACAAAAATCCACCGATTACAACAAAACCAACCTGGTCTCATAGAATCATGTTACTATAACTACATTTGCCTCGTGTTACACATCGCCGCTAACCTAACCCTAACACACTGCTAACCCCAACCTTAACCCTTTGTGGTGAAATAAACATTTGAAGTGCTACAAAAACGTGTTTAATTCACTTTCACTCAAATCACGAGTAAAACGGCAGATTATCAGTTCACAAACACTTATTTTTCGACATGTTCCTCACACAATACTATCTTATGACATCTAAACACTTTTACTATAGCGCACGACTAAGGAATGTGATATATTTTAATGTTTGCATTACATAACCAACTACATTTACAAGCTTATTCAAGCGTGATTATGTTGCGTTATGGTGCAAGTGATAGTGTTGGACTTTGAACGCGGAAGACCTGGGTTCGACACCAGCACAGCATGCAAGTTGACACGTGAACTGAAAGTGTCAAAGAAGCGCAAAATTATGTGGTTGCTTCAGCTTTTGTGTTTTTTTATTTTATTTTTTATCTCACATTTGCTTTTATGACACTATTTAGGTTAGGTTAGGTTTAGGTGTGGGGTAAAGATGTCTGTTTTGTTCACCTCGCACGATAGTGTTTCATGACCCTATCGGTTAGATATAAATGTAGGATTTAGAGTAGGTACGTCAGTTTTGTTTATTTAAAACTAGCAAAAATATCATCAGTGGACATTTCACCTTGGAACTGCTGCGATATGTGTAATGAACCACATAATTTCATAATTTCAGCAAAAATGTCGCCACTGTCACACAATTTACACATGTAGATTCATTTGTTTATAGAATACTTTTGATTTTATAAAATGCCAAATGTGAAATTAACAGGAATTTGTGCACCCTTTTCTGAAGTAGTCATTTTGAGTAAGCATTATCTTAATTTGTTACTTAAAAAAGCATGCCGCTGCCTCAAAATTATTTGCATTAGTTGACAAATTGTGACAAATTGTGCACTTTACTGTAACTACTGCCCCTATACCTACACAATATCACTATATCCCCCTCACCACCTTTTTAAAAAATATATATAATTTTAATCAAAACAACCTTCCGTTATTATTTCTTTTCACACAAATAATGTTGCTCCATCAATATTTAATAAAAATAATAATAATAATAAAAAAAAAACAATCTTTATATATTTTGTGACCAGAAAAAAAGTTAATTTTCTTTAAAGGAATATTCCAGGTTCAGTACAAGTTAAGCTCGATAGCATTTGTGGTATAATGTTGATTACCACAAAAAATTATTCTGACTCGTCTGTCCTTTTATTAAAAAAAAATTAAAAAAAATGGAGGTTACAGTGAGACACTTACAATGGAAGTGAATGGGGTCAATTTTTGGAGGGCTTAAAGGCAGAACTATGAATCTTATAATTTTATAAAAGCACTTACATTAATTCTCCTGTTAAACTTATGTATTATTTGAGATGTAAAGTTGTTTAAATCATCATTTTTACAGTCATTTTAGGCTTTTAGGGTTAGTTGATATTACTTCTTCATGGCAGCGACGTTGTAAAATTGGATATAACTTTACACAGAAAAGGTTAGTGAGTGATTTTATCACACTAAAATCATGTTAACACACATATTGGCCCCACTGACTTCCATTGTAAGTGCCTCACTGTAACCCAGATTATTGTTTTTACTTTTTCTTTTTAAGAAAATGAGGGATGAGTCGAAATAATTTTTTGTGGTAATCAACATTATGCCACAAATGCTGTCGATTGAGCTTAACTTGTATTGAACCTGGAATATTCTTTTAAAAATCATATGCTTCTGGTATTTTCCAAGTCTACCATTTGCCCTGTTATCTGGCATTAAAAGGTGCTGTAAGTGTTTTTTGGAATACCATACAGTACATACTGCATAATGTGCCTATTACCTTATAGATACCACTGAAATAGATGTCTTAAAGGTACACTCAATAGTTTTTAACAAATTTAAAAAGTTTTACACCTAAGGACATGATTTATAATTTTGCAATATATGTATAAAATCGTGAGCACTCACATTAAAATAAACTGTTTTATTCTACATGGAGATGGTCCACACATGGGGGCTGCCATGTTAGAATCACATGACCATCCGAATACTACTCGCTTAATCTCAGTAACCATCCTGTCATTTGACACTTTCACTCATGGATTAAAGTAAACATGGCTGACTGTGAATACTACATTTCAACAATGGCATCTGAAACTGAAAACTACTGATTTGAAATGATGCTGCATCCAAGTCGCTAGGAGTCAGTGTAAGTCCAAAATGACACAAAGACAAATTTTACTCAGTGCACCTTTAAGATATTACACCCCTGTGACTGCCCTAGACTCTGTTAACAGAAAACAATTAGGAGAATGCCCTACCTATTTTTTGGCTGTCAATCATTTTCCACACTCAGGCTTGGCTGGATCCCATTTACACCTGTATTTACACTGTCTACTTGAGATCGGATCACCAAAGACAGATGTTGAAACTAAGTGTATCAGCTTAAATGCTAAATTACGGTATGTTGCAAGATCTAAAAGATATGTACAAAGAGTACAAAAAGGAGATAAAGGAGTTCTTAGAGGGAGCCATGCAACAAAAAGAGCTAACTTAGGAGTACCTGTTAAACTGAGGCATGTGAACAATAGCCCTCTTACACATGTTTGTCTTGATGGCGAAACAGTCAGGTATGACCGGCTGAACAATATAAGAGCAAGTTGACTGATGAAGTTATTCTCGACTATTTACACAGGGTTGTGAGGGGGTGTTACAAAACAGTGCTGTTTCTCAGCCCACAGGGAATGAGAAGTTAGCATAATAGACAACAAAATCAAGTGAATCCAGATGTATCTAAGGAGGCTAAATTGAAAAATGCCAGTGCTTTTGTGTCTTTTGGAATTGGACATCCTGAAAGATCAGCATGTCCTCTCGCTCAAGCACAAGGCTTAGGTCTGTTGATCCACGATCCTTTTGGAAGCAACGCTGGAATGTTTTGCTTAGATCAAGTTAACTGGCCTGTTTCAGCTCGGATCTCATCTCACCCGTGCTGGACTGCCGATAAAACAGCCTAATAAGGAAAAACCTTTCTGCTTTATGTGGGGTCTTCACTGACCCCAAACGGTGAGCACCCTTATAGATGGGTGTTTCTTCAACTTTGAGCAATTTCATTTCACAGGGTTGGTTTTTATTAAAAACTAGCTTTTTTCTTTTTGTTATATGAAGGTCACATTAAAACTGTCTTTTACCAGGCCTCCATCATTTATTCTTGGTACTTTTCAAATGTCTTTTATGTTTCCACCATGCCAAACAATTTTTAAAAAAGTTATTGTACTTGTTAACCAAGTCAAAAAAAGTGTCTGGGAAAAGCATCCTTGAGATGAAATTTGAGACAAGTGATGTTTGAAGAAAACAAAGAAAAATCAAGGTAAATATCACTTGTGAGCAGAATATTTGTATTCGACTTCATTTCCAATAATGCTGTAATATTGACAAATTGTGTGAAAAATGTGAAAATATTATTTAATTGTGTGTATTTAGGATACATAAAATGTTCTCTATGGAATTAGCTTTAGCAAGACAAAGGAGTCGGACATTTTATGTCAAAAATATTAAATATTAAACACAATACAGAGTTTGAGATGTGCTGGAAATTACACTGTGGTGGGAATTTTATTGACTTGCAGAAAAAAATTACAAAAATGACAAATCTCCTGTGATGCATGTACATACAGTGTTGGACACTGTTTGTAGCTGAATAATAAAAATAAAAAATGGGTGACAAATGTTTTAACGAGACTACTTTCCAGAAGTCCACAGTGCTAAAGGTGCCTGAAGTTTGGTTGAGCAGGCAAGGTTACAGTCTCAAAACACACTGGCTGTCACTGTAACACAAGTAGACCATCTCTACTGATGTCACAAGTTACTCGATACATGCTTTTAACTTAATAAACTAATCACGCTTTTATTGTACACAGCTGTCATGGCCATGCACTTTTCTGTGCCTTGTGTAGTAGACAAGATCATCCCTGAAGTGATACAATTACATGCGTGCCATTTTACATACTATGAAGTCACACTTGTCAAAACAAGTCGGTAAACAGTAGAGAGTTAGTTTAGCATGGATGGTAACCAGAGGAGAGGATGCATTTAAGAAAATTGCATGAGAAGTGAAAGTGATCCTTTATAACTGTAAAATTGGCCCCCATCCTTTCCTCTTTGTTGTGGCTTTCCATATCCTGGAGATCTCTTAACATATCGGACACCTGTTAAGACATGGTTAACGCAAACACATCTAACATGTGCATCATACATGGTGTCTGGTTTGTTTATAAAGGCCCCTGAGAGGGTACAGGAAGAGACATATTGCCTGGATGATCTCCTAAACGTCTTGACTTCCTGACTGCTCAAATACAGTATTGTCAGATACCAGGTTGATGCAGATTCAGTTAAAGAAAAGCTCAATCAACAGCATTTGTGGCATAATGTTGATTACCGCAAAAAACTATTTTGACTTGTCCTGCGTTTATTTAAAAAAAAGCAGAAATCTTGGTTACAGTAAGGCACTAACAATGGAAGTGAATTTTGCCAGACGATAAACATTACAATACACACTGTTTCAAAAGTATAGCCACAAGACATATTAACATAATTTCAGTGTGATTAAATCAAGGATTTACCAGTACGATTTGTCATAATATTGGATTTAAATTTACACAAATAAGGTTATTATGTGATTGTATCCCACCTCTTCCAAGCTAGGGATGGGCATTCATCAATAATTTGGTATTTGAATATTTAAGCTCATAAAAAAACTCAATACTCAAATATTCTATTATTTAAATGAATTTCATTAATAAGAAAGAGATGTTGTGAAATAATGTTTTTAATCATTAATTGCGTCACCATTTAAAAAGTTTTACAAGTTTCTATTTATATCCAAAACAAGCTTATATTATGTACTATGTTTTTTTTTTTTTTTTTGGAAAACAATTAAACAAGCAATGTGTGAAAACAAAAAATGTATAGAATGAAAGCATTTAAGCTCATGCAAAGTGAAGAAAAAGAAACTGCCAATAAAGTAGACTGACGCAATTAATGTACAGGACGAATATATAAACACTCGGCATATAATAGTTATCATGTTTATATTGTATCTCATGTCATGTTTTTGTTGAGAAAAACAAGCATATCCACATGCTCAGTAAACTATTCTCATTTATACACACCAGTTTAAATGATGGGATGTCCCTTACCGCCACGTAAATGCGCTCGTACATTGGGGGAATACTGGAGATTTACGTGTGGGGAAACCCCACTATTGCAGCGCAATTCCGCTGCAGGTTGCAATGCAACAACTGTGGAATATCTATAAATAAAGCTAAACAATGGAAAGTAAAATAGCGAAGTCTTTCTCGGATGCCATGTTTGTTGTTTACAGATTACGGGGATGCTGCTTTCTGACGAGCTGCATATATATGGGAGTAAAGAGTACACCACTTATACAGTGCATTTAAACAGGCACCCAGCTTTCTCGCAGTAAGACACATTCTCGCAATAACCCGCTTTCTGGTGTCCATCTAAATGTACTGACAGAACCGTTTGCTCGTCAAATGTGATCAACTTGTGTCCACACTAGGCAGCGCCACCCAGTGCATTCTGTTATAACTGTGAGTTTTAGTTTGTGTGTACAGGATTTAACATGCATCTCCCTGTATACATGGCCGGCAAAGCAAAACTTTGTGAACTTCGAATAGTATTTTTACTTTTTGAATACTTATTGCAAAATGAATACTTGAGTATTCATCTACTCATGCACATCCCTATCCCAAGCCCACTTGGCAAGCACACCATAGAAAGCTCAGAGTCTTCACACTGAAGTTGCAGTTTGGCACATATTTGTCATGGACAATGCGACACAATGCGCTTTTAAGAGTTTTTCAGGTAGACTTGACAGACTCAAGATTCTCTCATCATTAGTATAAGTAGATTATTAGTAGCCTTATTTTGTTTAAAGCTGAAGTGTATGATTTTTGCAACGTTAAAAAACTCAAATCCCAGTTTAGTATGTGAATTAGTTAGCCATTCGTAGGATGATTTCTATAAAATGCATAAACACTGTGGCGCTATGTTGGTTTGAGCATCACGACTGGCCCAAGACAGCAGTGATGTGAATTTGGGGCAGGACTATCTGTTTGTCCAACCTATGGAAACTGGGATTGTACAGGGGATTACCATGACTTATAAGTGATCAGCCATACGGCCATTTTCACCATGTGGACGAAAAAAGGGGTGAAAAAAATCACAGACTTAAAGGATTAGTTCACCCAAAAATGAAAATTCAGTCATTGTTTACTAACTCCTGTGTTGTTATAACCCTATATGGCTTTCTTTCTTATTCTTTTTTTTTGGGGGGGGGGTTTCCCCTTTTTCTCCCAATTTGGAATGCCCAATTCCTGATGCGCTCTAAGTCCTCGTGGTCGCATAGTGATTCGCCTCAGTCCGGGTGGCGGAGGACGAATCCCAGTTGCCTCCGCGTCTGAGACAGTCAACCCGCACATCTTATCACGTGGCTTGTTGAGCGCATTGCCACAGAGACATAGCGCGTGTGGAGGCTTCACGCCATCCACCGCGGCAACCATGCTCAATTCACCTTGCGCCCCACCGAGAACAAACTACATTATAGCGACCACGAGGAGTCTAATAAATTATTCTATGAGACTCATGATTGTTATTAAAGCACACGATAAGTTTGGTGAGTAACACACCAAAATCGAATGTATTATTTAGTGAAAATGTTCACTGACCGTTGATCTCCTGTGCACGTTCATGATAGGGCATGAGAGCAACAGTTCACACAGCCCCCTCGCGATACTGGGGCATTCAAGCGAAAACTCGTTTTGTTTATCTAAAAACAGGTCCTCCACAGCGATAGCGAATACAGAACACAACACAGTTGCACACAAAACAGAACATGCTAAACATGTTCAATTTTCTGAAAGATGGCTTTTCATCAGTTGTGAAGGGCAACGAACCTACTTCATCCGTGCATTCTCTCCATCATGGGTTACCGGTCAGGTATTTCGTTGTCCGGGCAAATACATCACTCATTGTGGGTTGTTACAGGTTTAATGTTGGTGTTTTATTACCTTTCATCCTATTACCCAGTTTACCTGCTTCAAAAGGGTAATGTGTGTGAATAAATTTGTTTTGTTCCCTCCTAGGGCTGGGCGATATGCAAGAAATATGTTCACAATATTTTTATAAGAAGAAAAAAAAAATCACAATATCCAATTACATCGTCAACCCCCCTGCTGAGGGATCGGAGAATATTCTTGCTTTAGTGATTTTGCATTGAAAATTAAATTCATTTATTTAAAAAACGAAACACTTAAACCAAAGACATTTGTAAATTCAAATTGCACTTCAAACAAAACAAAAAAGCAATTAAAATAATGAAGTGGTAAAAAAAAAAAGAAAAGAAAAGAATTTATAACCAGTTTTCCATTTACCATCTCGCAAGTATCCGTCTATGAGAACAGATGGAAAATTACTAATAAAAATTAAGATCTAAAAACAATTATAATGTAAAATAATAATTATAATGATGATAATAATCACTGAAATATAAATCATGATTCAAGGTGAACGTGTTTTTGTATTATTTTATAATTTAATCACAGATGTATAGGCTATATATAAAGTGACCCTGCAGAGTTGCGCTCACAACGAACTGCTCTGTGGAAATAAAGCGAACTGAACTCGAGCTGAGATGTCTGAGGTCATTTGCAGCATTCTCAAAGACGATACTATTCTTGCAAAAAAATATCAGAAGACTGAAACAAAGAAAGCGTGAGAACCTTTTACATACATGTGTTCCAAAAGACTGCATGCCTTCGAACAAACAGCGCATCAGACATGCGCTTAGATGGTCTTTCTGTCATCTGTTCTTAAAAATATAATAGTGTGTTTCTTCAAGCGTGTCTGTGTGTCTAACAGTATTTCTTGTGTCATTCCGAATCCGAGACGTCTTACAGTTACCCACCACACACATTATATTTGCTACCTGCAATTAAACGTCTTCTGTCAGTGTGCGTACTTTGCTGCCTGTGTAATTTGATACATTGGTAAAGAACTTCTGGCTTTCAATGCGTTATTTAGTTTCATTTATCATGGGTCACAAACTCTTCATTAGGCAACTATTCTTTATTTAAGGCTATTCTATTCGTTAGGTATTGTATTGATACTGGAAGTTCCATTCATAATATTTCCCCCTTTTACCCGGTATAAAATTTCACACCGATGTTGTCCCTTGAACCGAGTAAAACCGGTAACATAGTACACCGTGGCAACACTACGATAACCTGCCATTGTATGACATCACTGAGCACAAAATGTTTTCACAATTTCTCCCTTTGTGTTAAGAAAAAGAAAGAAAGTCATATAGGGTTACAACAACACATGGGTGAGAAAACAATGACTGAATTTTCATTTTTGGGTGAAGTATCCCTTTAAAATTTAAAAAGAATAAGAGGGCTCACTTCTCTGGAAAAGAAAATCGTAGAGACATGGGGTGGCCTCTTTTCACTTGGGACAGTGCAGCGACACCCTAGCAACCACCCGCAACACCTTAGCAACCCACTAGCAACACCTTGGCAACCACCCTGAACAACATATCTCAGCACCAAAACATTGTAGAGACATGGGGGTGGACTGTTTTCACTTGGAACAGTAAGGCAAGTTTAGAAACACTCTAGCAACCCTCCACAATACCCTAGCACCCACTCACAACACCCTAACAACCACTCACAACACCATAGCAGCCTCCCACAACACCCTAGAAACTACCCAGAACACCATATCTTTCCAACAAAACATTGAAGAGACATTGGGTGGCCTGTTTTGGAACAGTAAGGCAAATTTATTGACACCCTAGAAACCACCTATAACACCCTAGCAATCACCTAGCAATGCCCTAGCAACCACCCAGATCACCAGATATCAGCACCAAAACATGGTAGAGACATGGGGGTGAGCTGTTTACATTTGGAACAGTAAGGCAAATTTAGTGACACCCTAGAAATCACTCACATCACCCTTGCAACCAACTAGCAACACCATGAAAACCACACCATATCTCAGCACCAAAACATCATAGAGAGGGGGGTAGGCTTGTTTGACTTATGCCAGTCTACTGAGATCTGTGGTAGGCCCCAGCTATATCTTGGCACCGGAACATCGTAGAGATGGGGGTGGGCTCATTTGACTTGACAGAGTAATGAGGCCCTGGAGGAGTTTTACCACACCATGCACCACTCACATTTTCCTCTGAAAATGTACTTATCTAGTTATTCTTGCAATTCCGTTTGGTGACACTAGTGGCGCAGAAATACACTTCAGCTTTACTATGATTCCCTTGTTGGCATGACCATCAGCCGCAAGTTTATTTTTAAAGCATTTCCATATACAGACAATGGGAAACAGAGCTGAACTGTGAGGCACAATCTATTTTTGGACTAAATCAATAACATGAAACATGAAACAAAGAGAGACAAATGGTATTTAAAAGAAAAACATTCTTTGAAGTCCAAATGAGATCTCATCAAGAAGGTATATTCTTTGGCATTATGTCTGGTGCGAAGACCACCTGTGCTCCGATAGAATAAACGAGAACAAAAGAAGGGTAAGCCACCTCATCCTCTTAAATATCTTCAAATGCGTCAGTCATGCAGCACAGATAACAGTGTAGTAAACATGTGTTTCAATAAACACAATCATCCAGTATGCAGTTTCCAGTATAACAGCCAGTCCAACATTAGGGTTAGCAAACACCCTGCCAATGTCCTGAGACCTTTGCGGGCCATTCTAAAAATTTTAATCTCTTAAAAAGAAATGTATTAATTGTTTAACATTTTGACATAAAGTATTTGAGATCTGACAGTTTGGAATCAGCTAAATACAAGAATCATCCTAGTGCAACCTAATTTTCATTCTATTTTGAAGCATTAACATGACTAATTTTGGGGTCTCTTTGGTAAAGGGGGGTTGTTCACTGCAAAAAATAAAAATAAAAAATAAAAATAAGAAATTATTTTTGTCTTGTTTTTCAGTAAAAATATCAATTTATTTCCTTGAGAAGCAAAATGGAATAAGATATTAAGTGTTGTTTTCAGAGAAAACTAACAAAATGTATCAACCTTTATGCCTATAACAAGAAAAAAATATTTGCTTATGAGGTATGAAAAATAAACTTGATTCCAAGGGAAAGCAAGTTTATTTTTCTTACCCCATTGGCAAAGATATTTTTCTTGTTATAAGCATAAACCCCACCAAATTTTTTTCGATTTCTCTGAAAACAAGACAAATATTGAATGCCATTTTGTTTTTCTCTTTTTAAGGATGTTTTGATATTTTTTACTGGAAAATAAGACAAAAAATATTCAGACAGAAAACGATTTGCAGTGCTTAACCGTTTGTGCACTGTTGCTATTTAGTCATAAACTACAAGTCCAAACAGAGCAAGCGTAGTTTTCTACATGCCAGTGAGACTCATTTAAATCCTGTGCCCTTGACAAGATTCTGATTTCTGAATGAAATCAGATTAAACACGACTTGTGCAAATACATTTCGAGCAAGGAAGCAATTTTCCAAAAGGACTTGGAAATGATCCATCAAGACGGACAGGAGGACACGTTAAACCATGTGAACTAAACAAAGCTCCCAGTTAATTTCTTCTGAAGATTCCTCGAGACTCGGGCCACCCTCGTTTGCATTGTACATTTCAAAACAGTTCTGCCGCTAAATCTTCAGTGGGCCTTTCTGTAAACATTGTGTAATCAATTCCTCGCAGTACTCAAAGTGCAGCGCACAATCATGCTGGCGTATATGTTTGTGATATTAGCACATGGCTGAGGTAATGGGTTTAGTAATTTGGGTGTTTGAAGTGCATCACAGTGATGCTAACGCTAATCCTATTAAACACAGCCGCTGTGATGTCACTGACCAATCCTTCGTGCTGTGAGTGTCTGTCCATACGGGATGTCCCAGGGATGCCCTGTCTCGGGGGTAAGCCTGGGAAGATCTCCAGACTTCACAAGCTACATGAGCTTTAGTTAGCAAGGTCCTCTCTGTGGTCATTAAAAATCCTAAGGCACATCTCGTAAAAAGTAGGGGTATAACCCCAGTGTCCTGGCCAAATTCCCCCCACTGGCCCTTATCAATCATGGCCTCCTAATAATCTCCATCCCTGAATTGGCTATATCAGTCTGCTCTCCACCAATAGCTAGTGTGTGGTGGGCGTTCTGGCACACTATGGCTGCTGTCACATCATCCAGGTGAATGCTGCACACTGGTGGTGGTTGAGGAGATTCCCCCTACACTATGTAAAGCACTTTGAGTGTCTAGAAAAGCACTATATAAATGTAAATAATTATTATTATTATTAATTTTGAGGAAGAAATATTTGAAAATAAGAAATGCAATTCCTATTGGATTTACAGACTGCCCTCTGCAGTCTGTTACCAAATGATGAGATGATTTTATATTTGAACAGATTCTTGTGTTTACACACTCTCTGGTTAAGATATTTGATTAATTCATATTTTTTTTTACAATAAAAATATCACTAATTGCAACAAAAATCACAATGTGTATCTTTTACTACAAACAATCTAGTAATGTAATTGATTTAAGTCTCACAAGCCTTAAGTACACACAACAAACAGTTCTTGGTTCATTTCTAATTGGACATGACGAAATTAATTACTTGCAGTTCAGTAGGTCTTTAATTCACTAAAAAGGAGCAGCTGATAAGAGTCATTCATTCAGGAGGTAACGCTACATGCTTTGCTGTGTAGATTCAAAAGGCTCATTTGTTTTTACTGGAGAAGCTACGCTATATTAAAAATAGTTGAACTACTCTCACATTACTGAAAGTTAGTTACTCCCCAACAAAGTTACAAACTAAAGCCACTTAAGTAATATGCCTAATTTTATTTGCTTTAAAAAGCCATTGAAATATCCAAAGCCATGCCTAGTTTTCCTATAGGCATGTTCAAGTAAATAAGCATTTAGTAGCCAGTATGTTTGATCACCGCTGTCTCTAGTAATTTAAATGAGTAATGCATTGAACCCAAGTGGATTTGGCATGTCGAGCTGCTTCGCTGGATGTTGCTGCTCAGACCTGCTGATTCAGGTTGTGTCTGCACTCTGAGCAATATTAAATAATGGCTGCTGCCTCTTCGATCTGACTCCAGGAAGCTGCAGGTGTTTGGTGCAGATCACTGTGGAGGATGAGGTAATGCAGTGATGTGGCACTGAAAGTCCAAACAACACTTACAATCCTACTGTAAAACCACGGCCACTTAAGGCTTTGAGCATGCAAAATTATTTCAAACACCACAATGGCCAGAATATGGTGTCACGCTCGAGGGCTTCTGGTTTAAATAAACAATAAATTAAAAATAATATTATATTTAAAATGGTAAAAAATACCATCTACTTACTTTCCTTCAAAATAAACACACACAGCTTTGAAATATGTATTCTTTGTTTTGAGCCAAGAGCTCAGCTAGTGACGTATCAATCTTCTATAGGTCGTAGATCAGAGTTCACCAAACTTGATCTTCGGTAGGCAGTGGAATGCAATTGTTTTTCACATGTGCTTGCGTTTTTGGTCTCCCAGGTTCGGATGCATTTGAATGGGAGCAAATGAAGCACGAAGTGTAGTGTGACCACGGCATAAACCTAAATTCTACAAATATTCCAGTGACTGCTGGAATTATAATACTTTTAAATGTACACAAATTGTCATTCTGTGTTAATTTTCTGCTGTTAATGTAATAGTACATGTAACAGTAGTTTTTTTTCTAATAATCCCTGTGATAATAAAACAAATATCCACACAAATGAGTGTAAAAGTGAAAAAAAAAATGAAATTATGACTGTAAGAAAATTATGTAACAATGTGAAATGAAACAATGTAGCTGTACATTTTCGAAATGTGTTAATACAGTGTGACCTACACACTGCAAAAATAACAATTTATATGCAAGCGATGACGGACGGATCAGGGGCAGGCAGATTGTCACTCCCTGGGGGAAGCTTCCCATAGCATCAGCTACTTATGCCGTGTCGAAGTGACTGAATTGAAAGGGAACTGGGTGATTCCTGTCATCTCTCTATTACGCTTATAGAACAAAAGTGGCAAAAAGGCCATAAATAAAATACAACAATAAAGCCCACCTGAATCTTGATGTCAACTGCTTGAACTCAGCTATGATATTCCACATACATTTTAAAATTCCACAATAAACAGACCGAATTATTTCCCAAACTATGGAACTCTAAATTAGGGATGCACAGATCCGATACCTGGATCGGTATCGGCTCCGATACTGAAGCTTTAGACAGATTGGGTATCAGTACGACGAGCCCGATCCAAATCTGATACTGTGTGTTAGTCATGTTCGTTACTGTCAAGCTCCAAAAATGACATAAAAGAACCATAAAAACACCATTAAAGCAGTTCATATGACTCGTGCATTTTATTCAAAGTCACTTGAAGACGTGCGATAGCTCTGTGAATCACAAAAGGCTGTGTTTAATAAGTAAATATATAGTATACGCAGCGCCAGCGTGTTAGTGAATGGTGCTGCTCTGTTGACACAAACTCACGCACAGGCTGGTGATGCACTTGCAGCTATTTTTAGCCTTTACAGCGGTGCAATATTTGAGTGCTACTCAAGAACAGCATCTCAGATGTAGATGCTCAATAGATCGGTTCACTTTTAATATGCATTTATAATGGCACCAGAGGTGCATTTTACCAGAATTTGAATAAGAAGCGAATTAAACTACTGTGAACTTGCATAAAAACAGACACATACAGGACTTCCTGGAGAATTTAGAATGTCAAAATAAAAGCGTGAGGGTTTAAAAAGTGCACGATTTAAATATATTACTGTTGTATTTAAAATTAAAATTAAAAGTCAATAATAATAACATTAATAACAATTTATTATTATTATTATTATTATTATTATTATTACTGTCATCATTAGTATTCGTTTACAATTTATAACAATATTCAAGTTGAATGGGTTCCAAAAAATAACTGTGTGAATGAAAAGTGGACTGATGTCTTACAACTAAATTGCACAAAAAAGAGATCTGAATCCTTTAAAGTCTAGATGCAAATTGAAACATTTTTGAAAAAAAAAAAGAAAAAAAAAAAGGCAAAAATAAAACACTGGTTTCTTTTCTACTGAAGACTTGAAGACTGGAATTACTGTTAATTTTGCTGCTACATTATCCAGTATACTAGTTAATAATAAAATGTTTCTTAATAAGCTATACATTTATATTGAAATAATGTGTAGTTAGAGGTTTGTGTTTCTTTACATATTAAAGAGTACTCCCAATTAGTTCCACACAATAATGTAAAGATATTCTAAACTGATATTCTAAACTGCAAAAAAACAACACTGGTATCGGTTTGGGATTGTATCGGCCGATACTGAGATTTCCGATATCGGAATTGGATCGGAAGAGAAAAAGTGGTATCAGTGCATGCCTACTTTAAATACTTGTGAATTTTAACACAGTTCACCTAAAAGGAAATTTATGTCATAATTTACTCAGACTCATGTTGTTCCAAAACCATAACGAGATGTTTAGCAGAATGGCAGCCTCAGTCACAATTAACTTTTACTGTATTGATAAAAGATGCAATGAAAATGAATGGTGACTGAAGCTAACATTCTGCCTAATATCTCTTTTGTGTTCCACGTAAGAAAGAATGAATGAATGATTTTAATAATTAACATTTTCGGCTGAACTATCCCTTTAAATATGAAAACAGAGATGGTAATATATATTATTAGAGCTGTCAGAATTAACATGTTAACGCATGTGATAAATGTAAAAAGTTCAATGTGTTATGTTTTCTCAAACACGATTAACGCATTTACCGTTAATACAAATAAACCAGCATAACACTTGTTTGAAGGGTGGAGCCTTTGCGATGTGTCGATGTGTCTGCCTGGAGTCATTACATGGACGCACACACATACAACAGTTATTAAATGTCAGAGATGATGGAGAAAGGAGCTCTTAACACTATTGGATTTACAAAACCAAGATGGGACTTATAATAAAAATCAAGTATTTTTCAGCCTATGTAAGGTGCATTTTAATTACCACAGAAGCATGTGAAGTCTTAAATATCATCAAAACGCAGAATGAGACGTTTTTGTCAGCAAACGCTTTTCATGTGGAGTTCAAAGTGGCGCTTGATGCTGGCACTGACGCCCTGACGTGAATCATGAACGTGGCTGCACGACTGCTGTAGGAAAGTGGAACACCACAGTCTACCAGCAGATCACTATTGTGGAGGATGAGAGTTTAAGAGATTTAATGCCCTTTGCAATAAATATGCAACCTATGGGGGAAACGAGTTCTTTCAGTTAGTCAAACTCCCACTTAGACTTTGGGAAACATTTAATGTTACTTGAATTGGTGCTATTTTAGTGCATTTCTATCTTTATACAGTGGAAGGCTTTGTTTGGAAAATGTTGTTAAAGCATTATATTGTTACACATTGTTTTCTTTTCTTTTCTAAGATGTAAATAAATGCATTTTGACAGGAAAATAAGTATATATAGTGTCAAATTTGAGCACTTTCAAAATCACAATTAATTACAAACAATTATGCAATTAATCGCGAAAAAAAAGGTTAGTCATAGCAGAAGTGTAAACCAGCTTCTGCGTCTGGGCTATTTGTTATATACAGTGAAAAACTACTACGTTAGTACAAATACAACTATTGGGAGGCAAGTTACTCTATGAGTGATTCCTAAACAGATAATACTTTTAGATAATGACAGAGTCCTGATCACTATTTGAAAAACCAAAAATAAAATTAGTCAAAGGGAATTTAAGGTTATAAGACCACTGCATACCAATAAAGTCTGACATAATTTAGTGAATAAAAACAAGTCAAAATCCAGAATTTTGAAAATTGCTGTCCAACAATGTCAGGAACCTAATCAGAGGTTCTATTCTACAGTTCTCTTTCATTGCATCTTTTATCCATGTATTGAAAGTGAATGGTGACTGAGATTAACATCTCCTGTTTTGTGTTCTATGGAAGAATGTCATATGAGTTTTGTTTGAAATGACATGAGAGTGAGTAAATGATGACATAGTTTTAATTTTTGGGTGAACTATCCCTTTAAACTTACTTCTAAAATACAGTAGGTGTCACAAACTTCTGTCCAATGTGACAACAGAGAGACAGTAAGATTCCTGTACCATCAGCTTGGCTATTAGAACGAAGGCACTCGAGCAGAGATATCCACTCTAAGCTCGGCGCTACTTAATCCCTCATTATTTTGCAGCATTGCTTTGTTGCAGTAATTGATTGAACCAGTTATTGACAATACAAAGATGTATGGCAAGGTCCATTCAAACAAGCTTACCTGGTACATCCATGAAGACAGAGAATAGATGAGGACATTTTTGCGAAACCAAACAGAATCTCTGTCCTTTTTAAGCTAATCAGATCTCATCTCAGTAGATCAATTCCACTGACTTCACAATGTACCACAATTCATCTGCTGTTGGCATGCAACCTCCGATCATTTCTTTAAAAGTGCTCCGGAAAAAGTCCCACCCCGAAACCACAGTAAAGAAGCCGGCAGTCATGAGAATTACCTGACTTTGGCAAAAAAAATCAAAAATCAAAATTATTTCATGTGTTTTCTTACACGCATTGCAGCAGTTCCGAGGTGAAATGTCCACTGTGTGGCGCTAAAAGCTAGTTAAATTTAAATTAAAACAGACGAGTTTAAGGTTAATGCTCTATTGAGTTTTAAATCAACAGAATTTACCTCCCTACCCTAAACCTTAAACCTAAACCTAACCAATAGTGTATAAAAGCAAATCTGAGATTAAAAACACAATTGCTGAAGCAATCACGTCAATAGCTGGGTTTCCATCCAACAATTTTGATGCACATTTTGAAATTGAGCATAAGAAATCCTGAATGGAAACGCTTGATATGCGAATAAACTCTCCAAATTCCAAATTTAATGTGCTAGGAGGAGGTGAATTTTTTTTTTTTGCTTTAGTTAAAATGCGCATTTAGATGATGGAAACCGTTTATTCACAAAACGATGATGTGTTTTGACCATTCGTGCACATGTCATGAGTGTGCGATAGCTTGATGTGACTGGCCGAACGAAAGGTTCAACCTTGGCATACAATTTTTTGTGCATAGCCCTTGGTATTCTTAAGTGTTTAACCCACAGCTGGTCTTTAAAGTGGGTCCTCACAATCAGCCAGAACAGTTCTGAGCGCGGGCGCTCCCATATATGGGGAGGCTGGCAGCGTTTGGTCATCGCATCCATTTCAGCCCTCATTTTATCAGATATTACACTTTTTCTGTGGCGTCTCCTGGCAGCATTTAATAAAATGAGGTACAATTGCTCCAATCCTGCATATAAAACTCCCTGAGGCAAAGAGGTCATTCAGCTGCTACCTCAATATAATGCGCATGACGTAGTGGATGGAAACGTGCAACAATTCGTATTTTCTTTTGTCACATTTTTAGAAATGTGCTTAAAAAATGAAAAACATTTAGAGGGAAACCCAGCTATTTTGTGGTGCTTTTATGACACTTTTGGCTCACATGTCGACTCGCCTGCTCTTCTGGACTCATACCCCAGTCCTTTACATTGCAAGTGCAACGCTTTATCAGTTGACCTACTGTGCAATTTATCTATCACATTTATAATGAACATGCACCTGTGGAACGGATGTTAAGACACTAACAGCTTACAGACAGTAGGCAATTAAGGTCACAGTTATAAAAACTTAGGACACTAAAGACACCTTTCTACTGACTCTGAAAAACACCAAAAGAATAGGCATAATTGTACAGATAATGTTTAGATCTGACATGGAACATCAAAGGAAATTTGAACTGTTTTGCTGCCTTAGGGATGAAATCACACCCAACCCAAAAGGCATAAAGTTCCTGATTCGAACTCCACCCTGTTTGTAGTATAAATCCAGAAGTATCTATGCAGCAATATCATTATTTAAACCCTATCTTAAATTTAATATTTTATAAGACCATTGGTCTTTTTTGAAACAACCAGCATCTGGTCAGTTAACATCTGGTTAGTCTCCAGCTTATTGGCAGTAAAAACAAGTGAACATTTCATACATACCCCCCACCCCACACAAAGCATGACTTGTATGCGTTTGCTTCAAGTTCTTAGAGAACAATCCTGTCTTGCCGTAGGGGAAATGTATGGTGCTTTTGTATCACTGTAATTTGATCATGGCGAAGAAAAATGCAAATTACATGACTGTTTTCCTTGCAAATATTTGAAGAAGTGCTGTTGGTAGGAGTATCAACTAAACCAACGTCAGAGGGTTGTTTGATGTCATTAGTCATGTCCTTGCCCCTGAAATGCTTTTATGACATCTCTGTTTGAGTAGTGACTTAGAGGGAATCTTAACGTTTGCTTTGTCATGTACATCATTTGTTCTCAACCATTATGACAATGAAGCCCCTCATTTTCCAGGAAGGGTACCATATGAGGGAGGAGGATGTCTTCCCTGTAATGCACAGCATTGAGATTGCTTGCAATGACAACAAGCTCAATCCGATGATGCTGTGACACACCGCCCCAGACTATGACGGACCATCCACCTCCAAATCCATCCCGCTGCAGAGTACAGGCCTCGGTGTAATGCTCATTCATTCGACGATAAACGCGAGTCCGACCATCACCCCTGGTGAAATAAAACCACGACTCGTCAGTGAAGAGCACTTTTTGCCAGTCCTGTCTGGTCCAGCGAAGGTGGGTTTGTGCCCACAGGCGACGTTGTTGCCTGTGATGTCTGGTAAGGGCCTGCCTTACAACAGGCCTACAAGCCCTCAGTCCAGCCTCTCTCAGCCTATTGCAGACAGTCTGAGCACTGATGGAGGGATTGTGCATTCCTGGTGTAACTCGGGCAGTTGTTGTTGCCGTCCTGTACCTTTCCCGCAGGTGTGATATTCAGATGACCAGTGCAGGTGTTGTTACACGAGGTCTGCCACTGCGAGGACGATCAGCTGTCCTTCCTGTCTCCTTGTAGTGCTGTCTTAGGCATCTTACAGTACGGACATTGCAGTTTATTGCCCTGGCCACATCTGCAGTCCTCATGCCTCCATGAGGCATGCCTAAGGCACGTTCACGCAGATGAGCAGGGACCCTGGGCATCTTTCTTTTGGTGTTTTTCAGAGTCAGTAGAAAGGTCTCTTTAGTGTCCTAATTTTTTATAACTGTGACCTTAATTGCCTACCATCTGTAAGCTGTTAGTGTCTTACCGTCCGTTCCACAGGTGCATGTTAATTAATTGTTTATGGTTCATTGAACAAGCATGGAAAACATTGTTTAAACCCTTTACAATAAAGATCTGTAAAGTTATTTGGATTTTTACAAAATTATCTTTAAAATTCAGTGTCCTGAAAAAGGGATGTTTCTTTTAAGGCCTACCTTCAAACTCAGTGCCTCTTTGCTTGACATCATGGGAAAATCAAAAGAAATCAGCCAAGACCTCAGAAAAAAAACTTCGGAGCAATTTCCAAATGCCTGAATGTACCACGTTCATCTGTACAAACAATAGTACGCAAGTATAAACACCATGGGACCACGCAGCCATCATACCGCTCAAGAAGGAGACACATTCTGTCTCCTAGAGATAAACATAGTTTGGTGCGAAAAGTGCAAATCAATTCCAGAACAACAGCAAAGGACCTTGTGAAGATGCTGGAGGAAACCGATAGACAAGTACACTACCGTTCAAAAGTTTGGGGTCACTTGCCTGACATGTTTTTCATGATCTTAAAAACTTTTTGATCTGAAGGCGTATGCTTAAATGTTTGAAATTAGTTTTATAGAAAAAATATAATAATTAATATAATTAATTTATTTCATTATAAAACTAACATTTTATTTAAAAAAAACACAAAAAAAAAGTTTTTGAAATGGATGACTTGGACCGAATAATTAAGAAAAGCAGCCAATAAGTGCCCAACATAGATGGGAACTCCTTCAATACTGTTTAATAAGCATCCCAGGGTGATACCTCAAGAAGTTGGTTGAGAAAATGCCAAGAGTACATGTCTGCAAATTCTAGGCAAAGGGTGACTACTATGAAGATGCTAAAATATAACACAGTTTTGATTTATTTTGGATTTTTTTAGCCACAACATAATTCCCATAGTTCCATTTCTATTTTTCCACAGTTGTGATGACTTTACTATTATACTAAAATGTGTACAAATAAATAAATAAATAAATAAATAAAGAATGAGTAAGTGACCCTAAATTTTGAATGGTAGTGTATCTATATCCACAGTAAAGCATGTCCTATAGCGATATAATCTGAAAGGCTGCTCAGCAAGGAAGAAGCCGCTGCTCCAAAACTGCCATAAAAAAGCCAGACTACAGTTTGCAAGTGCACATGGGGACAAAGATCTTACTTTTTGGAGAAATGTCCTCTGGTCTAATGAAACAAAAATTGATCTGTTTGGCCATAATGACCATCGTTATGTTTGGAGGAAAAAGGGTGAGGCTTGCAAGCCGAAGAACACAATCCCAACTGTGAAGCAGCATGGGGGTGGCAGCATCATGTTGTGGGGGTGCATCATGAGGAAGGAAAATTATGTGGATATATTAAAGCAACATTTCAAGACATCAGCCAGGAAGTTAAAGCTTGGTCGCAAATGGGTCTTCTAAATGGACAATGACCCCAAGCATACCTCCAAAGTTGTGGCAAAATGGCTTAAGGACAACAAAGTCAAGGTATTGGAGTGGCCATCACAAAGCCCTGACCTCAATCCGATAGAAAATTTGTGGGCAGAACTGAAAAAGCGTGTGCGAGCAAGGAGGCCTACAAAACTGACTCAGTTACACCAGTTCTGTCTGGAGGAATGGGCCAAAATTCCAGCAACTTATTGTGAGAAGCTTGTGGAAGGCTACCAAAAATGTTTGATCCAAGATAAACAATTTAAAGGCAATGTTACCAAATACTAAACTTGTAAACTTCTGACCCACTGGGAATGTGATGAAAGAAATAAAAGCTGAAATAAATAATTCTCTCTACTATTATTCTGACATTTCACATTCTTAAAATAAAGTAATGATCCTAAGACAGGGAATGCTTTCTATGAATAAATGTCAGGAAATGTGAAAAACTGAGTTTAAATGTATTTGGCTATGGTGTATGTAAACTTCTGACTTCAACTGTATCTTGTATTTTTGTATTGTTTATGAAATGTGCTATATAAATAAACTTGTCTTGCATTGCCTAAACAAATTAATTTATAAAACTTTAATAAAATAAAAACTATCAAAAGCGATTCCGTCTGCGTTTTTTGCATTGTGGAAATCATAGGGCACTAAACAGTGTTATCGCTAACAAATCTAAAATATAAGCTTAACGAAAACATTTTTGTTAACTGAAATAAAAATAAAAACGAGCATAATTGGAAAACTGTAATTAAAGCTGAAATATGTCATTTCTGCACCACCAACACCACCAAACAGAATTGCTAAAACAAACTTTGTTTTTTTTTTAAAAACAGCTTTCTTAATACCTCCCTCGTCTGCCATTGGTAAAACAAAGAGATAGACTTGCCCCCAACTCATGCCATTGTTTGAATAACATTGGTGGGGCGGGGCTAAGCAGGCTGCTCAAAACAAAACTAAATCGAACAGTCATCAATTGAAAACTAATAAAAAATTGAAAGGATAAATTGAAAATAAAATAGAAATAGAAACTAAATTAAGTCTGCCGTTTGCATAAAAATTTTTCATTTACATATTTTTTTTCCGGTTGAAAATTGTAACCAATCACAGAAATGTCCGTTAAGTACATAAGCCTATGAGTAAAGGTGCTACAAAACTAGAATGCACCCACTATAATATAACAGCAATAAAGTAATCCAGCAAGAATATTGCTAGCAATTATCCTACACTAAATAAGTAATTTAATGGAAATTCGTGATTACAATATCAAGGGAAAAAATCAACAATTATGAATTTGGTCATAATCGTGCAGCCCTAATAGTGGCACCCCTGCATGTTAGGTTGTGTTGCATTCTGCAGTCTTCTAAAAACATGGTCCCCTGTTCTGCTGTTTATGTGCCATGCTAACTTTCCTGTTACCTCATTTATCATAGCTGTAAAGCAGCACGTCAGAGCGATGAGAGAAGTAATTCATGAAACCCAAAGCATGCTGCTGTCATGCCTGATTCATTGCAGCACTGCCTCTGCTAGCCACAGTTTTCCTGAGCAACCACTGGGCGGCGCCATTATGATTCTAATTGCATGTTTTGTATTTCTGTCTCGAGACACAAAGTAAAAACTGCCAAAACAAGCAATCCAGAGGAAAACAACAACCATTTAAGTGTTACTTGGATTAAAAATGAATTTCAGGCTCACCTTGTGTAGTTATTGGCTGTCATAACAACTCAGAATAATTAATGATATCAACGTAACTCACCTCTGACCACTGTTTCATGTCATCTACACACTCAGGTGAGGCACAGTCTATAAAAAAAATTGTCACATCTCGACTTTGTGAAGTATCGGCATGTTTTTTGACAATTTTGACAAATGTAATACCTTAAACATTACATTACCTGCTAAGAATATATGGCGATGCGAGTGAAAACACTGGAGACCGGAAATTGAAAACAGTCGAATCGTGGAACACTTCCGCGTTCAGGAAAAAAGTGGATAGTAACTCTGTCTTGTTTCACTGGCTTTCCACATCGAGGTGATGACACAAGAGCCTGCTGTTCATACTCAGGTGTCAACAGGTGTTTTGTCTAAGAGGTTTTGTGAAACTCCAAAGCTGGCAGGAGAACCTATGAGGCCAGAGCCTGTCAGTGTGGATCTACCATCATAAAAACGGTATGAGAAATACAGTATATACAGGCTATTCATCATTAATGTGAAAAGTAAATATTATATGTGACCTGCTCCATATTTTGAGTCAATTTGACCAAAATAATTTTTTGAGTTTTATGCAAAGTCTCAGCTTTCTAACAATATAATTATTATATTTATACTCCAAACCATTGTTGATATAATCATATAAATGTTGGCTGATTTAATCATATAAATGCTTACCTTCTTACTTCAGTGCATACTGTAAAACTCAAAATGTCCCTTGTCTTGGACAAAATCACTCAAAATAAAAGAGTATGTCACATATGTTCTATGGAGACCCAACTCTTGTATATTCTGTGGCTTCATGCAAAGTTTAATCTCTTAAAAAGCCATGTTTATTTTTGTGGCGTCCATAAGTTCACTTTATGATCTAAACTGGAAAGAAACTTGTCTAGACTGACATTTCCCCAACCCAGTCTTATGGCAAGTCATAATAATTAGTACATAATGACAAAGTCATAAGAAATCTTATGAGTGGGCTTGTACAAAAACGTACCACTGTTTTCAAAACGCTCTCTGTCCACACTGCCGTGTTCAAGCATTTTTCAAAAGTGGCTTGTCCATACTAAAACTTATGAAAACTCTTAAATCCCCTTACTGCACATGCGAAAAATAGCCTTCCATGTATGGTCTAAAACGCAATTGTCCTTGTGTTCCGTCGCCGAACAGCAATTCTGAGTAAACTTCTCGTCGCCTTTGAATGAATGCAATGTTTTCAATTTAAAACTTGAACAACGCTATCAAAGTAAATATGAGGCATAATAGCAGCGCTACAACATGGACCACCATCTTGATTGTTTTGGGTTGAATGATTACACGACTGGATCACATGACAACAAATACATCATCGTTTCAGATACTGTATCTTCGTTTCCCCAGTCCACACTACATTGCAGAGACGGCGTTTTCAAATGTATCCTCTTGGAAAACGTGTTCGAAAAGCTCAGTTTTCACTGTCAAAAATGACACCTTAGTGTGGACGGAAGGCTAAAATGTAGAATAAAAGATGTATTTCAAACCAAAACCTAATAATGTGGCATAAAAAAATTATTTTTTGCAGTGTAAGTTTAACCCCTTACCCAAACCCTAAACTTAACAATGATTTTACTAGGAAAATCCCTGTTGTGCACTGTTCACTGAAGAAAGAAAACAATGGGTTTGACACGAAATGATGGAAGCGTAAAATGTATTGCATAAATAAATGTGGAATGTGCAACAAAATTTGTTCACTTTCTTAAAACAAAGTATTGGATAGGAGGCAAGCTAAAATTGTATATACCTGTATTGTATCGATTTGAAATTCTGTTTCTTAATTGGTCACTTTTTATGGGAATAAAAGTCATACCTTTTCGTAAATTGTATAATATCTTATGATTTTGCCATCATTACGAGTTATTATGGGACTGTGTTCCATAATAACTCGTTTAAGATACTGAACAGTACAAAAGGTTCAATAAACTAGTAATGAGTACTTTCTATGTGAAGTGAAATTGCACATATTAACCGCAGATGTCACATCCGCAATGGTGGAATTGCTCAAATTGCTTTTGTTGTGATAAAAATGCAGCTGGCAGTACCTATAAAATATAAGAAAAGGTACGACTTTTATTCCCATACAAAGTGACCAATTAACAAACAGAATTTCCAAAGTTCTGTTGTAGCAGGTGACCCTTGTGGAGACCACAAAAGCCTTACAGACGAGATTACCAACAATACGGTTTGTTCAGCACAAGAGCCGAAACCAGCACCTTTGCTCTATGCTGACATTTGCATCAAGATTATTAGAAACCTACAAGCCAACATGTAGATCCTTGTGGGTTTGGTGTGTAAACAGGCTTGAAATACCTTGTGAGTCTCCCCTATTGACATTACTCAAAACTATACATGCACAAACACAGACCAGGCCTTGTGTGTTGATTTTAACTGGGGACTCACCATATCCAAGAATGCCTTCGGAACGGGAAGTTGTTGACGTGCATCATTTTTTTCTCCCTTCCTGTGCAATTGCGGCCGGTCTTCATTTAAGCGAAGGTGTGGTTCAGCTGGCTTCTCTCTCTTGGAAATAAAAAGCACTTTTATGGCCCTCGGGGTAGCTATTATACCCTCTACTTACATACCTTCACTACATAAATGTGCTCCAAGCATCTCAGCAGCAAGAAGTCCATCCAAAGTGGCACAAATAACATCTTATCTGGTCTACTAATCCATGGAAGAGTCCTGAGAAGATGCTTTATGCAGTAAAACCTCTATATAGACAGTGTGCGTAAATAAAACGTTAAGGCAACTTAACGACGAGCATGTCAACAGAGAATGTCAAGGGGTTATTCCACAGTAGTAGAGTAAAAATAACAAACAATTTGTAGCACAAGGGTCTTTCCGCTGCCTTTTATGTGGAATTTGAAACTCATTGTGGTAAATCCTCATATTGAAGTCTTTTCATTGATAACTGTTTCTCATGTGGGTTTACTCTAATTCATCCAAGGAAAACATTTCATTTGGATGAAAGATATGCATGCATTTGCCTCCAGGAAACCCTAATATTCCTGGCTCAGACAGTTCTGATGCCATGGAGAGAAGAATGGCAGGTCCAATCTGGTCTGGTGGGCTGCTGTTGTCCTCAGTATTCTAGTCAAGTCCTGGAATTGTAGGTGATCGAGGTAGCACACCTCTCTAAAAAAAAAAAGTAAGCACTCCACTCCTGTCAAGCACCGTGTAAGCTATTGATCCTCTTAGCGCGGACGGTTCTGATTAATTCAGCACTGTTTGCTGAAGGAATGGGTGGAGTAGCCATAAGGGACGAGATGAAGAGAAGAGAACATACTGAGTGTCATCTTAGTGTTGCCTGCTTTCTCCTGCCCTGTCTCAGCTGAATGATCCAGGGATCTTTGTGAGCCGTCATCACATGGTAGGGAAATTGTTCGATCCGACAGCGGTCAAGGTGCAAGCGAGAAGCCAATTAATGCATTCAAAGAAGCCTTGTAGCACGTGCTAAACCTCTCAGAGTCACTGTCGCATATCCTGTGCTGTCTGTGCTTGTGCGCTCTGTCATTCTACTTAATCTTGATGGTACTCTCTCTTTCTCCGGCCAGTACAGCAGCACTCCCGGTTCTTTTCCTGCAACCGTCTGCTCTCATGCTCTGCTGCAGCGCCGGCTGCGGGCTGTACAGTGTGTGTGTGTGTTTGTGAGAGAACTGTGTGACAAGATGTCTGCATGCGAGCGTCAAGGGGCCCCACAAGGGAAACTCTGACCAGCCAACGTTGCACAGTGCTAAATAAAGCACACGGTGTGACAGCTGAAAGAGCCTGTTTCTAGAACGGGGAATTAAAGCTGATGACAATTTTATAAAGGTCAGGAGCAATGACAAGTATGATATCCAAACAAGAAAAATTTAAGACTCAAAGGGATAGTTCACCCTCTTGTCATCAAGGATATCTATTTAATATCTTAATTGATTTTCCTAGACAGCAATGAGATCAAAGAGCAAATGGAGACTTCTGGTTTAGTCTGAAAATGAAAAAGACTAAAATGATAGAGCGTGTCACATTTGTGGATGTGTAGCTAATGGTAAGACAATATACACTCACTGAGCACTTCATCAGGAACAAATGTACACCTACTTATTCATGCTATTATCTAATGAGCCAATCGTGTGGCAGCAGTGCAATGCATAAAATCATGCAGATAGGGGTCAGAAACGTCAGTTAATGTTCACATCAACCATCAGAATGGGGAAAAAATGTGATCTCAGTGATTTGGCCCGGTGCCAGACGGGCTGGTTTGAGTATTTCTGTAACTGCTGATCTCCTGGGATTTTCACACACAACAGTCTCTAGAATTTACTCAGAATGGTGCCAAAAACAAAAAACATCCAGTGATCAGCAGTTCTGCGGACAGAAATACCTTGTTGATGAGAGAGGTCAACGGAGAATGGCCAGACTGGTTTGAGCTAACAGAAAGGCTACGGTAACTCAGATAACCGCTCTGTACAATTGTAGTGAGCAGAATATTATCTCATAATGGACAACACCTTGAAGCGGATAGGCTACAACAGCAGAAGACCATGTCGAGTGAGTGTATATTATACGCAGTCTATATGCAATTTGGAACAAAATATAACTGTTTGTGATCTCTAGAATAGACTTTCCTTTTTTTAATAAAATTGAGTATGCTCAGGCAGTGGGGGTTCCGATGTTCTGTGTGTTTCAATGAGGTCATCATTGGCTTACTGCATATCATATTAACCAACAACTTATCGCATTTTCCTCCATATCGTGCAGCCCTATTAGGGATGTGCTTTGACCAAATCAAAAACATCTGCATATCAGTCATAAGCATGAAAATTCTGATGGTTTATTTATTATTATGTACATATATTGTGCTGTATAAATTTGTAATATTTTTTTCTGTGTGTAATATTAAGAAATCCCAACCAAAACAATTGAAATCCGAAAAAGTAAAGCACGTCAAATATGCATAATTTTGTAATGTTCTATCGTAATATGAAAAATATGAATTCTACTGTTTAGAACTACAAAACAGTTTTATCATTTTATCTTTTCTGTCTTGTATTTATATTTCATTTTGACTCCCTTTTTGGCCTGTCATGCATTCATGAGTGTTCAGTGCACCTACATGCAGAGGTTTATTGATGGGAAGGCAGATTATTTTTACTTTTTAGGGCTGTCAGTTGATTAAAACAATAAATCATGTTTTTGGCATTAACGTGACTGATCTCAAATTTATAATTTGTTGAAATTTGCCTCTAAATAATATTTTTTCTTCCAAATGTAACTACACTAAAGCTCTGAAAATTGATATTCCACTGAATTTTGAAGACACTGTACACACAGTGATGTGCAGAATATTTCTTCTCCTGTCTCTGAAAATATCTGTATTTAAAATCTTCTTCTGAACTCTCATTTTAAGTTTCGGCAACTACGGCACATTGTAAACACATTTAAGTGGAAAGTAGCAAGCCACTTTATTTTAAAGTGGAAGAGGTCAAAAGGCTTTGTGTAAGTAGTCCATTCCTAAGCAAAACAGTGATCTGATGAAAAAACAGTAAATGGCAAAATATCGGTATTGGCCAACAGTGTCGGCAGTATCGCTGCTTTTAAATTCATTTACATTTATGCGTTTGGATTTATGCGTTTGGCAGACGCTTTTATCCAAAGCGACTTACAGTGCACTTATTACAGGGACAATCCCCCTGGAGCAACCTGGAGTTAAGTGCCTTGCTCAAGGACACAATGGTGATGGCTGTGGGGATTGAACCAGCAACCTTCTGATTACCAAATTCATTCTGCTTGTCAACAATAGTCTAATGTGTCTTTTTATTTTTCCAAAGGAATTTTAGGAGAAACAAAGTTGATTCTTCATTAAAAAACAAATGAGATTTTTATCAGGCCTCCTGAGCTATAAAAAAAGCAACCTCTGAGCAATGAAGCTGTCCTCTGGGACAATACGCACATCAAGCACAAACTCGATGATTGTGTCGATGATTCGTTTAGTCATTCACAGAGAAAATTGTGAACAGACTAACTTTCCAATTCTGTCTGTCGGTACCAAATAAGTACCTTCGCTTCTTAATCAGTTTTCCCCTCTGAGTAATAAAGAGCCCAGAACATTCCATGTGACATTATTCAATTTAACCTCTAAGTCTGATAAATATAATTCTGACATTACAGAATGCAGATGTTAGGAATTACAAAGTAGATTGCGTAGACCAGGGGTCGGCAACCTTTTTTTACATGGAGTGCCATTTTTAATTTTCCTGGTCAATGGCTTAATGAATGTGACCGTGGTTTAAGGAGGGCGTACTTGTATGCAGGGTTGGAAATATCAAGGATTAATAGTGATGTTTTCCTTATAACATCACGTGTTGTTCTGAAAGCAAAAAGAAACAAATAAAACACAGAATGTAGGCTGTCATCCGCACAGCCTGACCGAAGCAAAGCGGGCACATTTACTCGTGCGATTAACCGAAAGTGAAGCGCTACCGACTCGTGACTTCAGCCTCGTCACATTTTAATTTTTTGCTAAGCCTTCCATTCAGCTCATGAAAACACACTGCGTGATCATGAGGAAGGATTACAACAAGATGTAGATTGGAATGCAGGTGCGGAATTTCTATAAATAAAATAGTCTACTCATCTCTCGCCATAGGATGCCGACCCCTGGCACAGACATTCCTGAATTAATGCTTTTAACGGCATGTGTGAATAGCGTCCTTTGAATGTCTTGTTTGGTTAATTTATGTGTGCGCTGAGTACACTGGCCCTTTTACGGTTACATGCACAAGTCTTCTGAATGAAAATAGAGTTTGGTACGACGGCTAAGATTGTCAGTATCAGGTGCAGCTACAGTAACTGGATTAGAGTTCACAGGAGAGTTAATCTGACTAACAGACTTTGACATTCCAGGATACATCAACAATCATATTCCTGTCTGTTTTTTCTATTGTGCCTGGGTCGTTGACAAATAAGGTTGTCAGAGATGATAAAAATTAGTAGAAATGTAATGTTTATTACCATTTTGGTTTCATACATTTTTGGAAAACATTTTTAGCGTTTTCTACAAAAATGTAATGATATTTCTATAAAATGTCAAGTAGTGAAACCATCAAGTAAAAGGTATTAAAATACTTTTCCTGCTATCTGAATACATGTGAGTTTACACAACTAATCATTAATTACAAAAAAGTTTTTGAATCACGACTAACGAAAAATGTTCTTGGTTACTCCATTTGACCTGACAAAATGCGCCTTTTCATAAAAATGTCAAAATATTTAGAAAGAAATAATAAAATATTATCTCAAACTACTAATGCCAACATTTTATTTTTTTCTCAAGAATTTCAGCTTTAAAGGAGTGGCAAAAAATAAATAAAAAATAAAAAAATTTTTATATTTTCTGTAGAAAAAATGAGTGGTGCTTGCCCATGCAAAACTCAATACCATAATTCTAGGATTTTCTGGGTTCAAGTCCCACATTTAATGCAAGTCTATGGGATTTTTCGCCCATTTTATCATCCACTGAGTCTGATACTTTAGAAAAGTAATTGCACACCTCTCTATAAAGAGCTCTACAATTTGAGGCTTCATGTCTGTAACACAAATAGTGCAAGAAAATTTGACAAAATAGAGTTAAGGGAGTGTTTAAATCCCTAACTCTAGTTTGAGCTAAAAAATAGTGATGCTAGCCTAAGCAAGCACCACTAAAAAATTTACAAAGCACCAATCCAGTCATGTAGATGGTATCGGCATCTATTTTCACTGACACTGACTTTTGTTACATAAGATCCATTCACTTCTGTGTGTGTTTTTTTTTTTTTTTTTTTTTTTTTCAAGCAGCCTTATATTAAATGCAGAAGAATCTTGCTATTTACTGATTAAAACCCAGTGTAGTTCAGAGCTAGGCGTAAATGTCACTTTGTCTTTGTCGCAGCCATGCGAGAGCCTGATGCCCACAGTCACTTCAGATCAACATGAACACACAAAGCACACAGAATCGCTCGGAGAGCTGCGGTGACCCTAACTGTTCCCCAGCACGAAACCAGCCAGCATCTTCCTAAAACACAAAGCACAGATTTTGTAGAGCTGCAGTTTGTGGATTTTTCATGTGGACTCATATTAGATTTCAATGAGCGAACCTGTAAACAGAACCGCTGGGCTAATATGATAAGTGTGCCCCTCTGTTCTGGAAAAAATTATTTTAAAACTGAAGCTTGCCATGCAACTAATTTTAAAGCAGTTAAACTACAGTCACATTACCCTTTAAAAAAGTTACACTGTAAGTTACTAATAAAGAGAAAATTCATTAATGGTATTCTAGGGAGCTATATTAAGTGGTATTCTATATTCAGTGTTGGGTGTAATAAAGTAATTAGTAACTGTAATCTAATTACTTTTAAGTCAAAAAGTAGTGTAATGCTTTTAACATTTTAGTAATTAGATTACAGTTACTCACTTTAAGCTACTTCAAGGATTAGTTCAACCAAAAATGAAAATTCAGTCAATGTTTACTCACCTCTGAGTTGTTATAACCCTATATGACTTTCTTTCTTTTTCTTAACACAAAGAAAACTCGGAAATCAAACAGAAACATAGAGGAGGCTACAGGCAGCAACAGTCACACCGTGTCCTAAACATATATATGTTAACCAGCCACGACGAGCGATGGTACATTCTAAAATTTGTTTCACAATTTCTCCCTTTGTGTTAAGAAAAAGAAAGTCATATAAGGTAATAACTACACTGTAGACATTATTTTGAATCCACTTCAAGGAAAAATATTTTTTTTCTGTAAAAATAATAGCTAAAGAAAACCAAGAGAGATGAACTGTTAACTTTATTGGTTTCAGCTACTGTAACTTAAATAAGATGTAAAGGCTGTCTAAGAATTTATTTGCATATTTAAGGGAAAGATTATTTTTCATGACAAGAAGCATCTATGAATGTTATCATGTATGGCCCTATGAAATCCATGTTTTTTTTTTTTTACTATGAATTTTTTAAATTTCTTTCACAAATTCCATATTTAACAGTTTAATTCAATGTTTTCATTAAAGGGTGTCTAAACCAATTAATTCAATAAAACTTTCATTAAATGAAAACAACAATTATCAGCCATTTTCAGCATGCATTATTTTATTATATGAAGTAGTTTTTTTTTTTTTTACAGATATACAACTATACAACTGTCAAATAAGAGCTGCACAACAGAGCATCACAGACGTGACGTATTGCGTAATATAATACAATTATTATTTAATTATTACAGTAATTATTATTTTATTATTACATGGAGTGGTGGTGGCGTAGTGGGCTAAAGCACAGAACGAGTAAGCAGAAGGATTCAGGTTTGGTTTAATGTTAAAGTATTGTTTTTTCCATTGATGCATTTAATTAGAGTTTTAATGTAAATGCTGCTTTATTCTTTAGGCTAAACAGTATCGATTGACATCCAATTTTCTATTTCTGTACACAGCTAATTTTGTTGAATATAAGTGCACAGGAAATACTTGAAGAATTGCTCAAATTGTCTGGATTGCCACAGTGCAAGGAACTTTGTATGGCCTGCAGTTAAAGCACTAGTTGGAATAGACGGCATCCAGCTCTTCCTCAGGGACACGAGAACCGTCCCCCCATGAAGAAGGACTTGAGATTACGAAGAAAATATTTCCTCTTGAAGGTCCTCAGGACTGTAGTACGTCTACAATCTACAACCCTCAGTAGGGCCTCTGCCTATCACCCGTCCTCTGCCTGCATGAACGCTTACTGATAACAAAACTACACACACACACCCATAAGCTAAACTACTCCACATTTCCTCTTAAACTCTCTGACTTTCAGTTTTCATACAGTTGCCACTGAGCAACTGTAGTGAAGTATCTACATACATGTAGTGTGGCATCTACATACATTGCAATATAAAGATTAAACGGCGACTAAAGGAGACTGTAAAGCCATGATACTCAACAGTCACACCACAAACCAAACGTTCCAAAAGCGAAAGGAAACAGCTCAACCCGGATCAGTCAGCGTGGCTCAAGGCTCAATGGACAGATCAGCGCAGAGATGTGCATTTACACATGGACCAGTCTTGACGCTCAGCCACGCAGATCATCATAAACAGCACTACGAGAAGCGTGGGTTGGGTCGCGGATTCTCCATTGATTATTTGTTTAAAACCTCTATGAAAGCCCATAATGTGTCGATGATTAAACTAGTTTAAAATATTATTAAATGGCCCCAACATTCTAAACAGCATTGGAAAGGAATAAAGGAGAACTCTGTACCATGAACAGACAGAAATTGTATGGCTTTCAATCCACACAACACAGATACTACAAAATATTTACCATTCACTTATATCAGGGTAGTGAGGGAATACAATTTAATTTCTGGATATGTTTTTCTTATGACAAAGTGGCATAATTTGTTTTACAGTTACTGTCCATGTAATCATGGTTTTACTTTTACCTTTGGTTACTATGATCTTATTGCAAATACCACTGTTAAAACTATGGATACAACTGAACTTTCCGTCTGTGTAAAAAAAAATGTCTAATGCTCTCTGTTTGTAGAAAAAGGCTTTGTTTGTCTTCAGATGACTGTATTTTAATCAGCAGGATACTGATGAAAATAAGAAAACTAATTCCCACTGTCACACCGTGTCACACACAGTAAAAGGTATCTTTTCCATGTTAATCAGAGTTTCTGTCCTAACCAGCCACGACAGGGCATTCTATTTTTGGAATGGTTTCTATTTTCTGCTATGTCACGCCGGGCAGCCCCGTCAAAAATGGGTCTAAAATCCTTCTCATTACAGTATATTAAAGCCGGGGTGACACTAGCCGATTCAAAACAACATTATTTTCGCTGAGGATGTCAAAGACCTACGGAATGTTGTGTTTGAGGTATCGTTCTTTTCAGCCGGAGCTCTGTCATAGACACAGACACACACCGGCTTATACTGACTTTCTTTCCGCTTCCATCACATGGAGATCTACGAAATAACAACAGAGTACTGCGTGAGTGCGTGAACATAAAAAAATGGTAATAGACTGCATTTTGATGCGATTCATAAAGTAATTTTGCCCTGTGTTTGTGTGTGATCATGTATTTATCCACTTGAGGATACCGTAGAAAATGTATGTCCATACGCAGCTTCAATGAGAAAATGAGGTATGTTCACTAAACAGTCTGTTCCATCTGACTGTTCTAACATCTGCTTTTATTGTCATTTATAATCATTTTAGCGAATATCGCAGTATCGCATCGCGTCTGGTTAGGACCCCCCCACTGCGACCAATTCAGGTGCGACCATCTGTAAAACTTGGTGGCACCGGTGCTACCACTATCAAATGTTAGTCTGGAGCCCTGGAGGTGTCAGTGCGCACGCGTGTTGATAGATAAGTTTGTGTACCATCACTCGCAAACAGTAATAACAGAATGTTTTTTACACTGAATATCGCAGATGAGACGTCTTCCACCAAATGTGTTACCCTAAAAGAGGGTAATCGTAGATAGTAATGATTTCTCATTGAAGCACTTTTGGAGCTAGTATTTGTTTTTGAGGGTATCTCTGGTGTGTGTGTGTGTGTGTGTGTGTGTGTGTGTGTGTGTGGGTTTGGGTGGTTTACGAGGACTTTTTTTTAGGTTACAAACTGGTAATTACAAGGGTATTATGCTATAAATGTGGTTTATGAGGACATTTCTAGTGTCCTCATAATTCAAATCGCTTAAAAAAACATATTAAACAATGTTTTTTTGAAAATGTAAAAATGCAGAAAGTTTTTTGTGAGGGTTAGGTTTAGAGGTAGGGTTAGGGGACAGAATCTATAGTTTGTACAGTATAAAAATCATTATGTCTGTGGAGAGTCCTCATAAGGATAGCCGCACCAACGTGTGTGTGTGCGTGCGTGCGTTTATATTAGAAAGCCAGTGTGTAATAATGATCTTGAAATTAACAACAAAATCATATCTGACAACAGATTTTTATATTCTTTCTATTTATTAATTATATTTTGTGGGTTTGGAATCTGAATTAAATGTGATAAGATAAAAAGACTGAGTGTTGTGAAATAATACACAAAGTACACAATACATATTAAACACCAGTGTGACCAGATTCACAAACAAGTGACTCTTAATGAATTGGTCAAAATGATTCAAAAACTCACGAGCTACCAGTCTGAATCACCAAAATACCCACTATATCCATCAAAGCGATTACTATGTTAGTATCTGACTTAATTAATAGGACTTGACTGATGTTTGACAATGTATCGTTAAAAGGGCTGGGTAAAAATATAGATTTATCCCAATTAAATACTTGTAAATACTGTAGTACAAATTATGCATTATAAACAATAAACATGTAACAAAAAAGGATATGCAATATAATATATGCATTTTCAAGACATCATATTTATTGATGGAATTACATGGATATTGTAAGTTTTAAAAAAGCTAAAATGTGACCAAAACGATAAGAAACTACTGATAAAATATAATTGGTACAATACATTTTTTTTTCATAATGTACAAAGTTAGAAGGTCCACTGTATGATTAACAGCATTAGGTGAGAGAGAATTTCTTTCATATGTTAGCAAAATGGACATTATAACCATGCCATGAAATATGCCATGAATCAGAATCGAATCAAAATCATAAACTAATCATATCATGAGATTTTAAATTGGAATTGAAATGGGAAATCTGTATCAGTCCACAGTCCTAGTCATTAAAGATACACATTCACAAATGAGTTTTGTTGTAATAAATGGTATTTAACAAAACAAAACAAAAAATGTATGTGTCACGGAAAATAGTAGCCTATTGTTTTGGTTAGTATGTAATTAAAAGACCAATTATTGGGAGTCCTGTTACAACAACCAACAAAAAAAAAATACTGAATAATGTATGTTTAAAAACAACATTTGAAACAGTATGCAAAAGTTAGTATGCTAAAATGTTGTGCTGTAACTTTAATATTTCACATACTTAACTCGAGTGGCATCAAGTAATCATCTTGGAAATAAAAATGGTTATTTAAAATATTTTTATATGTATTTAAAAAAAATAGTATTTATATGTATTTATATGAAAATTCTAGGAAACACTGTTTTTAGCACATGCATATTCACTTCTTATCTCCCTGTTGCCATAATATCAGATGCTTGAATCTTCTGTATTTTTAAAAATAGCAGAAGGCATGAGATATGTAAGTTGGAAAGGCTGGAAAGGCCAACAGAGTTTGTTTGTGTGTGTGTTTCTGCAGCGAGGGCTGGTCACTGGCTTTTCTGGGCTGCCTAGCTGGCTAAAACGAGAAATGTCAAACACAGCCAGGGCAGGTATACACTACAGTGGTGTGCAAGGTCACATCCCGACCCCTGCTGAGCGAACCCACCAGCATTTCAAATGCATGACGAATAGACTACTGATGTTTACATGCCTCTGAAAGCATCCTGGCAGGTTCAGAATTGGATTATTTTAAACTTTACCCCGTCTCCGCAGATGTAGATATTTATTCAATGTTTCATGCGGACTGTGCGAGCGTGGGAAGGTTCTCTTGGAAAAACAGTTGGAAAGCTATACGTCTGCCATCAGCAACTCCCTGCTTTTCACGGCACTCAGCTGAAGTCGGTTCTATTTTCTCCTCGTTAACACGTCTCACACTACTGTGTGTTCTGTAAGGGGTGTTTAACACTGTATGTGATAGGAGGCAGACTTTGTTTGCAATCTTGCTGCCACTCACGCCTATAGGTGTTTTCCATGCACATAAGAGGTGTGTAAAATGCGCCAGAGCAAGTGTCACGATGCACACAACTGCTTCAGACATGTATTTTTGAATGAGGTGATTATACTCTTGAAACAAACATACTCGAGCTTAACAAGTGGTGCTTTAAGTGTCACCTCTATGACCTGTGAGCTAAGGCCATACGCATAAGGAGTCAATGAATGATCCATAGAGATTAATGGTTTCATTTCTGCAGCCTGACAACAGATGGAGCAATAGCATATACATGGTGAACAACTGCAGGCAAAGTCCAATGCCATCTGTCAAAAAACAGAAAGCAAGCAGGTCCAACTGGACTGGATGTTCTGTGTTTTTGATGAAACTGGTAGCTTTGTGTGTCTGTAAATACACTGTGTTTCTCTGAAGTATAAGATTAATTGGGGAATATGCGAACACAAACTGGATTTGAGGGTTACAATGAAACAATAGGTTTCTGGGCAATCAGTGTCTGCAAAATGTTATGTCCGATGACTAATATTTAAGCAATATCACACAAGCAAAAGTGCTGTTGTCGAACAAGATGGCTCATACTTACCCAAGACCTAAACCTAACCAGGAATTTAATAGGAAGATTACTGTTGTGTACCACAGAACAAAGAAAACTTCGGGGTTTAGAATGAAATGAGGGAAGCGTATTACAGGTTATTGACAAAAATCAGTCAATTGTATTGCACATATGGAATGAGTAACCAAATTTGTTCACTGATGTTTCTTTTCTTACAAATGTGGGTTGGCTAAGAGGCTGAATAAAAGTATTCCTTTATTTGAAATGTAATATGTTGATTGGTTTGTCTCCATGGGAAGAAATAGTTGTACCTTTTCGCATGAACCAAGTCATACGATATCATACGATTTTGCCATCTCGTGCTAATTATTACGAACTTTCATGAGACTATGTTTGATTAGGTCATAGCCACGAAGCCGCAGGCATCTAATATCAAATAACTTATGTTTTAAAACAAAAATTGGCAAACTAGTTTATGCATTTCTTCTCCGCCACGAAAATAGTTCTAAAAGTGGTGTTTCGTTTGTAAACGAATCAGTATTTTCAAATGAATCTTTTAAGTGAAAAGATCATTCTTGTTCACTTCCATTGTTTCATGATGAACAATGATAACTTACTGATCCACATATGTGGTAGTTCGTAAATGTTTTCTCAATGCTTTTTCAATTCTACAGCTTTCTTAACTGATAATGCACAATTTCCATTAATTTTCAAATAAGCATTCATCTTATTTCTCCAATATTATATACTGTATGTCTCATTTGCTGTCATTAAATTGAATTATGTATATGTACAATCAGCCACTTCAATCTCTTAATATAGACATCAGCCAATAATAAACCAAACACATAAAATGCAATACTTAATGGAAGTAGTATAGTGTAAGTTGTTACATGTGGAACATAGGTCCTCAAATACGAGTCACAGATAGCAATTATAACTTCAGTATCAGTCGAACCAGAGACTCTGAGCAACCAGCATGTCTCTCATAACCACAATGGCACATGTTGCACCCGATGACATCAGCCGTGCAGGCCTGCATGTAAGCGCAGAGGGTGATATTTATGCATGGTGATCGCTTTACTGTGACTCATTCACATGAATCACAGAGTGCAACTCTAACGGACTCTTAACTGTTCTGCTGGCACCTAGTGATGGTAGTTTAGAACAATGAACTTTGGAGAGACCTTCCAGCAATTAAGATGTCAAATAACTCTGTCCTCCACCCCCAGAACCTTTCTGCAACAGCAAAGAAGCCCATCACAGTTTAAGCGTTGGACACACACCGATCAGCCACAATATTAAAACCACCTACCTAATATTGTGTAGGTCCCCCTCATGCCTCCAAAACAGCGGCAACCCGCATCTCAGAATAACAATCTGAGATGTTATTCTTCTCACCACAATCGTACAGAGTGGTTATCTGAGTTACCGTAGACTTTGTCAGTTCGAATCAATCTGGTCATTCTCCGTTGACCTCTCTCATCAACAAGGCATTTCCGTCCACAGAACTGTCGCTCACTGGATGTTTTTTGTTTTTGGCACCATTATGAGTAAATTCTAAAGACTGTTGTGCATGAAAATCCCAGGAGATCAGCAGTTACAGAAATACCAAACCTCTGGCACCAACAAACATCAGAATCAGCTTTATTGCCAAGTATGCTTACACATACAAGGAATTTGTCTTGGTGACAGGAGCTTCCAGTGTACAACAATACAAAAAACAATACAAAAACAGCAGCAAGACATAGATAATAATAAAAAATAAAAAATAGTTATACACATTCGTACATACACACATACATACATACACACATACACATACATAGTGCAATCTAATACAAATCTGTTATCTGTTATGTACAGTGCAAATGTTTTTTTTTGTTTTGTTTTTTTTCGAGAGGAATTAAATGGCAGAAGAGGTTGGATGTGTTGGATAAATATAAAAAAGACTAAACTGTGTATTGCACATTAAATATTGCTCAATGGGGCAATATAACTGTTCATGAGATGGATAGCCTGAGGGGAAAAAACTGTTCCTGTGCCTGACGGTTCTGGTGCTCAGAGCTCTGAAGCGTTGGCCAGAAGGCAACAGTTCAAAAAGGTAATGGGCAGGGTGAGTTGGGTCCAGAGAGATTTTTCCAGCCTTTTTCCTCACTCTGGAAGTGTATAGTTCTTGAAGGGGGGGGGCAGGGAGCAACCAATAATCCTCTCAGCAGTCCGAACTGTCCTTTGTAGTCTTCTGATGTCTGATTTCGTAGCTAAACCAAACCAGACAGTTATTGAAGTGCAGAGGACAGACTCAATGACTGCTGAGTAGAACTGTATCAGCAGCGCCTGTGGCAGGTTGAACTTCCTCAACTGGCGAAGGAAGTACAACCTCTGCTGGGCCTTTTTCACAATGGAGTCAATGTGTGTCTCCCACTTCAGGTGCTGTGAGATGGTAATGCCCAGGAACCTGAATGACTCCATTGCTGCCACAGTGCTGTTTAGAATGGTGAGGGGGGTCAGTGTTGGGGTGTTCCTCCTAAAGTCCACAATGATCTCCACCGTTTTGAGCATGTTCACCTCAAGGTTGTTTTGACTGCACCAGACAGCCAGCTGTTCAACCTCCCTGTTCAACCACAGACAAGTGTTATGTTGTCAGAGAGAAAATATGGAGGACGCCAGTTAAATTCTTACATATTTCTTGAGGAACTCTTATTTTGACACTGACACAGAAAACATTCTCTCTTCTGCCATGTTGAAAGTTTATGTCTCCTCACAACTTGCAAACTCAGGTATATGAAATTATCTCTGGATTTCCCATTCGTAATTATGACTTGAGGGGGCGTGTATTTTCCAAGTAAACTTGTATGATTATTCCGATAGCACGTGAAGACCGCAAGAGACAATACAGATGTTCTGATTGAGTAAATCCGCTCGCTGACAGACAACAGATTCTCTCTGTGAAGAGGTGACTGCGCACGCCCAGCCCCCAATCAGGCTAATCAGCCGAGGAGAGGGATAAGTGCGACGAGATGTGGCAGTTCGAGAGAGAGAGAGAGCCATACGCAGCTGCCGTGTGTGTTTATATTTGTGTCTTTTTTTTCATTAAACATTATTTTGATGGTTCGTCCGGTTCCCGCCTCCTCCTTTCCATTGAACCTTGTTACACTCTCCTAACACATAAGATTGTCATTTGTTGCCATCTCTCTGCGTAAATGTTTAATTTCACAGGGATGAATCAAAATCCATCTCATTACTTTGGTTTAGAATGTCACAAACACAAGTGGAGTAATACAAAAAGTGTCCTGGTACTGTCATGACTCCTTATTTAAGCACTATATATATACATGCGCAATAAAATATTATATAATTTACAAACATCATATTTATTGATGGAAAACATTAAAGTTTTACATTTTAAAAAGCTTAATGTAACTAAAACGTTTAAAAACTACTAATAAAATAAAATGTGAAAAAATTAATATTTTTTTTAATGTACCTAGTTAGAAGGCCCCCTGAATAATTAACAGCATTAGATGAGAGAGAATTTCTTTCATATGTAAGCAAAATGATATTTTAACTGAAATATATCCATATGAATCGGAATCAAACCGAAATCTGAATTTAATCGAGAGCTTAAGAATTGGAATCGAATCAGGAAATCTGTATCAATACCAAGCCCTAAATTCAAGTGTTAAAAATGCGTCTCGAGACACCTGCGTTCCGTTCTATTCATAGCGCTGTGTCTGTTTTTTTTATTAGCGCAAGGGTGCATTCATTGTGAACAGAATGGAACAGAAAATAATGAACATACCATCCTCAAATCGTCTGTCGCACTGTACTGGCTTTAGAGTTATCGTATTGCAACAAATACAGGTACCTGAATTGCCCGACTGAAAAGTATCGTGCTCTGCTTTTTACCATTTTTTAATCCATTCTGGTGAATTTTACAGATTTTCTTCCATATTCAATTAACAAAATGTGAATAAGGTGTGCATATTACGTGTGAGTCTACTCATGATCAGAGTTGTCTTTGGCAAACCAAAAACAGCCATGGGGAAACCAGACACGTGATGAAACTGGCATGGGAAAATAGCCTTAAGCCATATTATAAAGTTCTCAAGCAAGAATGCACATGTTGGATTTCAGTTGGAAACAAATGCACATCCTCTCCCTCATGCAAATTACTGCAAAAGGACAAACAAGCACGTTTTAAGGCAAATAATGTGTAATGTGTCTTTGGTGACACATTTCAAGAGTCTTGAGTCTATTATCTTAAGTTACCAAAAGGGTGAAATTCTCTCAAGTGTGTTTAATGACACATCTGGTTCAACAGTGCTCTGCTGCATGAAGAAGAGGAAAAGGAAAAAAACTCTATTCTCAGACTCACCATTTACAATCTGACCTGCAGGCCAACACCTGTGAAACTACTGAGAAAAAAATACTGCAACCAGCTCAAATGGAGATTATCCACAACTCCAACACACAAGTGAATAGTCGGATTTCAAGACATGAACACTTGTCAAGGGAAGGTTCAAATGTGTATTAAAGATGATGTGTGTAATTTTCCTGATGTTAAAATACTTTTTCTGGTTCCATCTTAATATGTAGAGATAACTACAGTATAAGTACAGTATAAGGAAAATGTCCATAATGTGTCCTAATACAACCTTACAACCATTAAGAAAATAATCAGCAATGCTTGTTTGAGATGTCATGTGAGCTTTGCTAAGAGCATCTCTGCAGATGTAGGGCTATAACATGCAAAGACCCACCGCTTGGGGGATCTGAATGTGGCCTTACTCATGCATTGTGTACATTAAGACTCAGAGGACATAAAATATTCTGCACTGGCCCGCAACCCACGATGCGCTGCCATTAAAGGGGTGTAACATCAGGTGAACTGGAAAACCCAAGAAGCTTGACATGGTCCTGCAGAGCTGCAGTTCTGTTTAACACGTCACCACCTCCAGCATCAGAAAAGAGCAGCACTTTGTAAACATGAATCATTCAAGACTGATCCCAGCACTGTCCCTCTGGACCCTCGCAGCATCTCTTACAGAACAGGAGATGGAAAACCTCCACCTGCTCGCCCACAGTGCACTTTACTTCAGAGAAATCTTTGTGCCGCTCCGAACTGCCTTCCTTTAAAGATAGATCGCCTTCAACTACGGCAGATTAATAAAAACATGTTTTGCCCTGTTTCTCACACAATGCCATCTTATGAGATCTTATGACATGACTTTTACTATAGTGCATGACTTTTGAGGCGATACATTTTAACATCTGCATCCCACAAACAACTACATTTACAAGCTTGTTCAAGTATGATCAAATTGTGCAGTAGCTCAACTGATAGAGCATTGTGATGCAGAAGACCAGGGTACAAGTCCTGAAGAGCACGCAAGTTGACATGTGAGATGAAAGTGTCAAAGAAGCACCACAAAATGATGTGGTTGCCTCAGCAATTGCGTTTTTCATGTTGCATTTGCTTTTAATGACAGGATAGGGAAGACAGTTTTGTTGATTTAAAACTCGATAAAGCATTAACTTTAAAAACCTCATCTGTTTGGGAGAAAATTTAACTCGCTTTTAGCACCACAAAGTTGACATTTCACCTCGGAACTGCCATGATACGCGTAAGAAACCACATAACAAAATGTAGTAAAAATGTCGACAAAGTCACCTAATTTTCATGAGATCAGATTGCAGTTTTTACACCCTATCAAAAGCAAATCCATCCATCCAATGGATTTGGATCCACTGGATGTTTCCATCCAAATTGTGAATTTTATTCATGCGAAAAACCATATTATCGCAAAAACAATGTGCGAATAAAGCCACGTTTCCATCCAAGGGTGCTATTTGCTCTGCAAACTCTTTGTAGGCTTTGGATTTTCTAGACACCGTTATTTCAGGATGACCAGAGCAACATTTCAGATGCGAAGATTAGCCCACTGGTTAGTCCACTAATGAACAAGTTTTTCAGTCACATGAGCTTTTTGATGCACATCTTTATTCTTAACAAATTCAATAGGAGTTTATTCGGTAAATGTGTTTCCATCATAGTTTATGTGCATTTCTTCTTATCGAATATAAAATGTATCCACCTCAAGCGAGCGTATAACTTTTTTATGTGCATTTTGGAGATTTATTTGCATCTTGGTGTTTCCATCCAGCAGTTTTTAAGCGATATCCCAAAATGCGCATAACAAAACCATTGATGGAAAAATAGCTATGTCGTCCACACTGGATGCATCTATCATGTCGCATCGCACCGACAGTTTATGAACACCTTGTTCTATTTCTGGCGATGTTGCTGAAGGCTTCTCGAGCTCACAGCTGATTGTCCGTGCACGTCAACTTTTCTGAACATTCTCTTCGATCTGTCCAGTGTAGACAGTCTCAAACCAACCAGCTCCAAGATGAATCACATTATTACATTTGATTAGAACCAAAAGGAGTATTTAAAAATCTGAAAAAGACAAAGAACCAAGACCTTAAAGGCTAGGGTGTACTTCATTTTTCTGTGTGTCATTCCACCTAATGCACTGTTGAAGGATGAGCCTTCAAAGTATACTCTTAGGACTGCGAGTCCATACGGACTTCTTTTAGTCACTGGCAGGTGCATACGCAGAAGATGCGCATAGATGGGGACTGTCTATGTGTCTAGAAAAACTAAGCTGCACGTGGACAGTCTGCACGTTCTCTACTGATGACACAATTTGCGGCATTAACACTATGCATGAGATGTACCGACATGCGCAAGTTTACTTTGGTTTACATGTTATCACTAAAAATCAATTTTGCAACCTACTGATGAGCTCTACTGTGAACAAGAGTTAATGTGACGTGAGCAAAGTGCAAGGACTAGCTCTAGATAGAGTGGTTCTGTGAAGTTTAAGATGCTCAATATAAGAAAAACAATCCTTTCGTGGGCATCCCACTTGTGTTTATTTATGAACATCTTCACCACTTGTGCAACGGGTGGGGCTAAAACATTTTTGCTGTGGTTTGGTCAGTTCCATGGGAAAACACATCTCTCTCCCACACACATAAATCCATACAATCCAACAGGAAAATCCTGTGCCGATGAGACCAATTCCCAAAAAAGACACAGGAACTGGTTTAACAAAAAAAGAGAGTAACTAGACTGCTAAAGATATATAAAGGACGGTTGAGTGATTGAGGGGTCTACTTGATGTGTTTATTAATATTAATAGGTTCTGGTAAAATCAGGCCACGGTACTCCCTGTTTTACGAAATGACTCATTCTCATTACATTACATTAACAGCATACTAATGAAACTCGAAATAGTACATATGATAAATTCCTTTAAAACCAAAGACTCTCTCTCTCCCCTTTAGATGAGTGACCCTGATGCATTTTGTAATCCTTTGCCAATTAAATTGCCATCTCAAAACAAATGTTTAAAAGCCTTTACAGACCTGTAAACACAGTAAAAGACAAAGGCCGCTGTTTGCATATCAAAACCACTGGTTGTCTCCAAATCTTCAAGCAGTGGGTTGGTTACAAAAAAAAAAAAAGACTGGTTTTCACTAGGGCTAAGCAATGCATAATTTCAAACTGTCAGTTTCAATTAATCTATTGAGAACTCAAATTAAATTATTTGTGTCATCAGTTAAAATTCTCAATGAAGTCCCCATATGGATTTTTCTAAATTTTAAAATGTTTTGTAAAAAAAAAAATAATAAAAATAGATAGACAGATGGACAGACAGACAGATATTTAGATAAAATATGCACTGAAAATTTGTATTTACTTGAAAAAAACAAAACAAAAACAATGGCTATTTGGTTGAAATAATGGTTCCCCTAAAAATAATTAAGTAAATAAATACATTTTAATCTGTTTTGGAGCAAATAAATATATCAAGATATACATCAAATTTTGTCAAAAGACTAAAAAACAACTATATATAATTGTTTTAGGTATATTGCGCAGGCCTCGTTTTTCCACATAATTTTTTATTTTTTTTTGCCATTATAACGGAGTAATTTACAATGTTTTGTTTATCTTAAATATTACCTGGAATATGAAAGAACATTCTGACAATCAACGTTTCGCTTACTGTACTATTTCTTTTTAATTTGATATAAATACAAATTAGATCGTGAAGGGCAGAAGTACAGTTTGTCATACTGTTTTGTACCTTGCTGTCGATCGTTCAGCCGACAAAACATTGAACATTTCTTTCCACAAATTTTCAGTGGACAAGAAATTCCATAAAATATGGGTTATGAAATTAAAATCTTACAACGGTATGGCAATATTGAATTTACTGTATTTCTATTTTCCTCTGGTTAAATGAAATAAAGCGTCTACTCTAACTACACTCTATTCCTCCCACATTCTGAACGGTTAGCCTCAGGCCTCATGTTCAAACATCAATAATCCATCTCCCAGGTACTCTGGCTTATGCTGAGGGGTTGAAAATGTCCAATATATGTCTCATTTTACCAGTAACCTTAAGGTAAATCATATTCTGTGGCATTTCATTCTGTTTGTGTAGCATTGATCTGAGAGATGAAATATGATTTAAATCTTAATCTGCAGTATTTACCATTCATCAATTATTCCAGCAGAGACTGTGTACATATTATTAAACAGTGTGTGTGTGTGTGTTTATGAAAGATTTACATGTAACTGCAGATACAGTGTAAGAAGTGAGGATTATGCTTTAAAATAACGTTCAGTAGTAGCAATAACAAAATCACAAATTGCAAAAACAAAAACTATAATTGAAAATTTAGTTGCTAAAATATTTATAAAAATGTGCACTACACTGAAAAAAATGTAAGGTAATTAGATGCACAAAATTAATTTGTCTACATTTGATTTGAAAACACTCATTATATTTTAGCTACTATATATAACTATATTGAGTAAAGTATGTTAAACCAACCTGATCTAATCATTCAACTAAATAGAAATGCACAAATGAGGCTACAGATGTTTATCTGTGATAATTATACTGTTTAGAAAAAGGTTTTTTAATCTACAACACCTACTAATTACCAACAACAACTATTTGTGGTCCAAACAAACCCTCTCACCTTTCCTGAGCCTACATAATTAAATACGAAACAACTCAATATTTTTCTGATTGATTTTAAAGTTCATTCAAAACACAAAGAAAACATTTAAAAACCATGTGCTATTTTTTAGTGAAATAAAGTATAAATTAAATTAATAAAATGTGCAAAATAATTTTCTTTTCTTTTTTTTCAGTGTACAATACAAATGAAAACTGCACTCGTTTAGTTGCTGGAACAATTTGTGGTGCAATGCTACAAGGGAAAGCTAAAACTAATTCTGAAACTAAATAAAACTAATATAAAACCTATTACAACTAAAACTAAAAATTTATCTTTTTAAAACTAATATATAAACATAATTTTTCAAAACTATAATAACCCTGATTCAGACTTGACGACTGCTATACAGTAACAATCATCCTGAACGTAAGGTTCTGTGTACTCTGCAATATCTCATATAAAACAGGCTTATTGGTGCTGTACTGAAACAGATCTCATCATGATCTTACCAGCACCCACAGCAGTGACAGTATGCATCTTAACCAGTGTTACTTACCTAAAAGAAAAAAAGAGAGAGGGAAGAGTGAATAATTGGATTGAATGTCTAAATATTCACATAGAGTAAAACACACACACACACACAAAACAGCATACAGAATTAGTGCAATGACCCAATAATGCTTGACAGAGGGACTTGAGAGGGAAAGACACACAACTGTTATTGCTAAAAGATAAATAATAATGATGCCAGACACCAACTTTCACATACATAATGGGTACAAAACTGTTTTCAGTTTATTTATTTTTTAATAGAGCTGCTCAGTCATGACGTGAATTTGTAGGCAAACCCGGAAGTCTAATTCGCCATGGGTTCCCAGTGGATTTTCCGATGGGTTTTTATAATAATGTTTTTGAACTTCTAAGTAAAATAATAATAATAATTAACAGAAAAAGAATGTAAAAATGGCACTCTAAAAAATGTTATTGGTTACTGGTAGTTACCTTCCCATGTAAGGTGAAAAATGTGATTTTATTTAACTAGACAATGCGTGTAATTTTACGGTAAACAGTTGTTAAAATTACAATAATTGGGCGTTCCCAGAAGTACCTGCATACTCATCAAATTTGATTATATTTCACTGAAATATTTATGTTTATTTTTATGTTTGTATGCTCCTGTCACACTTGCAGAGCTATAAAGTTAACACACTACAAAGTTTCGGAAGTGAAAACTGCATTTAAATGTGGGAATGAATCCCCTAAATTTTCATTCCATGTGTGTACGGAATACAGGAGTTACTCCCGCAGTTGCGATGATTGACAAGTGCCAAGCATAGCAATGCTGCAGCGTCTCGTACCTGTGAATAAGAAACATAAATGGCCCAGCTTAACCCATTTTGTGTTTGTTATTTTCAAAGAGAAAAGATACTTATTTACATTAACTACGGAAGCCCTGAACCGCACTGTGGAAAAATGTTTTGTAGGTGTCCTAGTGCCTTCATGAGCCTATGTCCTACAAATAATATTTTTTCCTGTCTAAAAAAATAATAATAATTTTGTCTAATTCTTTTTCTCTCTCCAAATTTTTTGTCTTCATTTTTTTTTCTGTCTAAAATATTGTTTTTCTCCAAAAAAAAAAAAAAGACAAAAAAGAAAAAAAGAACGTGGTTGTCACTCCCATATGTTAGCAAACTGTGTGTGTACAGAACAAGTTTAAGCATTCAAAGGTGAACTGACAACCATATTTAGCTACACTGTGTACATGGCCTTGATGTCCTTAAGAGCCTGATCTCGTGTTCACTTATTCAAACGTTTACACTCAAGCATATGGAAGTATATTAATAACAAAAAAGCAGTACATCTTGGGGAAAGCACTATAGACGCCTCTCTTAAATAATGTATTGTAGTGCTGTAAAAAGTCCTTTTATTGAGGACTGAAAGGTACCCCACCATTACAGCTTTTGCTTCACACAATCTGGCAACAGTTCCTATTGAGGTCCCATAGATTTATTTTACAGCACACACAATCAAACACATTAATTGGACAGAGGTTATGCTTTTTAAAAATGCCACATTTTATTACAGTGTTTGAAGGAATCCGCTTTCCCAGGTGAAACTAGGTGGATGGTGTTGCATAATTCCCAAAAAATAATGTGTGATATGAGAAGCCTCTTTGTCTTTCTACTTACCATTTCTTACATAAGCATCATTTGCAATTCGTATTACATAATAGAAGGTAATCTCAAGCATGTTTGTGGGAGTGATCTGTGAGCGTATGGATAAGAATCCAATTACAACGTCCATGGAGGTCTTCTGGCAGTGGTTTTCCAGAGCTTTCCAGTAATTATTCGTATCTTTTAAAGAATCTCAGATTTGTTAAATTTTTTTTAAATCTGTTTCTTTGTTTTAGTAACCTGAGTGAAGTTTGGTTGCCAGATGGGGTGATTTGAGTATTTCTGTTGATCTCCTGGGATTTTCACACACAACAGTCTCTACAATATACTCAGAATGGTGCCAAAAACAAAAAACATCCAGTGAGCGACAGTTCTGTGAGTGGAAATGCCTTGTTGATGAGAGAGGTCAATGGAGAATGGCCAGATTGGTTTGAACTGACTAAGTCTATGGTAACTCAGATAACCACTCTGTGCAATTGTGGTGAGAAGAATATCATCTCAGAATGCTATTCTGATATCCAGGTTGATGCTGTTTTGGTGACACGAGGGGAACCTACACAATATTAGCCAGGTGGTTTTAATGTTGTGGCTGATTGGTGTGTGTGTGTGTGTGTGTGTGTGTGTGTGTGTGTATATATACATATTAAAGCCCGACCGATATGGGATTTTTGAGACCGATGCTGATTTTAGAGAGGGAAAATTCACTGATTACTGATATGGTGGCCGATATATTTAATTTTTGAGCTGGAATGAAAACAGACCTTTTCTATGTGGATTTTTCACCGATTTTGCACCGATATGACTATGCAAAGGTACTCAGAAGGCTGCTTTCTTAAATATTTTTATCAAAGAATATTTGACATTATTATTATACATTGTCAACAAATTCTAGAAATGAACACTGAGAAAATAAAGAATAAATAAAAATACAATAAATAGCTAAATAAACATCAGTACTGTTTAGTATCAGTCAAATGCTGACTATATTAATACTGCCGAGTCAAGATAAACAGATAAGCAGCAGTGTTTCACCGTATTCTGCTATACAAGTTCAAGGGAAACTTTCAACAACCAGACTTTTAAATATTACATTTTATAAATGCAACGACTGGAATTGTTCGGTTGAAGGGGGTACCAAACTGTGAATCCTGAACAAAACAGTTTGGTGAATACATGTTTTCTCATTAGCTTCCACTCAGCTGACAACAATGAAAGTAGCTACGTGATTAGCTAGTTAGCTATAAGCTCGTTGTCACGGAGAGTAAAAGACGGACGTTGTTTATTTTACTTTCCAGCATTGTGTCTCACCAACTAAGTAATAACAAAGCGTGAAATCAACACTCAACAGACACAATCCACCACCACACCGTTGTCTGCTGAGCTGCAAAAAGATGCTCTGATGTTTACCTTTCAATCTGCTACATTACTGACTGCACTGACAAACTATAGCTGACTAACAGCAAACAGATGTGATAAACATGAGTGACATGGGGTTAACGTTATATTAGTTATATTGAAAAGGGAAAATGATGGGGTCATTGTTTATTAACTTTCCAGTATGTATTTCACAAACTAGTTAGCAACTTACCGTGAAGACACACAGCTCAACCTGCCCTGTCTGCTGAGCCACCGTCAGCTCAGAGTCAGCTCTGTAACAGTCGGAGCGTGCTCTGCTGGACAAACTACGCTATGACACCAATTCTAAAGCATTGTTTTCTGCATTATATGTTCTGAAAAAATAGTTTTCATATCGCCGCATATCGGTAAAATATATGCCGATACCGATATATCGGTCGGGCACTAATACATATATATGTGTGTGTGTGTGTGTGTGTATATATATATATATATATATATATATATATATATATATATATATACACACACACATATATATATATATATATATATATATATATATATATATATATATACACACTGTACACACTGTATATAAAGATAACTATTATATATACACACACATATATATAAATATATACACACACATATATATATATATATATATATATATATATATATATATATATATATATACACACTGTACACACTGTATATAAACATAACTATTATATATATACACACAAACAGTCCAAATTTGCTGCTGTACATTATATTATACATTAGAGGTCCATAACTAAGGTGGTACAAAAGGCCGATAACTGATTAATCGGCCGATAGTTTTTTAAATGTATAAAATGATCAAAAATGTCTTAGTATTTCCTTTCTATGAAGGGCACAGACTTTGAGGCTCCAAAATGAATAAAATCCCAAAAGCAGTTATTGTGCAACCAAAATCCCAATAATTACCCCCAAAAAATTAGATTTGGTGTATAACGTAGGACTTTTAACTATAAACCAGCCCAAATACACCAGGGACTCATATTTTGAAATGACAGAGGCTTGCCTCTGTTACAATGCTCTATATGTATTTAACAAATGAAGCGTTTTATAGCCTATATATATGCAACAGATAAAGAGTTTTGTTTATTCATAAAAAATATAGACAATTTGCCAATAACCAATCAAAAAAAGCAACTATCGGCACCGATAAATCGGTAAAACCGATATATCAGTCTACCTCTAATATATATATATAATAATGTTTAATAACAGTAATAATAATAATAATAGATAATATACTTATACTGTATATATTATAGTACATACAGTGGTGTGAAAAAGTGTTTGCCCCCTTCCTGATTTCTTATTTTTTTGCATGTTTGTCACACTTAAATGTTTCAGATCATCAAACAAGTTTAAATATTGGTCAAAGATAACACAAGTAAACACAAAATGCAGTTTTTAAATGAAGGTTTTTATTATTAAGGGAAAACAAAATCCAAACCTACATGGCCCTGTGTGAAAAAGTGTTTGCCCCACCTGTTAAAACATAACTTAACTGTGGTTTATCACACCTGAGTTCAATTTCTCTAGCCACACCCAGGCCTGATTACTGCCACACCTGTTCTCAATCAAGAAATCACTTAAATAGGACCTGCCTGACAAAGTGAAGTAGACCAAAAGATCTTCAAAAGCTAGACATCATGCCAAGATCCAAAGAAATTCAGGAACAAATGAGAAAGAAAGTAATTGAGATCTATCAGTCTGGAAAAGGTTATTAAGCCATTTCTAAAGCTTTGGGACTCCAGAGAACCACAGTGAAAACCATTATCCACAAATGGCGAAAACATGGAACAGTGGTGAACCTTCCCAGGAGTGGCCGGCCGACCAAAATTACCCCAAGAGCGCAGCGACCACTCATCCAAGAGGTCACAAAAGACCCCACAACAACATCCAAAGAACTGCAGGCCTCACTTGCCTCAGTTAAGGTCAGTGTTCATGACTCCACCATAAGAAAGAGACTGGGCAAAAATGGCCTGCATGGCAGAGTTCCAAGACGAAAACCACTGCTGAGCAAAAAGAACATTAAGGCTTGTCTCATTTTTGCCAGAAAACATCTTGATGATCCCCAAGACTTTTGGGAAAATACTCCGTGGACTGACGAGACAAAAGTTGAACTTTTTGGAAGGTGTGTGTCCCATTACATCTGGCGTAAAAGTAACACCGCATTTCAGAAAAAGAACATCATACCAACAGTAAAATATGGTGGTGGTAGTGTGATGGTCTGGGGCTGTTTTGCTGCTTCAGGACCTGGAAGACTTGCTGTGATAAATGGAACCATGAATTCTGCTGTCTACCAAAAAATCCTGAAGGAGAATGTCCGGCCATCTGTTCGTGACCTCAAGCTGAAGCGAACTTGGGTTCTGCAGCAGGACAATGATCCAAAACACACCAGCAAGTCCACCTCTGAATGGCTGAAGAAAAACAAAATGAAGACTTTGGAGTGGCCTAGTCAAAGTCCTGACCTGAATCCTATTGAGATGCTGTGGCATGACCTTAAAAAGGCAGTTCATGCTCAAAAACTGTGGCTGAATTACAACAATTCTGCAAAGATGAGTGGGCCAAAATTCCTCCACAGCGCTGTAAAAGACTCATTGCAAGTTATCGCAAACGCTTGATTGCAGTTGTTGCTGCTCAGGGTGGCCCAACCAGTTATTAGGTTTAGGGGGCAATCACTTTTTCACACAGGGTCATGTAGGTTTGGATTTTGTTTTCCCTTAATAATAACAACCTTCATTTAAAAACTGCATTTTGTGTTTACTTGTGTTATCTTTGACTAATATTTAAACTTGTTTGATGATCTGAAACATTTAAGTGTGACAAACATGCAAAAAAATAAGAAATCAGGAAAGGGGCAAACACTTTTTCACACCACTGTATATATAGTATATAATTTAAACTTAATATAACTTAACATTAACATATAGTAATTACTCATTTATAGTGATAATAATAGTACTTATCTGATAATACTTTACAATAAGGTTCCATTTGTTAACACTAGTAAATGCATTAGGTATAATGACAGGCAATATATATTTTTAAAGCATTTATTAATATTTGTTAATGTTAGTTTACAAAAATACAATTGTTCCTTGTCAGTTCATGTTAGTTCATGATGCATTCACTTATGTTAAAATATACAACTTTTAATTTTTCAAATGTATTAGTATTTTGAAATTAGCATTAACCAATATTAATAAATGCTGTAAAAGTATTACTTATTGTTTGTTCATGTTAACTAATGTAGTTAACTTAGGTTTTTAACAAATAGAACCTCATGGTTAAGTGTTACCAATTAATTATTATACTACAAATAGTACTTTTTCTAAAAAAATAAATAAATAAAAAATACTTTTAAAAAATGATGTTGCTTTATAGTCTTATTTTTTGTATACATACACTTTTTTTCATTTATATGAAAACGTCAATTGTGGGCTTGTAGGACAATGTTTTCACTGTCAACGTACAACAATTTTGGGTAAGTTACTCAAAAAGTAATCCTCTACAAATTACTAATTACTCTTCTAAAATTGCAATCAGATTACATTACTGAATACTTAATCACAAAAAGTAATCAAATTACTAATTACTTTTACATTACTTTTAAAACACTTTTCATAGAAATGTTTTTGCTTTCCGCCCAATGAGTCAATGCCACACGTTTCACCCTTAAACACATATTTGTTAAAGGGGTGCATGCCATTTAGCTGTCACAGAAACACAGACTATGAACATAATAAACATTTTCTATATATACATAATTATGTATATCCTACATAATTAATATGTGATTTATTTTAGAAATATGTGTAATTAACCTAAGTCAGTAAATGTAATCTGATTACAAGAATCTAAAATATAATGCATTACACAATGTTTTGACTAAAAAGTAATTCGATTATGTAACTAGTTACACAGAAATCAGATTACACCCAATACTGGTTAACAAGTACTGCTGTTGCTGTTTTGTTGCACATTTAACAACTCAAATTAAAATTGTATAAAATATGCAAGAATCAGCATCACCGGTGACGATATCACATTGTCGCAATATCCTAAAGTTGTTAAAACCTGGATGTAGTTGTGTTTCTTCTGTTCTTGTTTCATCCTAGGCTTCGCACATCATTTGCCTGTGCGTTTGTGTGACAGACAATTAGGTAAATAATCATTAGGATGTTTACAGTGCGGTGGAGAGGCTTTGTGTTTACACATGAGTGCAGCTGACTGAATGTACGGAGCCTCATGTTGTGTGAACAAAGGGGCCAAAGACACCAGTGTGTCACGCATGTCTCCTCAATTAAACATGCATGGCACCATCACAGTAAAGCCTGTGGATTAACACGGTCTTTAATTACTGTCATTCCATCTACTGCACTCATCATGAAGTGTTCTCAAACTCTTGTACGCCCATGCATAAAGCAAAGGTGACTTTTTTTTTGCTTTGGATGTCTCTGAAAAAATGTCTCTTTTTGTTTAAAATTGATTTATTGAGTGATTCTCACAAAGCCTGTCAAGAAAATGTTTTAGTCATATTTAACATCAAATCAATAAAATTTTTTTTTTTATTATTATTATATTTTGCATTAAGAAAATGAATCATACATTTAGGACCATTAAAAATTTTTTTTTTTTTTTTTTTTGTATTTTCAGGACACTTAAGCACATTTTACCCCCCATTACCATAACGCGTCCAGACATTTTACTTCCACTATTCCCATTTTTTTCAATGACGATACTCATTACTGCAACAGAGTCATTTTTTGACTCTTTATTACAATAAAAAAAAGATGCTGTTGTGCATTTTTTTATTAAAATGAAAATGAAAGGTAGTACCAAGTGAGTACTGCAATGTTTAAATACTTGACAATTTAAATAATATAAAATTGTCATGGTGTGGTACACTTTACAACAAGGTTCTATTTGTTAATATTAGTAAATGCATTAGGTGTCATGAACTAACAATAAACAATATTTTTTACAGCATTTAATTTTAGGTAATGTTAATTTATTTAAAAAAAATTATTGTTAGTTCATAATGCTTTAATTATTAATGTCAACATATACAACTTTTAATTGTAAAAATGTATTAGTATGTGTCGAATTAAAATGTACAAAGATTAATATGTGCAAAGAAAAGTATTGTTCATTGAAAGTTCACGTTAACTAATGTAGTAAGTTCACGTTAAGTAATGTAGTTACTAATGTTAACTAATACAACCTTATTGTAAAGTGTTACCATTATCTTTTTCTTTAAGTCACAGAACTGTGTCACATTCGTAATTACAGTAAATTGTATCCAAAATATACATAGATTTTTACTTATTAAATGATAGATATCTGTGCTAGTGTGGTTAAATAAATTCTCACGTTAAAAACATCAAAAACTCTTTTGTATTGTCTGTATTTCGACTTCAGCTGAATCTACACAACAGATCTTTTGTTAATTCATGGGTGTTATGGCAGCAGTGTGACTGAAATACTCCAGTGAATGACGTTCCTGAAAGGTGGAAATGCATCTGTAACAGCTGTTGTGCGTACGTGTGTGCGTGAATCCTTACATCAGTGTGTGTGTGTCTGTCACGCCCGACTTGTAAACCAACAAGCATTTCCTTGAGCACACATCACTTGACTCTTTACAAACACACATTCATTCGCCAAGGAATTCCTTCATGTTTAAACGCTTATTCCACTGTTAATATTCCATCATACGGCCAAGAAAATTGTATAACAACACACACTGCATCCGCTCTTTACTGCTTTATTAATGACAAAATTTTGTAGCGATGCTAGGGTGTTGTGGGTGGTTGCATGGGCATTGCTATGCGGTTGTTAGGGTGTTCTGGGTGGCTTGCTAGGGCGATACTAGGGTATTCTGCATTCCTTACTGGCCCCCAAGTCTCTCCTTCAATACATGGGTGTTTCTTCAACATCGAGCATTTTAAGCACTGCAGACTTCTAGCAAGTTAAAACAATTTTCACACTCTCAAAATTAAAAAAAAAAAAAAAAAAAATATATATATATATATATATATATATATATATATATATATATATATATATATATATATATATATATATATAATTTTTTTTTTTGGTCTACTAACCATGTCCAACAGTTTATGTACATGCATCACCACAGATTTATGCTATTTTCACCATTTTTATTTTATTTTTATGAAAGTCATGACAATTTCCACCACAGTGTAATTTCCAGCACATCTAAAATTCTGTATTGTGTTTAAACCCCTCAAACTCTATGGACCCGCCGGCGGGTCCAAAGGGGGGCAATATATCGTGAAAAAAGTTTATGTTTAAGTCCCTGTATACATAAGTCAGGCATTTGTGCTATCATTTGAAAGCTTAGAATCTGAACTATTTTAGAGATGACAACTTCTGCATTTATGTTACATAAAATAAGAAACAAAATAAGGCCTCAAAACATTCACGTCGCAAAGTAGCGCCCCCCAAGATGTAAAGGGGTAGAATTATTTATATGAAAATAAAAGTCATTTACATAGCACAAAAATGGATAATGATGAATGAAAGCTCTCATTCCCATGAATGTGTGTACAGTTTATTTTGTTGCCTTAATATCACAGTTCGAAATATTTTCAAAAGAATCACAAAGTGTAATATGATTTCTGTAAGTCATCTATTACAAACGTCTCTTTTATGCACCGATCACTCCTGCTGTAAGTCCCAAATAGCTAAAAACTTTATATCTGCTTTCATCTTAGGCAGTTTTCAAAAAACGTGCCATTTTTTATTTGTCTGTGAGCTTGCTTGACTGAATAATCCAATGTTACATCTTAGATGTCCAAAACAAAATATATCCGGTAGGAAAGGCATGCTAAACAAATCATAAGAAAAATAGGTTATCGACTGATGATGACTGATTGATGATACAATTTTATATAGCATCGCAAAGGGGAGGATCTCATCTTTCTAATGACACCTAGATTGAGCTTCTAGTCCACTCAGAGGCCGAGATATTCAATAAAACAACAAGGGTGGTGCATGTACTGAAAATTAGACTGAATGTTTATGGACAAGCACATCTTTTAGGGTTAAAATGCGTTAGAGCGCCACATACTTTGTGATAGAGAAAAAAGAAAATTTCTAGTGCTTGCTGCCATCTAGTGGAATTAAATGAGACATCTAGGGGAATTAAATGAGTGCAGTAGAGTGAACAAAACCAGAATAAAATTTTTACAAAGTTAGGACAACAACAACAACCAAAACTTTTTATTTAATTAGAGTCTTTTTTTTATTTGGACGGTTCTCTGAAAAATTAGACCAATTTTTTGCAATTAGTCAACAGTATGTGTGAATAGTGAGTTTTTAAATTCGAGTGTGGCGTTAGCCCAAAAATACACCAGAGTTTAAGGGAGATTAGAATTCTGTGTTGGAAATGAAGCTAATAAAATTTAATAGACCTTTTTCACAGACTGTGATGACACGTTTCCACCTCATTTAGCAGTGAAAATCTCGCAATTTTTTTAGATTATACATTTAAAAAAATTGAGTGTAAATTTAAAACATTATGTTTTGAGTTATATTACCCTTGAATTAGTTTTAAAAAATTAATTACCACAGCTGTAAGCGCGTTTCAATTATAGCTGCTGTCTTAATCCACCACTCTCTATTTTTTTTTCCTCTTTTGGAAAGTCATTCAAATGTAATAGTGGATTTTTTCTTTTGGTCTTGGAGCAAATGGGTAAGTGAAAATAACATTTGCTGTGATCTCCCATTCACTCCCATTCACCGCTGTCGAAGTTTACGCTGCAAACGCTTACTTCCGCGTTCCAAAACCCGGAGTGTGAAAAAGGTCTGTTTTTAACGTTTTTTAAATAAAATGGCAGAATTCTTGCTAGGACTAAGTTCATAGCTAACATTTTATGTATCCCAAATACACACAATTAAACAAAAAATTTTGCCATATTATGTAAAAAGTGTGAAAATATATAATTTATTTTACATAATTTGGTAAAATTACAGCTTGATTGGAAATAAATAAAAATACTCTGCTTGCAAGTGATGTTTACCTGGATTGTTTTTCTTTTCTTTTTTTTTCTTCAAACATCACTTTTCATCTCAAGCATGATCTTTACGGACACTTTTGTCCACATGATTGACAAATACACTAACTTTTGAAAAAAAAAACTTTATTATTATTTAACTTTATTTTACTTTTTGTTTCGATTATTATAGTTTTAAACATGTAATAGTTTATATTACCGTAATGGATTTTCATAGTTTAATATTCAAAGTGTCTGGGGACAAGGCTAAAACAGTTAAATCTACAGTATACATAAAATGCATTTGAAAAGTACCAAAAATAAATTATCAAAAGCCTGGTAAAAAGTTTTAATGTGATCTTCATTTAACAAATAGACAAAAGTTTAAATTTGTTAGTTTTAATAAAAATCAACTCTTGGAAAATTGCCCAAAGTTGAGAAACACCCATAAATCTATCAGGGTTATTTTAACAATTCTATTGTCTGCGAGGCAAAAATTGTAAGTCTGATCACTTAGAAATTTAATAGCACATCACTCCTCAACAGGCTGCATGATTTGAGGTATCTCTCTGTAGAATAAACACAGAAAGTGTAATGCTTTAGGAATTAAAATGAGCAATAGTAATAGTGATTACTTATCAGGCTCCACTAATTTACCCTTATACTAATTACAAAAAACAGGTTACATTTATCTGCAGGCTCTCAACTCTATATTTTATAGAGTTATAATATTTTGGGCCTAACGCTCATGGTGGCATATCAAAACAAATAAACCACTCATTCTATACCTTAAACATGTATGTACGGGTGGGTTAAAGACAAACACTGCTTCTGACAAAGTGTTGAGTGACGACATTGGATTTTCAGCAGGTAGAAAAATATCACTCAAAAACACGGTGCTGGATTAAAAAATGCTGATGTGAAAGTGGAAGCAGATGTAGAACGTTTGGAGTGCAGAACCCCGTGGCTCGGCTCGCATAGAAGGCTCTCTCAATCCCCACGTCACTGGCCGGCCTTGCTTGCGTCATTCCGAGTCCAGGCATTCTGGCGGCTCCCAATAATTCCCTCACGCATTCCCCCTCTCTCTTTACACGGCCTGCTACAGTTTGCCCTTCTCCCGAAAGGGAGGGTGGGGGGGCACTAATCCGTCTTCACACGACAGCACCAAAGAAACAAAGAGCTGAGGGAGCGGATGGAAATGACTTTGCAGACATGGATTGGTGCGCTTAAATAGCCTTTTCATACTCTGCCAGGGCCAATGAAAAAAATCTGCTTCTTACACTAAGTGGGCAATAATGTACCAAAGGCAGCCTGAAAGATCGTAATGGTCTGTGACATTGGGATACGAGGAGAGTGCCAAGCACAGCAGAATACTTCCTAGCAGAGTGACCGAGCAGCCATCAAAGCTAATATAACTGTGAAAACACATATTTGACATCAGTCTTTACGAAAACAATTAACCATTGACACATTTTTGCACGCAAAGCTTTCACTTTAATTTAACGTTCACGTAATGGCAAATGTTCTTAGTCATTGTGGGTTCATACACGCAGTGCAAATAACACGCAGTGACACAAAGGAGGAGACACCTACTTAGAACAAAGAAAATATTTTTCAAATACAGAATCTCAAAGGTGTTCCTTCATGTGAAAAAAGAGCTTGTGGGCTTAAATGAAGAGCCTTAAAATAAAATGTGAAAGAGAAGATTTAGGACATAAATATAATATAATATAATATAATATAATATAATATGAATAAACTACTTCTTATGGTGTATGAAGCACACAAAAACCTTGTATTACAATTTGTGTCACAATTAATCATCATAGTCGTGAAAGCCCTAAAAAGACAATTAATTGTCATAATTGCAATTATTTGTTTGGCAATTAATTGTCAGCCTAATTTCATAATTGTGATAGCACTAGTATGAGGCACTATTAGTGTGAATATTGTCAGGACTAACTTTGTTAGGTGTTAACAGCAAGCAAACATATTTAATAGCACAAATCATAATTTATTAGCACACTTAACAGAATGGTTAAATGTATTTAGTTGTAATTTAAAAAGAAATTTTAGAAATGTTTTTATTATATACTACTACAGTTTAGCTCCTACTACAACTACAATTTTTCAACCATGATATATTTTAACTTTATTTGATGTAATTATTTTGCTATGCAATTAAATGTATTATTTGTTTTATAATTTTCATTAACATAGCCATCGACTAATAATCAAGCAACTAGATGCTCACCAACTTGATGCAAACAGAATAATATATTGCGCTTCTGACGCTCTTTTTTGCGCACAGAATGTCATGTGTGCTCCTGAGCTCAGCCGTGCAACCACCATGCAGAATATGGAAGAAACATAACCACGACATCGCATCCAAGGCAAACTGAAGTTCGACCGTGGAAATGACACTTAGCGTACACCGATATAGTTAATTTTTGAACTGGAATGAAAACAGACCTTCTCTATGTGGATTGTTCACCGATTTTGCACCGATATGACTATGCAAAGGTACTCAGAAGGCTGCTTTCTTAAACAAATATTTTTATCAAAGAATATTTGACATGATTATTATACATTGTCAACAAATTCTAGAAATGAACACTGAGAAAATAAAGAATAAATAAAAATAAAATAAATAGTTAAATAAACATCAGTACTGTATGTTTAGTATCAGTCAGATGCTGTCCATTAAAATAAAGAATAAATTCAAATAAAATTGATAGCTAAATAAACATCAGTACTGTTAGTATCAGTCAAATGCTGACCATTAAAATAAAGAATAAATAAAAATAAAAATAAATAGCTAAATAAACATCAGTACTGTATGTTTAGTATCAGTCAAATGCTGTCAGGGACAGGGTTAACGTTATATTAGTTATATTGAAAAGGGAAAATTATGGGGTCATTGTTTATTAACTTTCCAATTGTATTTCACAAACTAGTTAGCAACTTACCGCGAAGACACCTGACTGCCCTGTCTGCAGAGCCAATGTCAGCTCAGCTCTGTAAACAATGGAGTCGGAGCGCGCTCTGCTGGATAAATTATGTAATGACACCAATTCTAAAGCATTGTTTTCTGCATTTTATGTTCTGAAAATTCATATCTGCGCATATCGGTAAACATATACGGCGATACCGATATATCAGTGAAAGGCTAATATCGGCAGATAATATCGGCCAGGCACTAGTTTTGTGTCATAGTTTATATTTTACAGGGTTGCTACAGAGTTTTTAAAATCAAATTTAAGACTTTTTAAGACCTTTTTCAAGACCTGAACAAATAAAATTAATACTGTATCCCCATACCAAAACAAACCAACACAATCTCAAAATAAATCATGTATCACAGACTCTTACTTAAACAGGCAGGAGCACACATTCAACATGGCCTTAACATTGCTTATCAGTAAAACAGGGTAGGATATACACAAGTTTAAAATACTCAAGACATATTTTCCACATATGTAATCACATTAAGTTTATGTACCACTATCTAAATAAATACAAATTAGAGGTTGACCGATACTGGATTGTGCTGATTCGATAATGTGTTGAAAGAAAGCCAGTTAGTCTGCCAATAGTTTTTTTTTTTTTTTTTTAATTGGTAGCCAATATTAAATGTTCTTAGTCTTTTGTTTCTGTGATGGGAGGGCCAGACAGAGGTTATAAGAGTCCAAATTTAATTACATTCCAGATGCACTTTATGGGGGGGGGGGGGGGTGATATTTGATTCATAGCGTGGAACATTTAACTTTGAAGGCACTTTAACTTTGAAATACACCGGGGACTCTTATTTTGAAATGTTTGTGCTTCACTGCTTCCAGCTGCTCACTCAAACAGATAAGGGATATAAAATGTGCACTCCTACAATAATCTACAACATATTACAATATAAACAATGAAAAATAAACTGTCATATTTCATCAACATTGTACCATCATCAACAGTTGATCATTAGTAATCGCTTGTCATAAATTTCCGATATGGCTTAATTTTGCTCTGCAAAAGATGGAAACACTCACAAGCTCCCGTGTGCTTGGAGAAAATACAACAGTCACATTTTCACTCTGAAAGACGCAGCACATGTATTTATTTAATTAAATCGTATTCTTTTGAAATTTGATAATCACGTCAGGTCAAATCACAATTCCTGTCTTTCCGCCCCCAAACTTAAGACCTCTTTAAATGATAATTAAGTCTTTTGTTGTATCATTTAAGATATTTAAGACTTTTTATTACCTTAAATTTTGAAAACTGAATTTAAGACATTTTAAGACTTTTAATGGATCCACGAAAATCCTGTTATATTGTTTCTTTAGCATGGATGGAACACAGTATTAACCAATCAGCATCCAGGACCAGATCTATCAATTTTAAAATCTAACAATATGAAACTAACCAAAATCACACTGATAATAAAAGACGGGCTACTTTCTTATTCCAAAGTTCAAAACCAAGCACAGTTTAGGTGTCATTTTATTTCAATATCCTTTTCTAACGTGTCTCATAAAAAGTTTCGAGCCCATAACTAATCGCAAACATCTTTAAAATGTGTACACTTTATTCTGTGTCCCTACTTAACTATTATTTCAAGCTTTGTAATGAGGGTTGGTGGATATTGGTCTCTACTTGCGTCAGAAAATAGGCAGTTAAGTGTATATAGTAACTTTATTGAGCCAAAGCAATGTCAGCGGGGTCGGGCCAGATGCTGCGTGCAATTCAGATCAAAGCTCAGCTGTAGAATATGAAATTAATTTAAGCATACAAACCACACTTAAACAGTAAACCTTGCACCTAGTTCTCATAAATGAGGCAGTAAATCTTTTAATATGTAAAGCAGATTCGGGTTGGAGCATGTCTAAAATAAAGCAATTTGGTCCTGTGGCATTCGTTACAAAAGCTGTAATTTGATGAAAAGCAAATTAGTTTCCAGACACAACCCGAGTTCAAAGACTCTGTTAAAGTCAGTTTGACTCTGAGGCTTCATATACAGTGAACCGTATAATAAATATCACATCCTTTAACACATTTTCAGTTGACAAACTGTGCCATATGTGTGCAAGTCTTTGCTTGTTTAGAGGGATGATCTTTTAATCTGTATGATAGGAGAGTCACTATATCCATGCGCTACGTCAGAAGTTATCTTGGCAAAATAGAGTATTAAAATACTTAATCTGTGCCAAATATGTGTTTACATACACTCACATATGTGAATAAATCCATAGTGAACAAACTAAACACTGAACATCATTCAACTGGCACATCTTTGTTTTGTGAGTAACAGTGAAGTTGCGCAAAAATACAGTTTAAAATACAGGTTTAAAATTGTAGTTAAAACCTTTAAGCAGACCGTAATGTATAAAGAAATAAAGAGATGCATTTAAGACAGCGTACAGTATGAACCACAATTTAATAACAGAAGCTTAACATGACATCTATAGAGTGCCAAGTCTCTCAAAAATAAATTAAATCAATTGTTAAATATTTAACACTATATGCTGTGTGTATCAATTAGGATAAACAACGTTTGACAGCTCCTGTTTCACTCTCTGTTCAAGCCGACAAGCCAAACAACCTTAAGTATGTAAGTTTCACATAGTGGTTATTTGTGGGGGAAAAAAGTGGTTTTAATGTTTATATAAAATGGTGGCGGACTTGCGCGTGGGATAAATGACAGTTTATTTTAATAAGTAAAAGTGACAGTAATTATTATATTGTTACTGATATTTTAAAACGAGTATTTGCTGAATATAAGCAATTTGTGCTTTTTTAAAATTGTGTATATTATTTTATTGAAAAAAAATCTTTGAAATCCATGTATCAAATATGATACAACAGGATTTTGATGTATACTGTATCTCTCAATCTCCATTACATTTCATTCATCCACACACAAACACACACACACACACAAATAATAATTCACAAAGCTTTGAAAATTCTGACATATACTTTTTATAAGATATATTTAAAGTGTGAATTAATATTTCTGTGTATTTTCATATATGCAGCGTGCTCAGTCATTATATAGATCTCATTATTTGACATTACAAGCTATTATGATGTCATCTTACCATAAGTGAGACCCAGCGAAAAAAGTTTTACAATTTCCCTTTTTTAAATGTCAATATAGTGTTTGGTGCATAAAATTCATATGGTTAAAATGGTTTATAAAAAATAATATTTTATTCATATTGTATTTGATGTGCTGAATTGAACTCTGATACATTTCAATCCATATTTATAGACCAAGGAGAGGAAGTTGTTATGGTCAAACTCTCAAACATTTAGTATCTCTGAAAAGCCCAGGGAGTCCTTTGATAGTATCCCAAGATTTACCACTGTAGCATGTATGGGCTAAGAAAAACTTCAATAAAATATGTCCTACACAAAAATGAATTGCTGGGTCTCAGGAGGATAATGACCTTTAAAACCTAATGTGTCAAATATGATACATTATTTTATTTTTTTTTCAATTTCTTTTTATAGTTTGTCTAATGCTACTAAAAACAGTTTAATGTAAAAAAATATATATATAATTTTTCAACAATTCTTTCATATGTCAGGGCTTTACAGGGTTAAGAGTCACAGACAAATAAGGTTGTTCAAAGGGGTAAAATGAGAAATCTTTTAAATATCTAGTTTAAAACACACGTCAAGTTCGTAGAAATGTAATCTGTGTAATATTTTGATGTCCATGTTGGTTTTCTTTTTTTTAAATGTACAGCATTTTCTACAAAAAATGTATTCAGTGACTTTAAAAATGTCTTGTGGTGTAACCATCAAGTAAAAGGCATTAAAATACTTTCCTTGCACCTTGAATACCTGAGAGTGTACACAATTTATTCATACAAAGTTTTCAAACATTATTTAAGGTAAAAATTATTTTCAAAAAAATCATGAACTTTTGAGTCAAGAACATCTACAAGTTTTCTCAGGGTTACTCCAAATGACCTGAACAAAATGTCTTTTCATAAAAATGTGAAAATATTGATATTTATTTATATGAAAAAAATGCTACCTGCGTAGGTTACACCACCTGACCATATTTTAAAACAAAACTGTTTCAATGTTTATTATTTTAAGAAATAAAAAATACATTAAAAAAAGATAATTCTGCACTACTCATACCAACATTCATTTTTCAAGAATTCAGCTTTTAATGAGATTTTGATTTTTTTAAATTTTTCTCATTTTTATGGACGGTTACACCACAGGCCTCGACATTAAGCACTGTCATGTGCTTGTCCTCCGGACAAGTAAATTGGTCCTTCACATCTCCATCATTTACAGCAGGGATGCTCATAGTTCTATGGAATGAGATCTACTTTTTCATGTTATTGCTGCAAGATCTATCATGTACAATAAAGGCTATACATTATCACAATACCAAAATTTCAGTAGTTGGTAGTGAAATTTGACGATTCTCAATACCAGCTTCAAAACCACAACAAATAATAACACTAACTAATATGTTAATTATGGAAGAATGGTTTTAAGTTTATGAGTAATTATTCAAGACTTGTAAACAGTCAGAAATAAAATAATAAAAAACAGCAATGAATAGAAATAAAGTAAAAATAATAGAACAAAAAAATACAAATTAATGGCGGCATATGTGTGTGTTCAGCACACACAAACATAAGCCGCCTGTCAATCAAACAGGACGCAGCTGTTACTAGATCACTAGCAAATTATAAATTATGTGCTCTGGATTAATTTCAACAGCAGAATAAGAATATTAACTTTCTAATAAGTGACACAGGCCTAGGCTATCACAAATATAGCCGGTTATTTTTCGTTACTGACGTTTTAATCAGTCTGCTTGTCTGGTCGGGAAAGTAAAATTCTCTTTCACTTGCCCCTTCAAAAATCCACTTGTCGCGGACAAGTGTTAATGCCGAGCTCTGCAACACATGACATTTTTTACTTTAAGCCCCAGAAAAAATATTTTACAAAACTTTGAACTCAATCATTGAAAAATGTTCATCAAAGAAAGGGTGGATTCAAGAAATTGTTTTGTGTGAATTGCATTTTTATGTATTTTTTAATATTTTAATATATCTGGACAAAAAAATTAACATCACGTCATCGACCATTAAATAAATTATAAATCATCAACTATTAAGTCATTAAATTAAACATTAAATCCCTAAATAGATCAATAAATGTCTTCCATGTATTTCATTTTATTCATTTTGCATAAATTTTTAGCTTCTAATTAGCTTCGGGGTCGATTTATTTATGCACTGTTCTTTGTATTTTCAAAATTTAACGCACTAAGGGTCAAATCACACAGAACACGTTCTAGCATAATAAAAAAAAAACTAGAAGCAGCACATCTCAAGACGCATTATAAAAAGTTGAAGTTCTTTTAACTTGAAAAACGCTCATAGTACAAAAAATCAGTGAGATGTGTCGCAATAGACGTTAAAGACATTGGTCTAACATGTTTATGTAGAAAAACAATTTCAAAACGCACACTTGCGTAGAGTACGTATCGATAACTGTAACCCTGAAACTGAAAAAAAAACAAAAAAAACAAAGTTAATGGTAAAAATAAAAATGGTTGGATTTAACTATTTAATAGTTTAGAATGATTTCAATTACGTATTTAACAATTCACTTAAAATATTTAATTATTTAATGGAGATATCTACACATTTAGACTCATTCAGAAGTACAGTATATATTAAACACTTGGGTTGGAATACATCCAGTATATCCAGACAAACAGCAATTTGTGGTTCAAAAGGTCACTCGGCTTTATGTATTTATTTATGCAAAGTTCACAGTAAATGGAGGTGAGGCTGCTTGCTTATGCAAAACAAACTAAGGAGTGCAAACAGTGTGTAAAATCTGTGATGGAGAAACAAGAGACAAGCAGAGTGACCTATACCACGAAACAACCTTAAGAAAACACAGGTTATTGACATTCAACAGTTACTCAAGTCATAAATGATTGAGTATAAAGCATGTAACTTAGTGATGCCATCTTATTATCAGAGCTATGACATTAAAGTTATTGCTGTAACTTTTTCTACATTAGTGGGTGAAAAATTGACAGCCTCATGTCCCATTTATTTCGAGGCTCATTTTTAAATTACAGACTCTGTGTCCGATGTGCTTTTAAATGTGCACTAGCTAGAGAGACAGTCTATGCACGACTTCACCTCTGCTGATGCATACAAATTCACTTTCATGTCCTAATAATTCCGTTCTGAAAAGGTACAGAACGAACAGTACGAAACTAGGGGGCACATTCCAAACATGTCATGTCATCATATGATCATGGTCAGCGGACAACAATGCTGCTGGAAATATAGACTTTTCTGGAGGGAACAATTCATTTACAGGACTGCCTGCAACACTGTTTAAGGGAGAACACAACAGCTTTACAGACCAAATGGAAATGGTCTTCAGTTTGAAAGTATTTAAGAAACAATACAACCACAGTACAGGATCCAACCATTTAGGGAAATTAACATTTGTTGACTTCAGTTAACACTCTTGACCGGTGCAGAGAAAATCTGTTCACTGCTGCTGTAGACTGCATCCCCCTAGTGGTCAAATCTATGAAACTACAACAACAAGGCATTATTAGAGACAACAGTGAAGGCATGGAAGAGACAGATATATGCTTCTGTTAAAAGTCACACTACCCAATAAAAGACACACTTGTCATATGACCAATGAAATACACAGAAAGAAGTAATATATCGCAAGCCCTTTTGACATTTAATCACATGCAGGATATGAACTATAGATATCAACAATTAAATTTTCACAAGTTAAATGGTAATTATTCATATCAAGAAAGGAATTACTACTAGTGAACATGCTAATGTTCTGGGTGGTTGCTATGCCATAGCTATACAGTTGTTATGGTGCTCTGGTTGGTAGGTGGTTACTAAATGTCTATAATATTCTGGTCCTCATGTTGTATATGGTTTGTGTCCCTCCTTCAAAATAGCCTATAAGCTTTTGGCCATCATTGTATGTACGGTGCCAAACGAACAATTCTGATCACTTAGCATGCGAACAGCATGCCACTTCTCAATAAGCCACACGATTTGATTCACATCTGTAGCACAAAATGTAATATTTTTGTTGACGCATACCCTAGTCATGCTTACCTTAGTAAAGACCACTAATAATAAACTCAACATATAGTCAGTCTAGTTTTGAATGTAACCAGGTTTTAACACTGAGTAAAGCTACCCCTTACAGAAAGATTAACATGGATATTTTCCACTAATAAAACCAATTACTTCTTTATTATGTGTGTGGAAAATTGTTTTCCGTCACAATGTTTGGCTTAGCGTGAATCAAGCCGAGCTTCCCTGTCGCTTGTTTACACAACACACATGCAATTAGAGCATGTGTACTCTCTTCAGGATTAGCCGTACAAACATACTGCCTCTCTCTCCCAAATAAATGGCAAACCAAGGGATTGTTCATATTAGCACAAACTTTAGGTAATTGACTTCAAAAGTCACATAAATGTTTACTGTATGTGGGAATCTCAAGAAGAATTCTCAGAGTCTAAATCTAAAGAAAAACATTTATTTTATAAAGAATGCAAAAATAAAATAAAGCGTACTTTTTTTTTGCATTGTGACATTATTTTCATGACAATCAAGCACATTTTACCCCCAAAATATCCTTACTTTAATGCAAAATAATCTTGTTCTATCAAAATCAGCTTTTTTTTATTATTAAAATTAGCATTATTTATATTCAGTACTAGAAATACTACCAATTTAAATATTATACATTTTTACAGTACTACAGTAATGAGAATATTTTTTCACATTACAGTAGGCTAATATACTGTAATGCAGGGAGGGGTGCTTTAAATGTGCATAGATGAAATTAAAATGGTATCTTCTGAAAAAAATTGGCTTCTGACAGCTTTCATGAGATTCTGTGTTATGGCTTCTTCCCTTAAAGGGAAAGGTATCTGGAAGCTAGGGGTGACCAATATATTGGTTAAATTAATTAAAAAAAAAAAAAATTTCGGAAAAGAGTCAACCGGTAGAAATTTTCGAGTACTATTTCTATCCCAATTATGCAAATTGTTGTCAAATGGTAGGGAATGCATGTTCCAGTCAGAGGCTGAGCTACAAATAATCATTATAATAATGTTATTTTTATTCACCATTAATTACTTTTTTTTTTCTTTTTTTTTTGTTGTTGTTGTTTTTTTTTTGCACTAAAATATTCCTTTGTTTCACGGTTTTGGGTGAGAGTGCTCTCTGTGTTGGGTGTGCACACTAAAAATCAAAACTGCAAAATGAAAACTGATGCGCTAGTCAGGGCCGTATGGGGGGGATGGGTGGGTAACTATTTGTTAGCATTAGGGATGTTCTGTGTTTGCAGGGTTGCTATTGAAAGACAAAAAAAATGTAATCCAACCCTAACATTTCACCTAAAAATACAGCCCAAAGCAACAAAAATAAACCATAAAACCTTGCACACATGCTTAATGTACAGTAAATATTGGCCCTCGCACATGGCTGCAGGGGAGTTTTCCCTCATTGCTCCTGTTCACTGTTTTTGCAGGAGTGTGTTGATGACATCACTGAGGGCAGATCGATTCATAAACGCATTTACAATCCCTCTTCTAGCTGGCCACGGTCAGGCCATTAAAGTGCACTGAGAGTGCTCGACAATTAGGACCTCAGGCGATAGACCATAACTACATGGGGTTTCCTGGAAAATGCGGTTGCCTAGGAAATAAATGCCAAAGATGTCATCAGCAGTGAGTGCAGAAAAAGGGCCATAAATAAATCAATTAATAAGTAAAACACTCATAATAATAATAATAATAGCACAATGGTAACGGTGGATGCATATCTCCAAATGCAAAATGGAACTCAAGTAATAGCATATAAAGCGAGTATGTTATCTAGGTAGTGCTGACGTGATGCATACTAATGAGGCTGGCTATCAAGCGAGCACCAGAGAGAAGCCATAAATGATGTGATACATACTGAAGGGGTCGGCTTCATTCAGACTGCTCATGCTGGCATATGGTGCTGGATCCAGCTGTCCACTTTCATATTGAAATGAAGCAGGTTGGAGTGTGATAGCTTGAAAGAGACCATCACGCTCTGTCTCTCCTGGCTATTTAAGAGAGATAAGATTGCATGCTTCCTTTACCTCACTCCTTGAGCACCTCTGTGGCAACTTAACTCGGGCTAAATGAACTGAACCCTTGCCCATTAGAGACCAAACGCTTTTTAATATTAGTCTGGCTTGAATGAGATGCCCAGATCACCTAGACTACTCGTTAGTTTTACTTTACTAGTTCTACTCGTTCAGAATTGCTTTGCCACAGAGTAAAACATAAACTTTTATTAGCTATATGAGCTTTTAAAATTTCAGGAAATTATACACTAGTGTTTTGGTGCAATTTTTGGACTAGGAGTGTAAAAGTGAATCTAAATATGAATCAGAATCAGAATGAGTTTTATTGCCAAGTATGCTTACACACACAAGGAATTTGTCATGGTGACAGAAACTTCCAGTGCACATCTTACTAAACATTCCTGGTGTTATTGTGACCCATTCAACAATGCATGTTATTCAAAAGAATAAAAAAAAATTTGTCATTGCAATTTTTAATTCGATTATGTCATTCGCTTTGCTTCATTTGCATTGTAGTTCCTTCCTGATGAAAGATGTGAATTTCACAGTCTGGTAGCTTTTTTCGTCTGATTTTCAAATACTTCCCTGATTCAAATCAAAGTTTATAATGGTATGATTCACCTCAGAGAAGGTTGGTTTGGTTCATGGCTTAGCACGTCTTAATAAAGATTTTATGAAATTCCTATGTAAGAAATGAATGGGAACCAAGACCCGAACCAAGACCAAGTGGTTGGGCACCGTTGCGCTCTATTCCTGATGGAATCTAGTTGAATATCCTGTTTCAATTGGAAATGCATCACACTGCGCAAGTAAATAGTTGTGAATGCAGTTTCATGTTGACTTAAATTATATATTTCAGTTTAATATTGACAGAAAATAATTGACTTGTTCAACTTCAGTTTCTAAAAATTTACAAAAAATTAGTTTATATTAATGCACTTACAATGGAAGGCAAGTGTTCATTACCGCAAAAAGTTTCAAATGTGTAACTATCTCACTGCAAGTAAAAATGATTAAAACTTCATACTATATTCCGAAGTGTTAGTAGTGTTACTTTAAAGGAATATGCCGGGTTAAATACAAATTAAGCTCAATCGACAGCATTTGTGGCATAATGATTACCACAAAATTATATTTCAACTTGTCCCTCCTTTTCTTTAAAAAAAAGCAAAAATCTGGGTTACAGTGAGGCACTTACAATAGAAGTGTATGGGGCCAATCCGTGAACATTTAGAAACTCACTTATTCAAAAGTATAGCCACAAGACGTAAACAATATGCATGTTAACATGATTTTACTGTGATAAAATTTCTGACTAACTCTTACTCTTCTTTGTAAAGTGATATCCAATTTTACAGCTTTGTTGCTATGATGATGTAACGCAGTAAACAAAGACAGTTTACTAGAGAATGGGAGAAATTGGAATGCCCAACAGATGTAGAAAAGGTAGAAAAGTCCCGCCTTACAGGTAAAAGAGCCAATCACCTTTTAGATACAGACATCGCTGGTCAATCCACTCGAGAACGCACGTGTGCATTAGCTGAACCAGGCTAAAAAATAGTGTTTTTTTAACGTGATCTGAGCTAAAGAGAGATTTTACTGCTGATTTTAAATGTTCTTTAATCGTAATCTTGACCAACCAATTTGGAGATTTCAGTCTTTGCCCATTCAAGTAGATAGGAGTTGTACTTTTATGCCACTTGTTTACATAGAAAAATAGCTGCCCTGCCGCCCCGGGAGCATTCCAAAGATGGCCGCCAAGTGGACTGACTTGCCTTGAAAAGGATCTTGAGTAAACCCTGTAATTGCATGAAAATTAAAATTTAAACAACTTTACATCTCAAATAACAGGAGAATTAAATGTAAGTGCTTTTTACAAAATTATAAGCTTCACATTTCTGCCTTTTAACCCTCCAAAAATTGGCCCCATTCTCTTCCATTGAAAGTGCCTCACAGTCACCTCGATTTTTGCTATATTTTTTGTGATTTATTTTTTAAATAAACGAGGGACGAGTAGATTTTTTTTTTTTTTTTTGGTAATCAACATTATGCCACAAATGCTGTCGGTTGAGCTGAACTTGTACTGAACCAGGAATATTCCTAAAAAACGAATTTTTCATTCATATTTCTTAATTGAAATTTGCTGAAAGTCCAAAACAGGACAGATACCATTAAATAAAAAAATATTTAAAAAAAGGATTAAAGGAGAAAAATACTCAACAAAATGCGTGTATGTACTTAACAATACAACTTAAAATCATGAAGATTCAGAAATATAGAGGAAAATCAACATCTACACAAAATATAAAATTAATTGGAATACTATTTAAACTCGTGACTTACTGTGAGATCTACTGACATACTACAACTTGGAGGAAGCAAAGTGCGCAAACTCCCCAAATCTGCACGGCAGAGACAGAGGAGAAGGAAACCCAAATATGGTCATTGCAAGTAATCAAATAATATACATTCACTGAGGGGGGCTGGGTAGCTCAGCGAGTAAAGACACTGACTACCACATCTGGAGTCATGAGTTCAAATCCAGGGTGTGCTGAGAAGCAACCAAATTGGCCCGGTTGCTAGGGAGGGTAGAGTCACATGGGGTAACCTCCTCGTGGTCGCTATAATGTGGTTCTTGCTCTCGGTGGGGCGCGTGGTGAGTTGTGCGTGGATGCCGCGGAGAATAGCATGAAGCCTTCACACGCGCTATGTCTCCGCGGTAACGCCCTCAACAAGCCATGTGATAAGATGTGCGGTTTGACTGTCTCAGACACGGAGGCAACTGAGTTTTGTCCTCCGTCACCTGGATTGAGGCGAGTCACTTCACCACCACGAGGACTTAGAGCGCATTGGGAATTGGGCATTCCAAAAAGGGGAGAAAAATAAATAAATATACACTCACTGAGCACTTTATTAGGAATATTATGGTCCTCTGTACTATGTACTAGAAACAAGTCAGTTTCACACAGGCCCGGGACCTGACAACTGGTAAAATCGTACACGCCTTTTGTGCAGCCAAGACAGTGCTTGCATCGTGGTTTCATTGTGGTTAAGAACTTTAAACTAAGAACTTCATTGAGTCAAGACATCCACATCTCTCACAGTTTACTAAAAACAGCATTTTGAAATAAAAATACAGAAAAATCATATTAATATTGGATATTAAGTCTTTTTAGGTGTAATTATCACACATGTAGGCTTCTGTAGTCTCTTGTGGTCCACGCAGTGTTGTCAGCTTGAACTGGTCCATAATAGCTTGATGAATTAACTGTGTAACATTTTAAATAGTCGGGGGAAAAAGCGTTATTGCTACAGCAGACAGCAACTCTAAACAGATAAACAGCACCTATTTATTATACTCTAATATTTCATTGGACTGCCTTTAGCTTTGATTAAGGCACGCATTCGTCGTGGCATTGTTCCAACAACCTTATGCAACGTCACAACATTTGTTTCCATACAGCGTTGCACATTTTTGGCCGAGATCTTGTATTGATGACGGGAGAGTCCAACCACTCCGTAAAGTCTTCTCCAGCACATCCCAAAGACTTTCAATGGTATTAAGGTCAGGACTCTGTGGTGGCCAATTCATGTGTGAAAATGATTCTTCGTGCTCCCTGAACCACTCTTTCACAATTTGAGCCTGATGAATATTGGCATTGTCATCCTGGAATATGCCCTTGCCATCAGGGAAGACAAAATCCATTGATGGGATAACCTGGTCATTCAGTACAATCAGGTAGTCAACTGACTTCATTTTATTGTCACATAACGTTGCTGAGACTAGACCTGACCAATTGAAGCAACCTCAGATCATAACACTGCCTCCAGAGGCTTGTACAGTGGGCACTATGCATGATGGGTGCATCGCTTCATGCGCTTCCCTTCTTACCCTGACACGCCCATCGCTTTGGAATAGGGTATATCTGGACTCATCAGACCACATGAACTTTTTCCATTGCTCCACAGTCCAATCTTTATGCTCTCTAGCAAACTGAAGTCGTTTTTTCCGATTAGCCTCACAAACAATTGTCTTGCTTGTGGCCACACAGCTGTTTAGTCCCAATCATGTAAGTTCTCGTCACATTGTGCATGTGGAAATGATCTTACTTTCACTATTAAACATAGCCATGAGTTCTACTGTCGATTTTTTATGATGTGACTTCAAGCATTTCTGTTTTTTTTAGTGATCTCCGATCACGATCATTCAAGATTTTTTCTGACCACATTTCTTCTGCGAATCTGATGATTCATCACTGCCCTTCCAAATTTTAATAATGCGTTGAACAGTTCTTAACCCAATTCCAGTGATTTCAACAATCTCCTTAGTTGTTTTCTTTGCTTGATGCAGGCCAATAATTTGCCTCTTCTGAAACACAGTATCATCTTTTCCATGACCACAGGATACGTCTTCCGACTAGGGATGTGCACTACGACTAATCTGACTGTCATTTAAACGGAAGTTTTATAACCGACTAGTCGACTAGTCTAAAGAGAAACCAACCTTCAGAAAACAGTAAAAAAAAAAAAAAATGTATGCAAAACATACTTAATCTATTCCAAATCCGATGCTAAATTCCACTGAAAAGGGGCATTTATCTGCGACGTGCTCACCTTGAATTATGATCATTGTACATTAAATATAGAACATGACACGCATTCACTGAATCAACATTAGCGAATATTTAATAGACATATTTATTGAAAACAACTGAATGAATAGTGCAGGATCAATGGAACAACCATTAAAAGCCTGTTCTAAATGGAAATCACAAAGTAAAAGTTACTTAACATATTAAAACAGTCAGAACATTGTTGAAAATAATTAACAGGTAGACTAAACCAAATCTACAAGAGAGAAAAAAATGCGCTGAAAAGTTGCGTGTATTTCACGACGTGCAGTTGTGCATTAGCCATTGATCTAATATGACAGCTGTTCGGTAAAAAAATAGCTATAAGATAGAAAAAAATAGGCCTGTGATGTAGCCTACAATAAACCTAATGTATTCTAAACATGAAGTGCACACAGAATAAAAGATAGTTTAACATGTTAAGCAGTCGGCACCTCGTTGAAAACAGCCTTCTTAATCAGCAGATTAAAACATGGCATACCTAGCCTAAAACAGTTATTTTCTAGGCTACTTACTTAAAAGCATAATTTTTTGGATGAGCAAAATTAACATGTTGACATGGTCCGGTGAAAGACGGAACTTGACTCACCTGAGGCGGCTATCCTGCGCTTGAAAAAGCCCGCTCAGCGGAAAAATAACACCACCGAATTCCCACACCACCGAAGTGATTTCACAGCTACTTTGCTGAGTTTGCTTGTTTAGCGAGAGGACATTTTCCTGGGCGTGCCGCGAGAGAGAGGGAAGAAGCTTGCGCAGCCTGAGGTGAAATTAAACTCTGTATCTGCTCCAGATATCCTCTTTTTCAAATAATATTTGTATTATTAATTCTATTTAAAATATGTACATTAATATGACAGTAATTTAAGTGCAGCCTCTGTAAAAATATAAAGCCAAACGTAAACGTGTAAAAATTATGATCAGTTTAATGGGGGGAAATATTAACCGACTAGTAATTCCAATGTCAACTAGCAGCATCAGAACCATTTAGTTGACTAGTCTCGCACATCCCTACTTCCGACATTGTTGTTTAAGAAATGAGAAGCTACACACTTCAGTAGTTAGGGTTAAAAGAATTGTTGCCAGCTGAAACATATTAATCACTGCAATAATGATCCAATCATAGACTCTTAAGTATCTGCTTATTTAAATCCAAACTGCAATGAACACAACCAACATTAACTTTTGCTTTCTGATGTCAGCTCATAAAAACCTCATTAAAAGAGTTCAATCATTCAATTCAACTTACCCCAATCTTATTTTGCCATCTAAACAGTTGGCTTGATATCATATCTCACAAATGATGTCGATTGAGCTTAACTTGTATTAAACCGAAATATTCCTTTAACAACACCCTGGCAACCACCCACGGATGTTTTGTATGGACAAGCACCACTTACATTTACTAAAAAAATCTAGTTTTCCCAAGGAATGTACTCCCTCTCAAAAGTTAGCATTCTCTGAAACCATGCCTCGTGACACTATAATATCTTAATAAATTTAATAAAAAGGATGGAAAACTTCCAGAAGTGCCATCAACAGAGCCTTGATATCAGATGCGTTTATTTTAGGGAAAGCTGCAGCAGTAAAAATCAATGTACGGGGAGATAAAGAGGTAATAAAAATTCAATAGCGCAAGTTCAACCTCCAAATTAGAGCAAAGGGGAAACCTGTGCCTCAGGCACACTCACTCTCTCACGAGAAGCAATCCTTTAAAGGCCGCCCTCCATCTTCTGAGTTAAACATCAAACGCTATCTTAGAGTGTATCAGAAGACGCATGGCAGTTTCAAAGGCCCGCTGCGATTGAGAGGGAAAATTATTTATTGTGTGATCTCGTGCTCAGCCGCATCAGGCACAAACAGATGTACTGAGAGAACAAAGTCCTGTTTTACGTTCTTCCTCTTCGTACAAGCAAGAAGTCCTAAGCTTATTTTAATGAGGGCTTCCGTATCTCTTCTGCACTGCTGAGGGTACAGTACATGGAGGAGAGCTACTGTGCATATGAGACTGGATCCAGAGGGAACAGAAAATTACCATAACAATCACTGGCACTCTGTTCTCGCAGGCATATTTAAAGTAGTGCCCGGCCGATATATCGGTTGGCCAATATTATCGGTCAGCTGATATTATCGGCCGATATTAGCCTTTCACCGATATATCAGTATTGCCGTATATGATTACCGATATGTGCAGATATGAAAACTTTTTTTCAGAACATATAATGAGTTAAGTAGTGCAGCGTTAAGCGGTGTCTTCACGGTAAGTTGCTTGCTAGTTTGTGAAATAAATACTGGAAAGTTAATAAAAAATGACCCCATAATTTTCCCTTTTCAATATAACTAATATAACATTAACCCTGTTAACCCCAACCATGTCACTCATGTCTGTTTGCTGTTAGTCAGCTATAGTTTGCCAGTGCAGTTAGAAATGTTGCAGATTGAAAAGTAAGCATAAGAGCATCTTTTTGCAGCTCAGTAGACAACAGTGCGGTGGTGGATTGTGTCTATTGAGTGTTGATTTCACGCTATGTTGTTACATAGTTGGTGAGATGCAATGCTGGTCCATCTTTTACTCTCCGTGACAACGAGCTTATAGCTAACTAGCTAACCACATAGCTACTTTCATACCTTGTCAGCTGAGTGGAAGCTAATGTGTAAACATGTATTCACCAATCTGTTTTGTTCAGGATTCACAGTTTGGTACCCCCTTCTACCGAACAATTCCAGTTGTTGCATTTATAAAATGTAATATTTTATAGTCTGGTTTTCCACCGTTGAAAGTTTCCCCTGAACTTGTATAGTAGAATACGGTGTAACACCGCTGCCACTGTTTATCTCTTGTCTCGGCAGGTGTAAATGCTTCTTGTTTTACAACCTGCCAATTATTGACTGGCAGTATTAAAATAGTCAGCATTTGACTGATACTAAACAGTACTACTGATGTTTATTTAGCTATTTATTTTATTCTTTATTTATTCTTTATTTTAATGGTCAGCATTTGACTGATACTAAACAGTACTGATGTTTATTTAGCTATTTATTTTATTGGAATTTATTCTTTATTTTAATGTTCAGCAGCTGACTTATACTAAACATACAGTACTGATGTTTTTTAAGCTATTTATTGTATTTTTATTTATTCTTTATTTTCTCAGTGCTCATTTCTAGAATTTGTTGACAATGTATAATAATAATGTCAAATATTCTTTGATAAAAATATTTGTTTAAGAAAGCAGCCTTCTGAGTACCTTTGCATAGTCATATCGGTGCAAAATTGGTGAACAATCCACATAGAAAAGGTTTTCATTCCAGCTCAAAAATTATCTATATCGGCCACCATATCGGTAATCAGTGAATTTTCCCCCTCTAAAATCGGCATCAGTCTCAAAAATTGCATATCGGTCGGGCTCTAATTTAAAGGGATGGTTTACCCAAAAATGACAATTCTGTCATCACTAACTCAAATGGCAACCCAAATGGCTTTCTTTCGTGGAACACAAAGGAGATGTTAGGCAAAATGTTAGCCAATGTCACTGTTCACTTTCATTGCATCTGTTTTACATACATCGAAACTTAATGGTACTTTTCCAGGGAAAGGGAATGATTACAAATGCCTTGCTGAAGATGTCAACTGAGAATTAACAAGCAAGAAACAAACGAAAGTTGAATGCATATGAAGTAGGCAGGCTAGAACTGAAATCTGCCATTGGACTTTTGGGAAATAAGTGTGCTTTTATTTTTATTTTCTTAAATAGATGGTGATTAATGCTGGAACAGCAGGTCCCATGAGACAATAACAACAACAGTATCAACACTGATTGTACAGTACAATCTTTTCCGTCTGATGCGCAGGTGAATTTGTGTTGTTTTAATAATGCATGCAGCATGGTATCTCTGTGCAAGCTGACCTCAAAACAACTAGACAACTTAGGTTAGATGCTCAAATATGGGGAAGAAAGAATGTGGAGAATACAACAAACAAATATGGTCATAATTGATTGCAAACACTCATCACAATGAAATGCCACCATGCGGTGTTTGGTGAAACCAGGGTCCAAAATTAATACTTGCCCAGAGTTAAATATTAATTGTCTTTTGTGCGTACATAACACTGGGCAGTTGGCGGGTTACATTTTTGAAATTGCAACATACTGTAATGCATGGTTTTAATTGAACAGTAAGAATGATACATAAGTGACGTCAAATGATCAAATCAAAGTGTCTACTAAATGTAATACCAAAAGAGAAACTTTCACCTTAGTACAAATTTTATGATCCGAAGTTTAGCTACAAAAGCAAATATTTTTGTAACTCTTAAAGTCCATGTGGTGTGTCACCAAAAGACTGTCTACATAATGATGTAAGCTCCACAACAACATATATACTGTATATAATGAAATAACACAAAAACAGTTTTTTTTATTCACCTGCCATTGGCAAGTGTGGCAAAAGGCAAAAGCATGGACAGTATTGGGGAAAACAGTTTTAAAAACAAAATTCTGTTTATAAAAGTTCACATTTCATAATGTGGACTCAATCAATATACAGTGGTGTGAAAAAGTGTTTGCCCCCTTCCTGATTTCTTATTTTGTCACACTTAAATGTTTCAGATCATCAAACAAGTTTAAATATTAGTCAAAGATAACACAAGTAAACACAAAATGCAGTTTTTAAATGAAGGTTGTTATTATTAAGGGAAAACAAAATCCAAACCTACATGGCCCTGTGTGAAAAAGTGATTGCCCCCTAAACCTAATAACTGGTTGGGCCACCCTTAGCAGCAACAACTGCAATCAAGCGTTTGCAATAACTTGCATTGAGTCTTTTACAGCACTGTGGAGGAATTTTGGCCCACTCATCTTTGCAGAATTGTTGTAATTCAGCCACATTGGAGGGTTTTCGAGCATGAACTGCCTTTTTAAGGTCATGCCACAGCATCTCAATAGGATTCAGGTCAGGACTTTGACTAGGCCACTCCAAAGTCTTCATTTTGTTTTTCTTCAGCCATTCAGAGGTGGACTTGCTGGTGTGTTTTGGATCATTGTCCTGCTGCAGAACCCAAGTTTGCTTCAGCTTGAGGTCACGAACAGATGGCCGAACATTCTCCTTCAGGATTTTTTGGTAGACAGCAGAATTCATGGTTCCATATATCACAGCAAGTCTTCCAGGTCCTGAAGCAGCAAGACAGCCCCAGACCATCACACTACCACCACCATATTTTACTGTTGGTATGATGTTCTTTTTCTGAAATGCGGTGTTACTTTTACACCAGATGTAATGGGACACACACCTTCCAAAAAGTTCAACTTTTGTCTCGTCAGTCCACAGAGTATTTTCCCAAAAGTCTTGGGGATCATCAAGCTGTTTTCTGGCAAAAATGAGACAAGCTTTAATGTTCTTTTTGCTCAGCAGTGGTTTTCGTCTTGGAACTCTGCCATGCAGGCCATTTTTGCCCAGTCTCTTTCTTATGGTGGAGTCATGAACACTGACCTTAACTGAGGCAAGTGAGGTCTGCAGTTCTTTGGATGTTGTTGTGGGGTCTTTTGTGACCTCTTGGATGAGTCGTCGCTGCGCTCTTGGGGTAATTTTGGTCGGCCGGCCACTCCTGGGAAGGTTCACCACTGTTCCATGTTTTCGCCATTTGTGGATAATGGCTCTCACTGTGGTTCTCTGGAGTCCCAAAGCTTTAGAAATGGCTTTATAACCTTTTCCAGACTGATAGATCTCAATTACTTTCTTTCTCATTTGTTCCTGAATTTCTTTGGATCTCGGCATGATGTCTAGCTTTTGAAGATCTTTTGGTCTACTTCACTTTGTCAGGCAGGTCCTATTTAAGTGATTTCTTGATTGAGAACAGGTGTGGCAGTAATCAGGCCTGGGTGTGGCTAGAGAAATTGAACTCAGGTGTGATAAACCACAGTTATGTTTTAACAGGTGGGGCAAACACTTTTTCACACAGGGCCATGTAGGTTTGGATTTTGTTTTCTCTTAATAATAACAACCTTCATTTAAAAACTGCATTTTGTGTTTACTTGTGTTATCTTTGACTAATATTTAAACTTGTTTGTTGATCTGAAACATTTATGTGTGAAAAACATGCAAAAAAATAAGAAATCAGGAAGGGGGCAAACACTTTTTCACACCACCGTAAACTTACTGGTAACACTTTAAATATGGTCATATTAGTTAACATTAATTAACGCAACAGTTAGTACCATGAATTAACAATTAACAACACTTTTACAGCTTTTCTTAATCTTGGTGGTAACACTAAAATAAGGTTGTATTAGTTAACATTAGTAACTAACAATAAACAATATTTTATTCTTGGTAGATGATGATGTATAAAAACACAATTGTTCATTGTTAGTTCGTTAGTTTATATTGTATTAACTAATGTTAACGTACAAAACTTTTCATTTTAAAAATGTATTAGTATATGTTAAAATTAACATTAATCAAGATGTTGATTAATGTTAACAATTACATCCTTATTTTAAAGTATTAACATCTTGGTTAATGTTCATTTTTGCATATACTGTACTAATATATTTTTACAATAAAAGTTGTATAAATTAACATTAGTTAATGCAATATAAACTAAAATGAACAAACAATGAACAGTAGTATTTTGATAAATTAACATGAACTAAAAGTTCATTGTTTGTTCATGATACCCAATGCATTAACTAATGTTAACGAATACAACTTTATCTGGGCTCGACATTAACACTTGTCTGCTTGTCCGGGACAAGTGGATTTTTGAAGGGGCAAGTGAAAGAGAATTTTACTTTCCCGACTGGACAACAGACTGATTAAAACGTCAGTAATGAAAAATAACTGGCTATATTTGTGATAGCCTAGGCCTGTGTCGCTTATTAGAAAGTTCATATTCTTATTCTGCTGTTAAAAATAATCCAGAGCACATAATTTATAATTTGCTAGTGATAGTAACAGCTGTGATTGACAGGCGACAATGTGTGTGTGCTGAACATGCGCGTGTGTTCCGGAAATGCTCACGCTAATGCACACGTGAAGAGTGATGTCTAAAGCGAATGTAAACAGCGGAGAGAAAAAAAAATTGGATTTGTATTAAAATGTCCGATTTTTAAGTATAAATGTAAGCTAATAGACCTGCTGCTGTCTAGTGTGTCATTATAATAATCAAACAACCATAACAAGAAAACAAGAAAACACTCACTGCTCTTGACAGAGTAACTTCAGTAGCTTTAAAAAGTATTAATGTATTATAATTATAAGACCAGTAGTGGTTTTATGCTTTATTTCATTCTGAATGTAAACATTTTCTTAATTTGTATTTTTCTTCTATTATTTTTAATATATTTCTATTCATTGCTGTTTTTTATTGTTATTTTATTTCTGACTGTTTACAAGTCTTGAATAATTACTTAAAATTTAAAACCATTCTTCCATAATTAACATATTAGTTAGTGTTATTATTTGTTGTGGTTTTGAAACTGGTATTGAGAATCGTCAAATTTCACTACCAACTACTGAAATTTTGGTATTGTGATAATGTATAGCCTTTATTGTACATGATAGATCTTGCAGCAATAACATGAAAAAGTAGATCTCATTCCATAGAACTATGAGCATCCCTGCTGTAAATGATGGAGATGGAGGCTTTCATTTATTTGACTACCATACGTAACATAAAATAATTAATTACCATATGATATTAACCTCCTCCCCTACCCTGTGTAGTTTACATTTCTGTCACAGAGAATTGAGTTGATTGCATAGGTACACTATTAGGTAGGGCACCGGTTGTAATTTGAGAAGACATACAACAGAAACTTTGACATGTTACTTGAGCATGTTTAAATGTCCTTTTTTCCCTCCGGACACATAACTTTTTTACTCGGACAAGTGAAGGACAAGCACATGACTATGCTTAATGTCGAGCCCTGCTTATTGTTAAGTGTTAACCAGTTACAGACAGTCACTTTGTGTGTGACAGCAACCTGTGTAAGAGATGAGGGACACTTGTTACTATGGCAATGAGACGAACGCAATGGAAGCTGCCATCAAAGCCTCATCTCTGGTATTCAGAAAACCGTAACATGTCTTGGGTTTCTCAACATAGATACTACCAGTTGAATCCAAACATGCAAGACATAAGTACAACAATCCAAAGCAGTATAACAGACATCACAGTATCCCGATGCTTACCAGGTGTGCGCCACCGTGAAGCGCCGCTGCTTGTGGACGTTGTTATTAAGCATCATGCGGCGTAGCAGTCTGGGGGAGTTGCGCGGGGACAGAGTTGTCGGAGACAGCCTGGGGGACATGGAGGACAGGGACATCCGGCCCCTGGGGCGATGGGTTCGCTCCTGCTGAAGCAGGTTTTCTCTTAAAATCCGCACCAAGTCCTCATTCAAACCCACATGGTGAAGCTGTTTCGGTGGGACCGCCAGTGTGTCCTGACTGCCTCCCGGCTGCGCCATTCCTGGTAAACCACAAACCTGGGGAGTTTCACAATCTTGTTGCTTGATTCCGTAAAAAAATCCAGAAAAAGTTTAGTTGAAGGCAACTAGGAAGTTGACAAGGTGTAAATAATGGAATATACAAGTGCCTTTATGTCGCTCCACAGTGCTGCTGGAAAAAATTCCTGGAGCTTAATCTTGCTCAGCCTTACTCAGGCTTTCCCTCTTATGGCAAAATCCATTCAGCACTCCGGCACGGTTAGAGAGACTGGATAGAATGTGTGTGCGCTCAGTGTTTGTGTTTGCAGGGGGTTAGAGAGTGCGAGGGAGGGGAGTGGGCTGTGTGTACATGGAAGGCGATTCAGCCGTCAGCTGTGCCAACAGACAACGCTGAGAACACATTATGCTGGTTATTGAATAAACTGGCCTCTCCAAGAAGTGAGCGTGGATGGTCGCTTGTAAATACATCAGAGGATGTGTTCCGCAGTCACGGCGGAGGGGGCAATTTCATCTGCACTTTTTATTTGATCTGTTCCGCTTGCTCGTCTTTGGTCCATGAAAATTATTAGAATAAATAGACAGCACATTTAAAGGGATAGATCTCCCAAAAATGAAAATTCCAGCCTGATCTCATAAAAATTAGGTTATGGTGGCGAATATTTTACAAGATGATATTACAAGGTTCATTACACGTATCATGGAAGTTCTGATATTAAATGTCCACTGTGTGGCACTAAAAGCTAAATTTTCTCCCAAAGAAATGAGGTTTTTAAGGTTAATGCTCTATCAAGTTTAAAAAAAACAAAAAATCTAAACCTTAACCTAACTGATAGTGCCATAAAAAGCAAATGTGACATGAAAAAGGCAATTACTCAAGCAATCGCGTCCTTATGTGGGGCTTTTATGACACTTTCGGCTCACATGTTGACTCGCGTTTCAAGACCCGGTCCTTTGCTTAACTACTGCAATGCTCTATTAGTTGAATTTTAATTATGCTCGATCAAGCTTGTAAATGCAGTTGGTTGTGTCATGCACTATAGTAAAATTGTTTAGATGTCCTAAGATAGCATTGTGTGAGGAACAGGGCAAAAATGAAGTGTTTATGAACTGATAATCTGCCGTTTTACTCGTGATATGTGTGAAAGTCAATAAGTCATTGTTGTAGCACCTCTTGTGTTCATTTTACCAGGAAACTGTTGCAATACATACAGTAAATCAAGCAACTTAAAATGCAAGTATAGTAACTTGATTCCATTCTAACAAGTTGGAATATTCTGCTGTTACTCAAAGGAGATGTTAGGCAGAATGTTAGGCTCATTTTCATTTTATGAAAGAAAGATGCAACGAAAGTGAAGGGTACTGGGATTGAAAACCGGCCTAATACAAGTTTTATGGGTTTATAACAACATGAGGGTGACTAAATTATGACAGAATTTTGATTTTGGGTGAACAATATGCTTTCTACAAACATGCGCACCTCAAAATATGAATGTACTGTATATAAATGTCATGAAAAGGTCAGCCAACAAATCCAGTGATCCACAATGGGCATCATCAATTCAAATAAGAAAAGATTGTAATAAAAGCAATTTTTAAAGTTAAAATAGATAAAGTGGCAATAAAAAGTATGTGGACCCTTTGGAATTACCTGCATTTATGTATAAATTTGTCACGGTCCAGTCACTCTGTCAGTCTGGGTTTTGGTCTGACAGGGGCATGGCATTATCTGCCCATGTCTGTCTGTTGTGATTCATGTCTGGAGTGTGGTGTCTGAGTCCTGACTTCCTGTCTAGTTCGGTTCCGGTCTGTGTCGGGACCCAGACATTCATACTCCTTGTCTGTCTGTTACTGACGTGGGTGCATCGCACTTGTGTCATCTTGGCTGCATTCACTCATGTCAATAATCTATGTGTCTTTGTGTCTGTCTCTCACGACCGCGGAAGCGCGCTGCACTCACTTTACACCACACGCCCGGGTCAAGAGCTGTCTTCATGTTGTGCTGAGGTTCGGTCACTTTGGTAAGGTGTCGGATGTGTGTTGTGGTCGATCTATCACACAAGTGTCCTGTCTCGTCTTGTTTGTCGAAAGGCATGAGTGTATATCACCTCATTGTCTTGGCGGTGTGCACTCATGCCATTCAGATGTTTTGCCTTCTTGTGAGAGCACGCGGCTTTGTTATTGTTTCTGTATCGCCGCGTGCTTCTTTGTCTTACATCACACCCCGCCTCCTTGTTTGCTCATTATTGTTTCATTAGTAACACCTGCCCTATATTAACCCGCTTGATTTCTCTCCCTATTTTAGTCTCCCGGTGTGTGCTGTCCAGTGCCAGTTCGTCCTGTATGTGTTCCTTATCTGTCACTCACTCGATGTTGTGTCGATGTAGTGACACCAGGGGTCACTCTTGGGAGCTCCAAACACCTCTGCTTTTTTTAAAAAAGGCCAATAAGAATTGGCAAGTGGAATTTGCATGCCACTCCCCCGGACATACAGGTATAAAAGGAGCTGGTATGCAACCACTCATTCAGATTTTCTCTTCGGAGCCGAGCGGTTGTATTCAGTGCACTGAATTCAATTCCCTCCAAAAGCGCACCTCAAAACTGCTGGATTTATGGTGCATTTCAGCGGCTTCTCCCCCTCTGCACCCGTGGAGTGCAGAGAACGCCCCTGGGCACTTCGGCAGAGCGAAAATAAGAGAGTATATTCTAAAAGAGTATATTTTCATTCACAAAAAGAGCAGCATACACACAGAACGTCTTTTTAAAGATGCCTTTCCGTTTGTGTGTTATTCCTGGTTGCGGTCGTTAAATCTCCACTTCTGATGGCCACGATCGCTGTCTTACGTGTCTGGGCACTGCCCACGTGGAGACATCTTTCGTGGATGAGTCATGTCCTCATTGCGAGAACATGACCATGGCAACGTTGTGGTCGCGGCTTGCTTTCGTAAGAAACATCGGTCCTTCTACCTATGGGTTTGAGGCTGCGTCGGTTAGCACTGGGGGCGATTTGGGGATATCAATGGGACCACCTCCGCCGGGTATACCCCCACGGACCTCCCATTCCCCAGCACGCTCACTTGCTCCGATCGGGCTCTCGCACCAGACCGCCAGCCGTCTCAGCGTGAGTTCGACTTCTCGTTTGGAGCTCGGGAAGACGATGAGTTACCGAGCGCAGCATCGGAGAGCGGGAACCTTCGGGAACGGTCACCCAGCCTCACGCCGACACGGAAATGACGGACATGCTTTCCCGGGCAGCCATGAGTGTCGGGCTAGAGTGGAACCCTCCACTCTCCCTTGAACCCTCGCGGCTCGACGATTGGTTCCGGGGCTCGGGGGCAATCTTATGGTGGGCGGCAGGAGCCAGGTAAGTGCTTCGATGTCCCTGGACTCAGCACAGCCACGCGGCTCAAGTCCCCTCGACGTGGCACCTCGAGCTCCGCCCCACCGCGAGGCCCCACCCACCAGTACGTCCGACATGATCATTCCCTTGATCCCCCTCGCCCGGAGTTTGGGCGCATGGCTCGCACTTTCCAACCCGTCGCGATGGCTGACCCGGACCGTCCGACTCGGCTACACGATTCAGTTCACCAGGCGCCCGCCCAGGTTCAGCGGCGTCCGCTTCTTCTCAGTGAAGGGCAAGAACGCCACTATCTTGCGTGTGGAAATCGCTACCCTTCTGTGCAAGGGCGCGATAGAGCCTGTCCCTTCAGCTGAGATGAAGAAAGGGTTCTACAGATTGGTTTGCGGCGGTAGACCTGAAGGATGCGTACTGCCACGTCTTGGTCTTACCTCGACACAGACCCTTCCTGTGGTTTGCCTTCAAAAGCCATGCGTACCAGTACAAGGTCCTTCCCTTCGGCCTGTCCTTGTCCCCTCGCATCTTCACGAAGGTCGTGAACTGTCTAATTCTAGCTCACTCTCGAGAGTTGCTGTGCGCACACAGGGACCTCATGCTCCAGCACCTCAGCCGAATGGGGCTTCGGGTCAACTGGGAAAAGAGCAAGCTCTCCCCGGTTCAGAGCATCTCTTTTCTCGGTTTGGAGTTGGACTCAGTCTCGATGACAGCACGCCTCACGAATGAGAGCACACAGTCGGTGCTGAACTGTCTGAGGGCATTTAGACGGAGGACAGCGGTTCCACTGAAACTTTTTCAGAGGCTCCTGGGGCATATGGCATCCTCAGGTCTCCAGGCGCATCGTGGTTACAACAGATGCCTCCAAGACAGGCTGGGGCACCGGATGCAACGGGCACACAGCCGCCGGCTCCTGGACTGGCCCGTGGCTGAGTTGGCACATCAACTGCCTAGAGTTGTTGGCAGTACTGCTCACCCTGCAGAGGTTCCAGCAGTTGATCCAAGGCAAGCACGTGTTGGTATGGACGGACAACACAGGGATGGTAGCATACATTAACCATCAAGGCAGTCTACGCTCCCGTTGCATGTCACAACTCGCCCACCGTCTCCTCCTCTGGAGTCAGCAGTGCCTCAAGTTGCTACGAGCCACTCACATCCCGGGTGACCTCAACACTGCAGCGGACGCGCTGTCATGTCAGGTTACCCTCAGACTCCACCCCCAGGTGGTCCAGCTGATTTGGAGTTGATTTGGTCGAGCACAGGTAGACCTGTTTGCTTCCCGGGAATCCTCCCACTGCCCGCTTTGGTACACCCTGACCGAGGCACCACTTGGTATAGACGCGCTGGCACACAGCTGGCCCCCTGGACTACGCAAATATGCATTTCCCCAGTGAGCCTACTTGTACAGACCCTGTGCAAGGTCAGGGAGGACGAGGAGCAGGTCGTCCTAGTAGCAACCTACTGGCCCACCCAGACGTGGTTCTCGGATCTCAAGCTCCTCGCGACAGCCCCCCCGACGAATTCCCCTGAGGAAGGAACTTCTTTCTCAGGGACGGGGCACAATCTGGCACCCGCGACCAGACCTCTGGAATTGCCACGTCTGGCCCCTGGATGGGAAGCGGAAGACCTAATTGGCCTACCACCCACGGTGATAGACACGATCACTCAGGCTAGGGCTCCCCCTACGAGGCGCCTGTATGCCTTGAAGTGGCATCTGTTTGCTAAGTGGTGTTCTTCCCGATGCGAAGACCCCCAGAGATGCACAGTCGGATCAGTGCTTTCCTTCCTGCAGGAGAGGTTGGAGGTGTATGTAGCCGCTATTTCAGCTCATCACGATGCAGTAGATGGTAAGTACTTGGGGAATCATGACTTGATCATTGGTTCCTGAGAGGCGCTAGGAGGTTGAATCCCTCCAGACCACATCTCGTCCCCTCGTGGGACCTCTCTGTAGTCCTTCGGGGTCTAGGGAGCTCTCTTTGAGCCCTTGGAGTCAGCTGAGCTTAAGGCACAAGACTGCACTCCAGACTGCGCTCACTTCCATCAAAAGGGTCCGGGCTACTCTAACGTGATCCTGAGACCCTGACCGGGCTATGTGCCCAAAGTTCCCACAACTCCTTTTGGGATCAGGTGGTGAACCTGCAAGAACTGCCCCAGGAGGAGGCAGACCCAGCCTTGGCTTTGCTGTGTCCAGTGCGAGCTTTACGCATCTATATGGATCGCACGCAGAGCCTTAGAAGCTCCGAGCAGCTCTTTGTCTGCTTTGGTTGACAGTGGAAAGGAAGCGCTGTCTCCAAACAGAGGATCGCCCACTGGGTCATTGCGATGGCATATCAGGCTCAGGACGTGCCACCCCCTGCGGGGTTACGAGCCCACTCTACCAGGAGTGTGGCAGCCTCCTGGGCCCTGGCCAGTGGCGCCTCTTTGGCAGACATCTGCAGAGCAGTGGGCTGGGCAACACCCAACACCTTTGCGAGATTCTACAATCTCCGGGTTGAGCCGGTCTCGTCCCGTGTATTGGCAGGCACGAGCAGGTGAGTTCCGGGACAGCTGGCTGGGTGTACCGCTTGCGCATAGCGCCTTTCCCCTCCCTTGAGGTGAAGATGTGTGCTCTTGACTCCCAGTCGTGTTCACAGACTGTGATCCATGGATGACTTTCCTCCTTAGCCCTCTGGCAGTTGAGTTTGCGGAGAAACTCGCTGACCGGCCCAGCACATGCTCTAATGAGCCCCTGTACTGAGGCAGGTGCTCCACATGTGCTGGTTCCCCGAAGGTGACCCCATGTGATATTTTCCGCAAAATCGTTTCCTTGTCGGCAAACTGTGTCTTCCTTGGGCAGAGGCCCCTCTGCCCCTGGTCGCTATGCTCTGTAGAAACTCCTCCCCCTTCGGGTAGAACCTACCATGGGACCTCTCCACATGACATACTTCAAGACTCGGTAAGACCATGTGACGTATTCCACTCAAAATACCTTCACCTTGGGAGGGACACCCCCTGAAGTAGACACTTATGGCTCCCAGTCAGTTAACAAATTCCACTCTTTTTGGGGAGAAAAGAGAGGGAAAGAGGCCTCAGCTGGCTAGCCTGTCCCTATAGTTGGGCAGTCGACTTGTTCCTGATGGAACGTTCGATGCTCATAAGAGCACTGGGGGAGGTTACGTGACGGCCTGGTGTGCTGGCTATGAGGCACACAGCAGTCTGCCTGTCACAAACCGCCAGTTCACGTAACACAGTTCAGATAGTTGTGCCGTTTTGTATAGGGACCCCGAGTGTCACTACATCGACACAATGTCGAGTGAGTGACAGATAGGGAATGTCCTGGTTACTTTTGTAACCTCCATTCCCTGATGGAGTTAATGAGACGTTGTGTCCCTCTTGCCACAACGCTGAACTACCCGCTGAAATGGCCGGGACCTGGTCTCGGCTCCTCAGCACAAAACCTGAATGAGTGGTTGCATACCAGCTCCTTTTATACCCGTATGTCCCTGGGAGTGGCATGCAAATTCCACTCGCCAATTCACATTGGCCTTTTTTCAAAAAAGCAGAGGTGTTTGGGGCTCCCAAGAGTGACCCCTAGTGTCACTTCATTGACACAACGTCTCGTTCCCTCCAACAGGGAATGGAGGTTACGAAAGTAACCAGGACATTTTCTAGTGTTCCTGTCGATCCTGATCCCCAACCTGGTTCCTGGTCCTGTCGGTCCTGTTTCCCTCTGCCCCAGTCTAGATTCCCCTTGGTTTTTCCCCCTCGTGGGGGTTTGTGTTTGTTTTTGTAAAAAGTATTTTTGGTTTTATAATTCTGTATTTGGGTCTTCATCTCTGCAACATACGTGACATAAATTTGTCTTAAAATCTTGTTTGGACTTTATCTACGTTATAATAATGAACAAACACAATCTGTTTTAACTAATAACACACAAATTATTGTATTGTTCTTGTACATATTAAATACATCATTCAAACATTCACAGTGCAGATTGTAAAAAGTATGTGAACCCCTAGGCTAAAGACATGAACAAAAACTAATTAGAGCTAATTGGTATCCAATTAATCAAACAAGACTGGCGGTGTGGGTTAGAGCTACATTGACTTATAAAAAGCACTCAAACATTTTGAGTTTGCTATTCACAAGAAGCATCTACTGACGTGGACCATGCCTTGCAAAAAAAGAGATCTTAGAAGACCTACAATCAAGGATTGTTGTTTTGCATAAAGGGTTACAAGGTTATCTAGATGAGCTTAGATATTCATCTGTCCACTTTTAGACAAATTGTCTATAAATGGAGACGATTTAGTACTGTGGCTACTCTCCCTTGAAGTGTCCATCCAGCCAAGATGACCCAAAGGGCACACCTCAGAAGGTAAAAAGAACCCTAGAGTGACAGCTAAAGACTTGAAGAAATCATTGTAACTGGTTAAAATCTCTGTTCATGAGTCTACTATACGGAAAACATTCAACAGGCATGGTGTCCATAGCAGGGCACCGCGAAGGATGGTGCTGCTTTCCAACAAAAACACTGCTGCCCCCCTGAAGTTTGCCAAATACCACCTTGACACTCCACAGTACTACTGGGAATATGTGTTGTGGACTGATGAAAGTAACATTGAATTGTTTGGGAAGAACACGCAGCACTACACATGGCGTTGTCACGTTTAATACGTTTTTGTTCATGTTTTCTGTTTCATGTCATGTGATTTCCTGTTCTATAGTCATGTGTTTCCTGGTCATGTGATATCCTGTTTCCCTCCATGTTCATGTGTCTTGTTTTCATTGGTTCATTGTTTGAGTTACTCATTATCAGTCTTGTCTTTCATTGGATTTAGCTTATTAGTCTTGTTATGTTGTTTATAGTTCTGTCTGTTCATTGGTTGTCTTGTTACCCTTGTTCATGTATTTATACCCTCATGTTTGCCATGGTCCTTTGTCAGGTATTGTTCATGTATCATTGGTTAGTTGTCAAGTCAAGTCAAGTCAAGTCAAGTCAAGTCAAGTTAAGCCATGTCAAGTCAAGTCAAGTCTAGTCCAGTCTAGTTCATGTTTATGTTTCTGTTCACGGTTTTTGGCTTTCACATTTATGTATAAATTGCACTTGGGTCCTTCACATCATCACTGTCTTCGTCTGCCTGTCATTGCCAGCCGTCGTTACAGGTGTAATCAAGAGAGGGGCATTTTTATCAAAGTCGTTTCTGAACTTTAACCTTTACAAAAGCTAAGCCATGACTGACATCTTCAAACAGGTGTTTGTGAATTAATCAGTCTGGTGGTGTTTGGAATGTCGCTCTGTTAATCCAGTCAAGATCACACTATAGAGGTCAGACATGATTAATAAAGTGACATGAGCCCAGGCACTGGCTCTAGAGCTGTATGAATGAGATCATTTAATTATGTGTGGCATGTTTGATATCAAGGTCCTTATTGGTTTGGCATCCTCTGCTGTAGCATAGCAAAGGTCAACATGAAGTGGAACAAACGGCCCATCTTTCATGCCAACAGACACAGTTGTGTGAACAGAACTTAAGCTACGTTTAATTTGTTTGGCGAGCTATATTTGGGTGTCTTTAACATTGGGCAATTTCATGGCCCAGAGGGTTGATTTATTTTTTATTTTTTATACAGTATAAAGGTCTCATTAAAACAGAATTGGAAACTTCTTACCATGCCTTCATAATTTATTTATTTTTGTCTTTTTTGGTCAATAATTTGTCTTTCAAAAACATTGTCCTGCAATGCACATTGCACATTTTTTTTAATTTCCAAGTTGCCAGAAGAACAAAAAAAAATCCTAAACAGTCAAAATAGTTTTTACAAAACTGCATTAGGGGCCCAGAGACAGCCAAAGCAGTGGTGTCTCAGGAATCTTCTACCACAATATGAAAATCGAGTACAGTTGGATATGAATGTTAAAAGATCATCTGTTCATTTTGAAGCATTGTGACAGCATATAATTTTACATTCAAATTATTTGTATGGGGGAATAGAAGCCCTTGTGACTGAGGAATGATACTGTATGGGGGTTCAGCTGTATCCCCTGAGAGAAAATGTAGATAATTTAAAACTCTGAATGGACCATTTTCATATTTTCATTAAAGTGAGAACTACAAACTAGTCTTTCCTTGTCATGCTAGACATCTATTTGTTTATTATTAAAGGCTCATAACATGCTGATTAATAAAGCTAAATTTAGAAGGAAAAAACTTTATGGTCTAAAGGAGCTCTGGAACCAAGTTAGCTTATGCAGCGCCTCATGTTTACTCACATGCGGGGAAAAAAGTCAATGCGTGCAGACCGGGACAGGGCATAAATGAAGTGTGTTCGGTGCTAGAGAACATTATTCAAGAATACAGCGCAGAAAGATCAGATCTGGTGTACAAAGCACTGTTGTTTTGTCGCGCTGCTCACTAGAGATGATGAGATGGCGCAACCGTCTTCATGTCTTGCGGTCTGGATGGAATCAATCCAGGGTCCGGACCCAGACCTCAGTGATTGGCGCAATCATTAGCAAGGCAGCTTACGTTAGCAACTTCAAACAGTCTGAGAAAACTGAATTGCTTGCTTTTGTAGTGACACGCACCTGATCGTAACACAGGCTAAATACCGAAAATTAATCAAAAGCTTATCATCGATATCGTGGATTTTTTTATCATGATAAATAGCCAGATCGTTTTATCGCCCAGCCCTATTGTGATTCTTGCATAAGGAGTTTCAAAATTTATTTGATTGATATTGCACACACAAACAACCATTTCTACCAGGGTGATTCACACGAAACCTATCGAGATAATACCGTGGTCATATTCAACCTCAAATCAATGCAAAAAAATAAAATAAATGAAATTATATTTTGCCTAAATTTAAGACCATAAAGATTTTTTGCATTGTGACATTATTTTCAGGACATTTTGCCCTCCAATTCTCAATATAGTAACATGTTTGTATGTTTTATTTGTAATATTTCCTTTTCATACTCTCCATTCCATGTATTTATTCAAATCAGCAAAAATGAAAGGCAGTTTCAAAGAAAGTACAACTATGATGTAACCTATAAATAATTTCAATAATATATTTTTTCATGTTGCAGTTATGAGAGTATCATAATGATCATCTTGTCTGCATTGCAGTAAGGGGAATTTGGGGGTGAAATGTGAATAACTGTCATGAAAGTAATGTCACAATGTAAAAATCTTAATGTTCCTAAAAATAGGCATCATTTTCTATATTAGGGCCCTATGATTTCTGCAATGGGGAAACATGGACGGAATTGCGGAATCCAGTGATATAAATTGAATTTACAACAACCCCAATTCCGAAAAAGTTGGGACAGTATGATAAATGCTAATAAAAACAAAATGGAGTGATTTGTAAATTATATTCACCCTTTGCTATATTGAAAGCACTACAACTACACTTTATATTATGTTTTACCTTGTAAATGTCATTGTTTTTTTACAGTAATTTCAAATCAGATGATTGCAACACACTCCCAAAAAGTTGAGACAGGGGCAATTTAAGACTAATAACAATTAAAGGCGATGTGAAACAGGAGGTGTTAAACAGGTGAGGCAATCGTGTCATAGTATATAAGGAGCCTCCAAAAACAGCCTAGTCCTTCAAGAGCAAGGATCATTCGAGACTTGTCAATTTGCCAACAGATGCTTCAGCAAATAATCCAGCACTTTGAGAACAATGTTCCCCAAAGACAAATTGGAAGGATTTTGGGCATTTCACCCTCTACAGTGCACAATATAGTTAAAAGTCAAAATCTCGGTGCGTAAAGGGCAAGATGAAAACCACTTCTGAATGCACATGATCTCTGATCCCTCAGACATCACTGTCTTAAAAAACATCATTCATCTGTAATGGATATCATGAACATGGGCTTGGGATTACTTTAGTAAACCTTTGTTAGTCAGCACCATTCGCCACTGCATCCACAGATGCAAGTTAAGACTTTACTATGTAAAGCAGAAGCCCTACATCAACACTGTCCAGAAGCGCTGCCAACTTCTCTGGGCTCGGTCTCATATTAGATGGAAAGTAGAACAGTGGAACCATGTTTTTTGGTCCGATGAGTCCACATTTCAAATAGTTTTTGAACAGCCGTCGTGTTCTCTGGGCCAAAGCAGAAAAGGACCATCCAAGCTGTTATCAGCCTCAGGTCCAAAAGCCAGTGTCTGTATGGACCAGTGGTGTGTTAGTGCTCATGGCATGGGTAACTCGCACATCTGTGAGGGCACCTTTAATGCAGACAGATATGTACAAATTTTGGAGCAGCATATACTGCCATCCAGCACCGTCTTTTCCAGGGACGTCGCGAAATATTTAGCATATTCATACTGGCCGAGAGTGTGGGTGCTAGATTGGCCTGCCTGCAGTCCTGACCATCTCCAATTGAGAAAGTGTGGTGCATTATGAAGTGCACAATACACAAGACCCCGTACAATTGTGCAGCTGAAGACTTGCATAATGGATGAATGGGGGAAAATTCCACTTTTTAAAATTAACAAACTTGTGTCTTCAGTGCCTAAATGCTTAATAAGTGTCATTAGAAGAAATAGTGATGTTTCACAGTGGTAAACACTCGACTGTCCCAACCTTTTTGGAGTGTGTTGCAATCATCCGATTTCAAATTACTGTATATAAAAAAACAATGAAATTGGTAAAACATCATATAATGTTTAGTTGTAGTGCTTTCATATAGCAAAGCATGAATATAATTTACAAATCACTCCTTTTTGTTTTTATTAGCATTTTTCATCCTGTCCCAACTTGAATTGGGGTTGTATAAAATGTGGAATGCCACAGAATTTTACATATTTGTGATTAAGTATAAATGCACAACCAAGCTTTTTAAAATCGTGATACAACCTCGTGTGATGATTAAACCACAAAAGGCTGAGAAAAAGATATGTGGTCTGCATGAGCTTCGGCGGTAAGTAAATTTGAGAAGCCGTCCACTCATACACAAACCGCATCATTAACATCACATGCGGTCTATGTGTGTATAAATGACAATGAGCAGAGCACTTTATTCACTGTGAAGCGCAGTACATGCAGACTGTTTATAATTCAATCATAGCCTTTTGCAGTTTAATAAGCACATTAGCCCATATAGAGCACCCCAGACATTATATGTGTTCAAGAAACATGGTTGAAACCAAATTTTGATTTTGTAGAACATGATTATAAATCCATTAGGAGAGATAGAGAATGTGGAGGAGGTGGGTGTGCAACATTTATTAGGCAGGGTATGCAGTATAGAGTATTGGGAATAAGGGATGAATTAGAATACATTGTTGTGGAAGTGTGGTGTAAGGAAAGGGTATTAGTGATAGTTAATTTTTATAATCCATGTCAGAGAATCGATATTGAGAAACTTGAGCAAACAGAAGGGCAGGATAGTAAGTATTATATGGTGTGGGGACTTCAATACTAACAGTAAACTTGGGGAGAAGGAAGAACAGATTCAAATGGGCAAATAATAGAGAATATGCTAGAGGAGAATGGACTGGCATGTCTGAATAATGGAAAAGGGACTCGAATAAACACTGCAACAGGCGAAGAGAACCCAACAGACCTAACACTGGCCACAATGGAAATTGCGAGTAAATGTGACTGGGAAGTATATGAGGAATCAACCATAGGGTGTGACCATTATCCAATATTATGCAAAATATTAACGAAGAATGAGGTGGAATCAAGTACTCCTGTGAGTAAGTGGTTATTTGAGAAAGCAGAGTGAAAAGAATTTAAAGAACAGCGCAGTGTAAAGCTGAGACAGATTATAGTAAATAATGAAATAGATCTCCTCAATGAAAAAATACAAGAAGTAAGAGAAACTGCAAGTGACACAATTCCAAAAAGTAAGGGAAAGAAAAGAAAAAAAGGCTGTTCCATAGTAAAATGAAGAATGCAACAGTGCAATTATGGATCATGATAGAGCATTTAAAAAGGAAACATATATTTCAAATATTAATAAGCTATAGAAGGACACAAGCAAGAGTTAGGAAGACAGTTAAAAAGTACAGTTTCTGCAGTACAATAAGGAGAGAAACTACAGTAGGGGGTGTGTGGAAAATGATAAGGAAAATAAATGGAATATATAGAGTATGGGACTATCCAGTGATGAAGATTGGAAAGCAAATAGCAATCACTAATAAAGAAAAGGCAGAGTTACTAGCAAAAACATCTGTAAAATACACAGCTCAGAGAATCTATCAGAAGAAGGATTAAGAGGTAGAGAGAGCACAAAAGAAACATACAAAGACTTGAGTGTGCAAGAGAGGATGTAGATGATGCATTAAATACACTAATCACATTAGGAGAGCTAAAAAGAGCTTTAAGTCATACTAGACCAACTGCGCCAGGAAAGGATGAGGTTAATTTTGTAATGTTAAAACAGCTAGAGGAAGAATCCTTGGAATGCATTCTAGACTTGTATAATAGAATATGGGATATAGGAAAATTACCAAAAAGCTGGAAAGAGGCAGTGGTAATTCCCATTAGAAAACCAGGGAAGGATCCGAGCAATCCAAATAATTACAGGCCCATAGCCCTCACTTCTCACATGTGTAAGGTCATGGAAAGAATGATTACAGAGAGGCTGACATATTATTTAGAAAGTAGAGGGCTGGTCTCAAAATATCAGAGTGGATTTAGGAAAGGGAGAGGGACCATGGACCCAATACTGAATCTTGAATCAGCAACAAGGAAAGCCCAAAGGAGCAAAGAATCAGTGGTAGCTATATTCTTTTACATTGAGAAGGACTATGATATGGTTTGGAAGGAAGGTGTAGGGATCGGGTTAAGTAAATTAGGTGTATCAGGTAGGATGAAGGAATGGATAAAGAATTGTTTTAATGGAAGATCAATCCAAGTAAGAGTAGGTGGGATGCTATCAAATAAATATACTGTGGAGAATGGAATACCTCAAGGGAGTGTTATTAGTCCTATAATTTTCTCTATAATGATAAACTATGTGTTTGATGAAATAGATCCATCCATAGGTCGGTCTTTATATGCTGATGATGGTGCACTATGGAAGAGAGGCAGAAACATTGGATACTTAATGAAGAAAATGCAAGAGGCAATTGGGGTGGTAGAACGGTGGTCTTTGAAATGGGGGATTTAAATTCTCTGTAGATAAAACTAAAACAATCATAAGTGAAGACTTAAATTTAAAGTTGTATGGAAACTTAGTGGAAAGAGTGTGGGTGTTCCGGTTTTTAGGTATGCTGTTTGACAGAAGATTGACATGGGCAGATCATATAAAGAAAATCAAAGAGAAATGTAAAAAGGTAGTTAATGTAATGAAGTGTCTGACTGGAACAGATTGGGGTGCAGATAGGGAATCTATGAAAACAATATATCTGGGCCTAGTGAGATCAGTTTTGGACTACAGGTGTGTGGCATATGGATCAGCATCAAAACATTACTAAAGAAGATACATAGATGTTATACAAGCACAAGCGCTCAGAGTTTGTTGTGGGGCTTTTAAGATGACCCCAGTTGCAGCATTACAAGTATTGATGGATGAGATACCATTGAAATTAAGAAGGAATCAGATTGCAGGAACATACTGGATTAATCTAAAAGGTCATGGTGACTCTCACCCAACAAAGAAGATGTAAAGAGATAGTTGGGAAAGAGAGCCCAGAGGAATGTCAAGTTTCAGATTGATGGACAATAGGCTGGCAGAAGAGTTAGGTCTGTGTGGGAGGGGATTTAGTCCAACTGTTATTTGGACACCTACTCCTCCATGGATATTGAAAGTACCAGAAGTAGATCTGTCAGTTTTAGAAACATTATCAAGAAAACAGGGAAGGACAATCAGTAGAAAGTCTTTTTCAAGCAAACATTATATTTGGCTGTGAGTATATATATACTGTTGGATCAAATCTGGGCACACAGGCTTTGCATTTGTGGTTCCAAGCAGACAGCTTGGAGTGCATTAGCGCACTACAGATCATTTGGCAGTGTTTACAGTAGAGATGATGGCAGTGATATGGGCATTAGAGTGGGTAGAGGAAATCAGACCAGGAAATGTGGTAATTTGCTCTGATTCTGTATCTGTTCTCCAGTTTATTAAAAATTACTCATCTAAAAGTAGGCAAGATTTGGTGTATGAAATTATTCAAATGCAATCAAGGATCGTCAGATCTGGGATTAGGATTTGTTTTACATGGGTGCCAGCGCATATGGGAATTGAGGGAAAAAGAGGATGATAGTTTAGCAAAAAGAGCATTAAAAAGGGAGAGGGTAGAAGTAGAAGTGCCAGTTAGCAAGATGGGAAAAGCTTAATCAAAAAGGCACTGATGCAAAAATGGCAAGAGGGATGGGAGTCGAAAAGGAGGCAATTTTATGAAATACAATGTAAGGTGGGAACGGAAAAATCATTAGGAAAAAGTAAAAAGGAGGAGAGAATATACACAAGGCTTAAATTTGGACATTGTGGGTTACATGTGACGCTAGTAATAGTAGGTAAACATCAGGATGGAAACAGTAGGTATTGTAAGAAGACAGAGAATGTGGAGCATGTTATTCTACAATGTAGACAATAAAGAAGAGACAGAGAATCACTTAAAGAAAGATCAAAAGGGAAAGGAGTTAGAGATTTTAATCTAAAAATGATCCTTGATAAAAGGAATTAGTCGGTGCTGTCACAGTTTTTAAATGAAACTGGTCTAGCGGAAAGGGTATAAATGAATCTAAAGAATACATTTTATTTATTTATTTATTTATTATTATTATTATTATTTATTTTATTTTCTCCCCATTCCTTTTGTGCTGGGAGGGGCCTGGTGTGTATACATGTGGAGCTGAACACGCAGCGCCAATGGAGACGGGGTCCTGAAAGGTCCGGGGGACGTGGTGGGTTAAGGGAAAGGAGAGTCTCGTCAATGTTAAGAGTAGAAGGCATTACTTTAGTTTGCGAATCACTGATAAAAGAAGAAAAGAAGAAGACGTAGTTTCGGTAGGTGGCGATAATGCTCCAACTGATGGTAACCAATCGGCGTTAAAATTCAAAAAGAAGAAGATAAAAACAAATTAAACAACAAATAAAAATGCGAATACAAATCTGAGTACACGTGATGTAACACGAGTCGTGACAATCAGACGTTGTGTGGAGCGATAGAGACTGTTTGAGCCTTCATGAGCACTTTTAGCTTTACTCTCTTTAACATGACCACTCTCGGTGTCAATCATACATGCGGCTCTCCACGTGCTCCCAGTATTTCATTAGTCACTCATCCCAGCGCTATTCTGTGAGGATTTCCAATTTAAATAAGATTACTGTCACAATACCACTAATAACAGATGTAACTGTTTAACCTTCAATAACGGCACCACGTCTTCACGCATTTGCTTAATAATTACTGATTTGTGTAACAACAAGACACCAAAGACAATAAACAAATCATAGATATTAATGATTTCTCACTGAAGCAGTTTTAGAGCTTGTAATGGTATATTTGTCTTATATTTGAAAGTATCTCTGCTGTGTGTGATGCTCTCATGGTTTTTGGTTGCCAGTATGTCACAATGACCTTTTGACATTGGCAACAGAACTATTAATAACTGTTTTCAATACAAATAAATGTTAGCAATTCACAATTAATGTAATTTTAATGTAATTTTGGTATCACTTAATAGTGCATTAGATATCATGAACAAATAATGAACAATATATTTTTACAGCATTTATTAATCATAAAGTTAGTTAATAAAAATTCAAGTGTTCATTGTTAGTTCATGTTAGTTCATAGTGCATTAACGTTAACTATTACAACTTTTGATTTTAAAAATGTATTAGTATATGTTGTAACTAACATTAAGTTCATTAGTTCATGTTAACTACAGTAATGTTGTTAATGTTAACAAATGGAACCTATTTGTAAAGTGTTACCGTAATTTTACTGTGTGGGGCATAAACATATAACTGCAGCATATAACTTGCAAAAGTGTGGCAAAGGGCACTTTAAGAAAAAAACGGTATCAGTATCGCTATCAGCCGATCTTAGTGGTAAAGAATCGGAGAACGGTATTGGCCTCAAATTTCCTGATTGGTGCACCACTAGTAATAATAATGATAATTATAATAATATATCAATAATAATTACATTATATTTAAGCAAAGCAATATCTCACAAGCAAGAGTTTCATCATTGCTTTCATTAATACTGTGATGCTCTGCTGTGCAGCTGTACAGTTTTTGGGTTTTGGCTTGTGCTGTGAGGATCATTTAAAAATAATACAATGGTATGTTGAAAAGTAATTGTTCTGTTCTCATTTGACTGAAATTCTATTAATTAATTTGATAAGACAATTTTTTTGTGATAAAATGTGATTAAACTTGAAAACCTGGAATTCAGAGAAAATAAAACAGAAAACACAGAATCTGGGATGAAATAAAACTGAATTTGAAGAAGAAAAAAAAACTGATTTCAGAAGGCCCTAAAATATAATTTATTATTTGATTATTTTGATTTGAGTAAAATAGGGCATTTTCTTGACAGGTTTCATTATAATCACCGAGCTGATTAAATAAAATATTTTAAAACTGAGTATGACTAGATAATTGTAGAAACTTCCATGACTTTTTCAGATTTTAGTTATTTCCATGACTTTTCCAGGGCTGAAAACTACTATAAAATTCCATGTTCATGTAGCGATAATCTAAATAAAACAGCAACATTGGTTACAGATATATCATGCACCCATTGCAAATAATCTGATTCTGATTTCAAATTAGATTTGTAGATATCCATTTCAGTCAGATCTGAAGAATTCAAGTGGTTTGTTTGGTTTGTCATTAAGGACACAATACTTGTTTGTGTATGTATAGACCACATGTCTGATGACGCTGGTAACGAGGGTAGTACAGAATCAAGAAAACATACAGACCTCCTCAGTCACAGAAGCTGTCTCATAAGTTCATCAGGTTCAGACCAAGGCTGAATGCCATCATGTACGTAAGCAGACGACAAATTTCCAAACCGCCAGCTTGCATCACCCAGTTGTTGTATGAAAAGACACTTGTCAGCATGCTGATGCCTACATTGTTACTATAGCAACCAATGTATGCCAGACAACAACTATACTGCTCAAATAGGCCCAGATTTTGATCTGATCATTTGCAAATAATAAAGTAGATAGGCAGACAGTCTAAAAGATTGGATCTGAAAAACATTGGACAGAATGGACTTAAGCGCTTGAAGGCAAGAACATAGACACAAGCATTCAGGATGAAGTCTTTGTCTCCACCTTGTGTTAAAGGAATATTCGGGGTACAATACAAGTTCAGCTCAATCGACAGCATTTGTGGCATAATGTTGATTACCACAAAAATACAATTTTTCTTAAAAAGAAAAAAGCACAAATCTGGTTTACAGTGAGGCGCTTATAATGGAAGTGAATGGGGCCAATCTGTAAACATTACTCACTGTTTCAAAAGTATAGACACAATACATAAACAATATGCATGTTTACATGATTTTAGTGTGATAAAAACACTTACTAACCATTTCTGTGTAAAGTTATATCCAATTTTACCATAACGATGTAATGTCAACAAACCCAAAAACTCAAAAATTACAATTAAAATTAGGGATGCACCGATTTGATACCTGGATGGGTATCGGCTACGATACTGAAGCTTTAGACAGACTGGGTATCAGTCTGATGAGCCCGATTCAAATCTGATACTGTGTGTTAGTCATGTTCGTTACTGACAAGCTCCAAAAATGACATAAAAGAACCATAAAAACACAATTAAAGCAGTTCATATGACTCGTGCATTTTATTCAAAGCCACTTGAAGACGTGCGATAGCTCTGTGAATCACAAAAGGCTGTGTTTAATAAGTAAATATATAGTATACGCAGCAGCAGCGTGTTAGTGAATGGTGCTGCTCTGTTGACACAAACTCACGCACAGGCTGGTGATGCACTTGCAGCTATTTTTAGCCTTTACAGCGGTGCAATATTTGAGTGCTACTCAAGAACAGCATCTCAGATGTAGATGCTCAATAGATCGGTTCACTTTTAATATGCATTTATAATGGCACCAGAGGTGCATTTTACCAGAATTTGAATAAGAAGTGAATTAAACTACTGTGAACTTGCCTAAAAACAGACACATACAGGACTTCCTGGAGAATTTAGAATGTCAAAATAAAAGCGTGAGGGTTTAAAAAGTGCACGATTTAAATATATTACTGTTGTATTTAAAATTAAAATTAAAAGTCAATAATAATATTAATAACAATGTATTATTATTATTATTATTATTAATATTATTATTGTCATCATTAGTATTTGTTTACAATTTCTAACAATATTTAAGTTGAAGAGAAAAAGTTGTATCGGTGCATCCCTAATTAAAATGACAGTTTAAACAACTTTACAGCTCAAATAAGTTTTAACAGAAGAATTAATGGAAGTGTTTTGGTAAACTTATAAGCTTCACATTTCTGCATTTAAACCCTCCAAAAATTGGCCCATTGTAAGTGCCTCACTGGAACACAGATTTTTGCTTTTTTTAAAGAAAAGGACAGACAAGTCAAAATTATTATTTGTGGTAATCAACATTATGCCACAAATGCTGTCGATTGCGTTTAACTTCTTTTGAACCCGGAATATTCCTTTAAGAGTGGTTACTACTACCCCCATAAGTAACAGCAAAATCCTAAATAAACTAATATATAAATACACTTTATTTTTTATTTTTCTATAAATATATTCTTGATAACTATGGAAACACATACACTAAATAACAGTATATGGTGTTCAGTGTAACAAAAGGGCAATCCAAAACACAAGGCTGCAGTTCCTCTGCATGACCAACAGAGAACAGACTGGTATCATGAATTGAGATTTGTCCTCCAATTTGACTGCTTCATGACTAGGTTACACTTCCCTGATGCAATTTTGCCCAAGAACGCAAACATGTGCATGTGGCAGATTGAATAATATCTTGGCTGAAATTCATTTTAAGGCAAAAATCCAAATGTTGAGCTTCATTGCAAAAGCAACAATAAAGCTACTTTTTAATCACAATATTTTTGTTTTTTAGATATAGGAAGCAATTAAGATTATCCCTATCAGCATTTAAAATAATCTGTAATTTATATTTATTGCATTTATTGTGAGTATAAACTAAAATGTAACTTAATTTTTTACATTTTCAGACGAAAATGTGAATGGTGCTTGGCTCATGCAAACCTCGCCACCACTATACTAATGTGTTGAGGATGGTTGCCAGGGCATTGCTACGTGGTTGCTAGGGTGTTCAGGGAGATTGCTTACTGGCCCAAGTCAAACGAACACACCTGCAAGTTTCTATAATGTGTAATATGATAGCAATAGTGATGCTTGCATTAGCAAACACTACTAATTATAGCTCTGTTAAAATGAAGTAAAACAGTAGTTCAGTTGCAATAAGCAATATCAGTAAGTTCATTAAGGACATACTGGATATGTACATTTCGCCCTCCAAATTGCCAACCAAACAAAATTTTGTTCATAGACAAAAAGTAATAAGTGCTCTGTGCATTTGCATCAATAGCTACTGTGTTCTAATGTATACATTTTAATGCATGTATTAAAAAATTTGATCAATAAAGCCACCGTTATTGGCATTGAACATGACTGTTGCAAGCAACAACTGCCCAACGTCTGTAAAGGGCTACTGATGTGCATGACTCACGTCCCAGATTCCTGCAATTGCTGTGCCAGTGGAAGCACTGGCTCTTTTATTTGAGAGAGGACTGATTGAATCTCACAAGACATAAAAGCGACACCAGATTATTCATAATTACTGGGGACAAATCTGGTAGATTCTTTTGTCATTGCCATCAACACAACGAATTTGCATTTAAAATAAATTATACTGACTGAAAAGGAGGGCATGTGGCAGCAATTTAAATGTCTTTTTAAGAGACACTATAAATTAAACCGTACTTGTGCTACAAACATCAGCATTAAACCCACACTGCCCGTCAATATAATATGCATTTATTTTAGTAAAGGACAATAGTCTACAAATGCACTTGAAGAAGTGATTGTTTTTTAACAACATAATCTTTGTCAACGCGCTCAACAAGCCACGTGATAAAAGGCGCAGATTGACGGTCTCAGATGCGGAGGCAACTGAGATTCGTCCTCCGCCACCCGGATTGAGTCACTACACCACCACTAGGACCTAGAGCGCATTGGGAATTGGGCATGCCAAATTGGGGAGAAAAGGGGAGAAAAAAAAAGAAAAAAATACTCTCACGTCAGCCACGTCTGTACGCATTTCCATCAGGCGATGAAGCAACCTTATTACATGAATTTCACTTTATGAGCGCTAAATACGCTTTTCATGTGGGACACAGATGTGCGCGGGGTCTTTGAAGCCAAATTGCGTTCTGCTATCCATGTGCGCGCATCAACCGGGCTTCCCGCGAAACGCGAGCACCAGTGACAAGATCAGTGCGAGCACGTCAACCGCACGCTCCTTAAAATGCGATCGCAGGGCCCTGAATCGAATCAAATCGAAATCGTATCGTGGCAGACTTTGAAGTATCGGCAAATATCGGATCGCAGGCCAGGAGAATCGATATAGGATCGTATCGTGATGAAATGTCCGATTTACACCCCTATTAGAAGGTCCCCTGTATAATTAACAGCATTAGCTGGGAGAAAATTTATTTAATGTGTAAGCAAAATGGACACTAACTTAAATACACTCATATAAATCGATATCGAATCGGAATTTAATCGAATCGAGAGCATGTGAATCGGAATCGAATTGGGAAATCTGTATCAATACCCAACCCTAATAAACTGTGCAAAATGCAATACACAGTACACTAGTAATCCATTCTGGACACAGCCTTTCACCCATCAATAGCACTTGCATATTAAACAAGACAAAAAATCTGGAGAGTGTGTCAGGATGGGTTAAACATATCTAGTTGAAGGTGTTTGTCAAAATTAATCATTGAAATGGAAAAACATTTCTCAAAGGTAAAAAAGACATTCCCAGCTCTGTTGGATGGCAACATTAAGTCCATTAAGTTGAGGCAAGAAAATTCATTATTATACATTTACTTCACATCAGCATAATACCATTCGATTACTATCAGGGGAACCTTTAGTTGCTTTGATCGAGAGTGGCAGTGAAATTCAAATCCGAGGCCTCAGGAATATCTCAAAAATATTTCAAACTGAGCCAGAGTTGCTTATTAAATGTGTCAGTTTGAATTTGCAGCCACATACAGATTGGTCTGGATTCATCATCTCGTTACGTTCTCTGCATTCTGACCAACAGCAAGAGGTTGATAACAACGGAATAAAGGGTAAGTTCAGAAAGGTTTACTGTCATATTACTTGTTTTTGCAGTTTGTATACTCATTATGCAATCATTATTAATTATTCAAATGAAATTAATAAAATTATTAAATCATTAAAATCATTTTTGCCTGGGTAGCTCAGCGAGTATTGAAGCTGACTACCACCCCTGGAGTCACGAGTTCAAATCCAGGTCCTAAGCAACCAAATTGGCCCGGATGCTAGGAGGGTAGAGTCACAATGGGTGACCTCCTCGTGGTCACGATTAGTGGTTCTCGCTCTCAATGGGGCGTGTGGTAAGTTGTGCATGGATCGCGGAAGCATTAGCCTCCACATGCAGAGTCTCTGTGGTGTCATGCACAACGAGCCACATGATAAGATCCGCGGATTGACTGTCTCAGAAGCGGAGGCAACTGAGACTTGTCCTCCGCCACCCCGATTGAGGTGAGTAACCGCCCCACCACGAGGACCTACTAAGTAGTGGGAATTGGACATTCCAAATTGGGAGAAAAAGGGGATAAAGATTATAAAATATATATATATATATATATATATATATATATATATATATATATATATATATATATATATATATATTATTATTATTATTTTTATTTTTTAAATCAGTATTGCAACCATAAAAGTGATGCAAAATGATGCATGCAATACGCAAGTGACATACTGGCCAAAATGTGCAATTCTCAACCAAAGCACACTGCATGGTTTACTGTACTACATGTATACTAATGTAATACTTCTATTTCCAGTCTGAAGAATGAACCATATGCAATATTTGTACCATCTCCTTCTTGAATTAATATTCCAGAATGCCAAAAATTTTACACAAAATGGGATCAAAATCCAAAATAGCATGCAACATACTATAGTAAGGTCATGTTACAACTAGGGATGTGCGCTACGACTAATTTGACTGTCGTTTAAACAGAAGTTTTATAACCAACTAGTCGACTAGTCTAAAGAGAAACCAACCTTTGTTTTTATGCGACCCGTTTAAAATACTTAAATCTATTCCAAATCCGATGCTAAATTCCACTGAAAAGGGGCATTTATCTGCGACGTGCTCGCCTTGAATTATGATCACTGTACATTAAATATAGAACATGACATGCATTCATTGAATCAACATTAGCGAATATTTAATAGACATATTTATTGAAAACAACTGAATGAATAGTGCAGGATCAATGGAACAACCATTAAAAGCCTGTTCTAAATGGAAATCACCAAGTAAAAGTTACTTAACATATTAAAACAGTCAGGACATTGTTGAAAATAATTAACAGGTAGACTAAGCCAAATCTACAAGAGAGAAAAAAATGCGCTGAAAAGTTGCGTGTATTTCACATCGTGCAGTCGTGCATCAGCCATTGATCTAATATGACAGCTGTTCGGTAAAGAACGTTAACCAATAACAGTTACGATGTAAAAAAAAAAAAAAAAAGTAGCTATAGGATAGAAAAAATAGGCCTGTGATGTAGCCTACAATAAACCTAATGTATTCTAAACATGAGTTGCACACAGAATAAAAGATAGTTTAACACGTTAAGCAGTCGGCACATCGTTGAAAACAGCCTTCTTCAGCAGGTTAAAAAATTGCATACCTAGTCTAAAACAGCTATTTTCTAGGCTACTAACTCAAAGCATAATTTTTTTGATGAGTAAAATTAACACGTCAACATGGTCCGGTGAAAGACAGGACTTAACTCACCTGAGGCGGCTATCCTACGCTTGAAAAACACCTTCAAACGTTTGGAAAGCCGATTACCGCACCACCGAAGTGATTTCATAACTACTAGGCTGAGTTTGCTTGTCTAGCGAGAGGACATTTTCCTGCGCGCGCCGCGAGGTTGAATCCCTCCAGACCGCATCTCATCCCCTCATGGGACCTCTCTGTAGTCCTTCGGGGTCTACGGGGAGCCCCTTTCGAGCCCCTGGAGTCAGCTGAGCTTAAGGCACTCTCTTTGAAGACTGCCCTCCTGATTGCGCTCACTTCCATCAAGAGGGTAGGGGACCTGCAGGCGTTCTCTGACAGCGAAACGTGCCTGGAGTTCGGTCCGGGCTACTCTCATGTGATCCTGAGACCCCGACCGGGCTATGTGTCCAAGGTTCCCACGACCCCTTTTAGGGATCAGGCGGTGAACCTGCAAGCGCTGCCCCATGAGGAGGCAGACCCAACTTTGGCGTTGCTGTGTCCGGTGCGTGCTTTGCGCATCTATTTGGATCGCACGCAGAGCTTTAGAAGCTCCGAGCAGCTCTTTGTCTGCTTTGGTTGACAGCGGAAAGGAAGCGCTGTCTCCAAACAGAGGATCGCCCACTAGGTCACTGACACCATCGCGATGGCATATCACGATCAGGACGTGCCACCCCCCGTGGTGCTACAAGCCCACCGTGTAGCGGCCTCCAGGGCCCTGACCAGTGGTGCCTCTTTGGCAGACATATGCAGAGCAGCGGGCTGGGCGACACCCCACACCTTTGTGAGGTTCTATAATCTCCGGGTTGAGCCGGTTTCGTCCCGTGTGTTGTCAGGTCCGAACAGGTAAGTTCCGGGACAGCTGACCGGGTGTACCACTTGCGTACAGCGCCTTTGACTCCCAGTCGTGTTCACAAGTTGTGATCTCTGGATGACTGTCCTCCTTAGCCCTGTGACAGACGAGTTTGCGGAGAAACTCGCTGCCGGCCCAGTACATGTGCTAACTAAGCCCTGTACTGGGGTAGGTGCTCCACATGCGCTGGTTCCCCATAGGTGACCCCATGTGATATATCTTCTGCTAAATCGTTTCCCTGTCGGTAAACTATGTCTTCCTTGGGCAGATGCCCCTCTCCCCCCAGTCACCATGCTTGTAGAAACTCCTCCCCCTCGGGTAGGACCTACCATGCGACTTTTCCACATGACATACTTCCGACAAGTCTCGGTAAGACCATGTGACGTATTTCCACTCAAAATATCCCCCCTTCTCTGGGCGGGGTGTGGTCTCCGCAGTGTCTTCCCCTTGGGAGTGACACCCCCGACGTAGACATTTATGGCCCCCAGTCGGTTAACAAATTCCACTCTTTTTGGGGAGAAAAAAGAGGAAAAGAGGCCACAGCTGGGCTAGCCTGTCCCTATTTGTTGGGCAGTCGACTTGTTCCCGAAGGACTATTCGACGCTCATAAGAGCATTGGGGGAGTGCTGGCTACGAGGCACACAGCGGTCTGCCCGTCTCGCACCGCCAGTCCATGTAACACAGTTCAGCTAGTTGTGGCGTTTTGTATAGGGACCCCTAGTGTCACTATATCGACACAACGTTGAGTGAGTGACAGATAGGGAACATCCTGGTTACATTCGTAACCTCCGTTCCCTGATGGAGGGAACGAGACGTTGTGTCCCTCTTGCCACAATGCTGAACTACCCGCTGAAATGGCCGGGACCTTGTCTCGGCTCCTCAGCACAAAACCTGAATGAGTGGTTGCAGCTCCTTTTATACCCGTATGTCCGGAGGAGTGGCATGCAAATTCCACTCGCCAATTCCCATTGGCCTTTTTTCAAAAAGCAGAGGTGTTCGGGACTCCCAAGAGTGACCCCTAGTGTCACTACATCGACACAACGTCTCGTACCCTCCATCAGGGAACGGAGGTTACGAAAGTAACCAGGACGATCTCTCCAGTGTTGCGTGCTCGCGATGAAGACAGCTTTGTTGATTATAAACAGGAGAAATAGTTGTATCACATCATTCGCTTATAGAGACATGGTACAACACCATTTGCATGTCCAATTAACAGGTTTATACCCATTTATATATGTAAAATCTAAAGTTCAGTAAATATGTGCTTCCCCACTGCTCACACTCACAAGCTGCTGAACGCTGCACCACGAGTGAAGGCGAGAGGGAGAGAGGGCAACGTGATATAGAAAATTCCCCGCATTTTGAAAGTGAAACATGCAGGAAAGATTAAAATTGTGCTCAATCCCCGCAATCCCGCGCTAATGTTGTCAAAAGTACCGGTACTTCTGTACCAAGTCGATACTAAAATAAAAAAAGATGTAACAATACCAGTGTTTCTGCAGTACCGGTAGTACAGAGCACCGACTCAATCCAATACCAGCGTGCACTTCATGCAGTATGACTGACACACGACAGCTTTAAAATGCTCATTTTGAGCACGTGCTGTTATTCCTTACACTGAAATGGATAACTGATCAAATTAAAATCATGACATGTCTTAGTGTGATGTATTAAACCGCTAAATGCTGCAATCTTAGTTTGGAAGAGATGCATACTTTGAATGAATGTATAAATCCAACCGCTCATACATATTGAGAATCATTCACAACATGTTGTATCAGATGACAGAGCAGAGCACTAATTTACTGTGAACCACACAGCACATTTAAATTATATATTTATATAATTAAATCACAGCATTTGCGCTTTAATCTCAACTCAATTTTATCTAAAGCATTTAAAACAAAAGAGTTGACCAAAAAGCTTCACAGTAATAACATTTAAAACATAACATTTAAAAATTACCACATCCACAAACACCAGTAATCTAAAACACAAAATACAAACACTCCAAAACTTTGTCCTACATTTCATTTGTCAGAGTCAAAGGTCAGTGTAAAGAGATGAGATTCCAGACATGATTTAAAAATCTCTGTGTTGCAAACTGTTTATCCAGAAAGTGAAGATTCCGGCACAAAATACACGTCATAATAAAGCACATTTCAATATATAAGTTAGAGTCCTGAAATTGAAGAAATTGTGACAGAAATATATTACAACTGTATAGTAAAATGTAATATTCACTATAATGATAATAATAATAATAATAATAGTAATAATTAAGCAATATATCACAAGCAAGACTGCTGTTGAATAAAACTTTGGCAAAAAAAAATGCAATGACATGTTGAAAAGTTATGTTTTCACTTGTTAAATGTTTTAAGAATTAATTGATTAGACACCATTTTGATGATTAAATTAAACTAAAACATGGAGTTCTGGAAAACAATAACAATAACAATAATAATAATAATAATAATAATAATAATAATAACAAAAAGGAAAGCATGATTTGGTAAAGAATAAAACAGATTTCAGTAGGGCACTACTTAAAAACACTTTAGCAATGCATCCTTGATTGAGAAACACTCGAAGGAAACATGCATTTCTTTTAATTTATTGTTTACACTGAAATATAACTTTTTAAATAGGCTAAAGGGGTGTGTTCAATAGCACATTGTCATATAAGCATATTTATGCTGTGGTACCGAAACTGGTATCGAGAACCATGAAATTTCACTGGTATCTGTACCGACTAATGACATTTTTGTACCGTGACAACAATATCCCATGCTATTGAGCTAACATCCGTTATTGGGATTTTAATCAGGCTACTTGTCCAGTCGTGCAAGTAAAATTCTCTTTAACTTGCCCATTCAAAATTCCACTTGTTCCAGACAAGCATTAATGTTGAGCCCTGCCTTACACAAATAATTTACAGAGCATTCTCAATTTCTGTGTCGGGCGTGTTGTTGCCATCTGCAGCCATTTTCAAATAATGTAAACACGTTTGGTGAAGTACGACTACAATGTGAGGTCATGTTACAACATGTAATAACATACTACAGTTTGTAATGTTTATCGCTGTATAATGCATACTAGCGATGGGACGATATGGTTATCTCACTATTCGGTTCGACATACAATATGAGGTTCACGTTTCTATTTAACCTTGATTCGATATAACAACACTTAAATGACAAAATATGACAGAAAAAGTATTTTTTTAGAAAAATTTGCAAAATGCAAATTATAATTTCTCATCAGAAGAAAGTTCTCTAATATACAATATAAATTCTCAAAGTTCAAATAATAAGAGAGCGTCTTTGTGGTAGTGTTGAAGATGGTATTGGCAGCTGTGTATGCCAGCTTGCCAACTACACCCGTGTGTTGTTTTCGTACTTGACAGGAAAGCCAAAGTGCTGCCACAGTTACGATTTCAGCATAAACGGCAAGTTTTTGCCGTCTGCAGCCATTTTCAAATAATTGAAACACGCTGAAATAATATTGGAAACACAGTAAAGTACGGCTACTACTGAATAGAAGATGGAGATTGCCCCTCTAGTCTAAATGGTAGGGCGATACAGATTTCCAGATTCTATTCAATTCCGATTCACAAGCTCTCAATTCAATTTTGATTAAAATTGATATCAATTCATATGGGTATATTTCCGCTATAATGTCCCTTTTGCTTACATATGAAATAAATTATCTTCCAGCTTATACTGTTAATAATACAGAGGATCTTCTAACTAGGTAATTTTACTAATTATATTTTATTCATTTTTCATCATTTTGGTCACATTTTAGCTTTTTAAAAATGAAAAGAATCAATGTATTTAATTAATAAATACAATATTATATTGCATATATTATATTTTGTTAAATTTTTAGTGTTTAATTGCATAATTTGTCCTATCTACAGGTATTTGCATTGATTTGTTGAACACATGCTCAAAACCGGTACTGTCTCTTTAAGGAAATCCGGCAATTCTGTAAACAGCGTATTTACATTAGTACATGTAACGAGAGAGACTCGAATGGCTTTATCTCATCTATGCTATACCTGATTAGAATTAAATGTTTTTTGTTTTTTTTTGGGATAAAATAAAAAGTCAGTTGACTGTAAAGAACAGAAAGGGTATTAAAAAAGACATTATTCAATGACAAATCAGTTGTGTGGATCTTTTCTTTGGACACACATTACACAGAACAACTTTTACTCTCAACACGCAGTAAAAAGATCTCGCTGCTGAATCCTTCACCAATATACTACACAATTACTGGTGAGTGAAATCTGAACATTTACCAGCCAGTTACCAAATGTATACATTTTTAGTCGCATATAGCAAGAAATTTGGTTGTAAATACCAGTGATTTCCTCTCATTGTAGTGGAGGGTTGAGTTAAAAGACCAATCCATGGCTTTTGAGAATCGATATCGAATCGACCAAACAAAAAAACAGAATAATAATAATCGAAAAATCTTTTTTTTCTTCTTTTTTTTTTTGGCCCAACCCTACTAAATAGTGTAGAACAAAGCACCAGAGAGCTTTTAATGATTTACGGGTCATTTAATTTATAATCACATAGACAGAAAACAATGCAGCAAATTTAGAAATATTGAATTTTGCCTCGATGTGGTTCGTCATTTTTTTGGTTCGCAATATTTCGAAATTCGAAATATATCGTCCCATCCCTAATGCATACTGTTTTACATACTATTTTTAAACAGCATTCAGTATACGGTATATACTGCACAAAACACAGTAAGCTTTTATTACTACTAGATCAGACTGCAAAAAATAAGACATTTTTACACAAACTTCAATTAAAAAAAAAAACATTTATTTCCGAGACATTATACTATTTTACTATTATTTTAAATTGTAGGCAGTATACAATACTGCATAGCACTGGGGCTGCACGATTATGGCAAAAATCTTAATTGTCAATTATTTTCCTTAATAGTGTAATTGCAATTACTCATAATTAATAACTACAATTTATATTAAAAACTTATTTTGCATGGGGCATCTGCATGCCATGTACTTTATGTAGGCTACACATCCAAAACATTTACTTTATTGCACTCGCCTTTGCTTTTACATTTTTAAAATCAGTAAATCATGCCACTTTGGCCTCCTTTGCAGCATAAAAAAACAAAACTGTTATTCAGATTTTAAATGTCTGTGATTGGTTTCGATGCTCAACCACTGCAAAAAACAAAAACAAAAAAAAAACAAAAAAACAGACTGTGGCATGGGGGGCGTGGTCATGTGTCTGTCTGTGGGAGAGGGAGTCGAGGCTGCAGTTAATTCCCACTCACCCATCCATTAATTCTGGGAACCAATTGGTCTGGTTTTAAAAATGTATTGAGGGTAATGTGTGTGGATGGATCCTGCAAAGTGGTGTCGCGGTGTGTGACGTGTGACGCTATGGCTGGAGAGGCGGTGCCAGGGTCGTCGACGGCGGCCCCGCATCATGATGACGCAGATGAGGGAATTCCTGTACTCAGGGGCTTCCCTGAGGGGGATTTCCCTCTGGAGCAGTCGTGTGATGTGTCCCTCAAGCACGCCTTTGACCAAGTGAAACTAATTGATGGTCAAAAGCTCCAGCCTAATGTTGCGCTCACATACCCATACTTTTCTATTATTAAAGAGCGATTGTATCGAGTGACACAGGACACTCAGACCAAAGAGAATACAACTCAGCTTTTAGTACCAAAGAGCCGTCGGCAAACACTCTTCCAAGCGGCTCACTATAACCCAATGGCTGGTCACTTAGGTCACAAAAAGACTTTGAACCGTATAATGGCCCATTTTTTTTGGCCAGGCATTCATGGTGACATACGTAAATGGTGTGCACCGTGCCATGAATGTCAGTTGGTGAACCCACCGGCCACCCCAAAAGCACCATTGCGCCCTCTACCGTTGATCGAAGTCCCCTTCGAGAGAATTGGCATGGACCTTGTCGGGTCATTAGAACAGACTGCATGCGACCATCGCTTTGTATTAGTTCTGGTGGACTATGCAATGCAATATCCGGAAGCAGTGCCTCTACGCAATATCTCAGCATGTAGTGTTGCGGAGGCACTCTTCAAAATTATCTCCCGAGTGGGGATTCCAAAGGAAATCCTCACTGATCAAGGCACAACAGTCATGTTACATACACTATGCGAACTGTACGAATTATTAGGCATTAAATTGATTCGCACCAGTGTTTATCACCCGCAAACCGACGGGTTGGTCAAACGATTTAATAAGACCTTGAAAAACATGATTCGTAAGTTCGTACACGAAGATGCTAAAAATTGGGATAAGTGGCTCGAACCCCTGCTGTTTGCAGTACGAGAGGTCCCGCAAGCCTCCACAGGGTTTTCCCCATTTGAGCTACTGTATGGGCGTCAGCTGCAAGGCGTGCTCGACGTCATATGGGAAGCTTGGGAGGAAGGACCTTCGAATAGCAAAAATCGAATTCAATATGTTCTTGACCTTAGAGCAAAACTCCACACTTTGGGGCAGGTAACACAGGAGAATTTGCTCCAAGGTACGCATAGGTAGATATAGTGCTTGTATTGCTGCCCTCTTCAAGCTCCAAATTATCGCCAAGTGGCAAGGACCCTTTGAGGTCACACGACGAGTTGGAGATCTAGATTATGAGGTTAGGCGAACGGATAGGGGAGGGGCACGTCAAATCTACCGCCTCAACTTCCTTAAACCATGGAGGGAGGCGGTACCTGTAGCCTTGGCGATGGTAGTTCCGAAGAGGGTGGAGCTCGGGATGGAAGTGACTCCCAAACCAAATTAATTTACCCCGTCCCCTGTGGAGACCACCTCTCACTGTCACAGCTTACAGACATTGCCCGGTTGCAAGCGGAATTCACGGACGTGTTTTCACCCCTTTCCGGTCGCACGAACCTTATAGAGCACCATATTCAGACCACCCCAGGGGTGGTGGTTCGTAGCTGCCCCTATCGTCTTCCTGAACACAAGAAAAAGATTGTTCGGGCGTGGCTCAATTTTACTCGACGCTGGACTTAACAAAGGGTTATTGGCAGATCCTTTTAACTCCACTATCCCAAGAAAAAAACTGCTTTTTACACATCGTTTGTATTACACCAATTTGTGACGCTTCTGTTCGGTTTGTTCGGAGCCCCAGCCACGTTCAGCACCTCATGGACAAGATCCTCAGACCGCATACAGCATATGCCGCCGCATATCTAGACGATATCATCATTTATAGTAATGACTGGCGGCGGCATATGCAACATCTGAGGGCGGTCCTGAGAGTGCTGCGACAGGTGGGTCTCACGGCCAACCCGAAGAAGTGTGCAATTGGGTGGGTGGGTGGAATTTAGGCATCTGGGGTTCCACTTGGGTCACAGGTAGGTGCGTCCACAAGTTAATAAAACCACAGCGATCGTAGCTTGCCCGACACCCAAGACCAAAAAGGAGGTAAGGCAGTTTTTGGGGCTGGCTGGCTACTACCGGAGGTTTGTGCCTAGTTATTCTGATGTCATCAGCCCACTGACTGACCTTACTAAAAAGGGGGCTCCCGATCCGGTCCAGTGGACAGAGTCGTGCCGACAGGCTTTCCTTAAGGTAAAGTCCGCTCTTTGTGGGGGGCCACTGTTACATGCACCTGTAACATGACGGATGCATCTGACAGGTGGCTGGGGGCGGTGCTCTTGCAGGAGGTGGGAGGGGAGGAATGGCCTGTGCTGTTTTAGTTGCAAGCTCTCCTTCAGGGAGACAAAGTACAGTACCATCAAGAAGGAGTGTGTTGCGATTAAGTGGGCTGTTCTTACCCTCTCCTACTACCTGCTGGGGCGGGCCTTCACCCTCTGTTCCGATCACGCTCCTCTCCAGTGGCTTCACCGCATGAAGGATACTAACACGCGGATCACCCGTTGGTATCTGGCTCTTCATCCCTTTAAATTCAAAGTGATCCACAGACCGGGGGCGCAGATGGTTGTGGCTGACTTTCTCTCCAGAAATGGGGGGAAGTAGGCAGGCCAGATGTTGCCCCGGCCTGAGTCGGCGGTGGGGGTATGTGGCATGGGGGGCATGGTCATGTGTCTGTCTGCGGGAGAGGGAAAGCGTTAAGGCTCGTCACCTGGGCTGTAGTTACTCTAACACCTGTCTCTCATTATAGTGATGGTGGAGGGAGACCTGATAAGGCTCACCAGAGCATCAGAAGATGAGAGAGAGTGGCTCAGAGCAGTGGTGTATGATGGACCAGCAGCAAAAGCCAGAGACTGCGTATACTGAAAGCCCTATTTGAGTTGGCCACTAAGAGCCGTTTCTTTGTTTTGTATGAATCTGAAGTTTGTGAATAAATACTTCCTCCATTGCCCACAAACTTGGATCTTTCACACAGACCACAATTTGGATGCAATGGCTGTAGACTTTGCACTAATGTTTTTTTGCTGTTTCAGCTGTAAATGCAATCTTGATTATTTATTTGATTTATTATGCAGCTCTATATAGTATGCAGTAAGCCAAACACCAGTATTCCATTCCAAACATAGCCCAAGCCCTTTCAGTCCTGCATGTAGTATTTTGTATACTAAATCCTGCAGCCAAGATCTCTGAATGAGTGTGTGCTACTCATTTTTCTCTCACCCTTTTTGCTTTCCTTCTCTCTCTCTCTCTCTCTCTCTCTCTCTCTCTCTCTCTCTCTCTGTCTCTCTCCACCTGTCAAGGCAGCCACAGAGGTCCCTAAGCTGTGGTGGGTGACCTTCAATTCTGACGGAAGAGCACCTCAGGCCTTTTGTAAGCCAGTGAAGAGCATTACAGTTGGAAACACTGACTTCCTCTCAGTGTCCCCTAGACTCACACTCATCCCCTGGGAAGTAAGGACAGCACATAACCTGCCCCCCCCCCCCCCCCCACCAGATACTGTCCACCTTTTCCTGCAGCTCCGACTCAATTAGATGCTTTTTCACCCAGCGCTGCACACAATTCAGAGTGTGGAAACCTGAGCTAGAGACATCTAGAGATTTTATTGTCATCGGTGTGACCACCAAAGCTTGTCTAACCAAGAATGTACTCTCTCTGGTTTTTCACTTTGAAGGGGTCATCTGTACACTTCTGTAGCATTTTTTCCCCTCTCACTTAGAATGTTAGTCAAGGTGTTTTGCACCAAAAACAGTCGCATTTAAGCTTTATATCAGAATTTTCATTGAATAAATAAAAGAGGCTGTTTTTGCTACTACACATTTGGGTAACACCCACACTAATATGTTTTCATTTGAAAACGAATTGATTTAGCTACATTTATGCCTCTCATCCACACTGGAACGGTGGATTCCTTCACCTAAAACAGAGATTTTCGAAAGACTTCAAAAAATGAATGACGTTAGGAAACTGAAAACAGAGGTGTTTTTTTTTTTTACTTAAATGGATTGGTAAGCATTATTTTCCTAAAGAAACAAAATATTCAACAACAATAAAAAAAAAAGTAGGGTCGAGAAGTAGGGCTGAACGGTATGGCAATATACTGTATATCGTGGGGACGGAATAAAATGTCAACCGGTTTTCTATACCGTCTATACTGCAGTATGTAAATATCTGTGTGAGCGACGCTACTCCTGGCTGAACGTGAGACTGATAGCAAGAGACAAACATGAAGAAAGATGAACACAGAACACGGGATGACTCCACATCAAATCAAGCCCTGCTTATCTTTATACTCAGGAGAAGAAATTTATTTTTTGCATTTGAAGGCGCCATTTAAATAAAACACTGCATTCTCCGTGGTGTGTAATGGACCCTCCGCTAAAAGCTCTGCTTATCTTTACAGTGTTGCTGACGCCGTCAAGCTCTCCTAGCCAATTCTTTACCTCCGCAAACACGGAGAGAAGCGGTCGCACAAAGTAAATTCCCTAAGGAATTATTAAATAAATGACACATAAATCAACCGTGCATTTATATTTAGCAGGCTATATAGTTGCCAAAAAAGGTTTGCAGTGTCCAGTGGAAGGCTAAATTAAAAACAAATACCTGATGGAGGGGTTTGCTCCAGAATAATAATAAAAAATACTGATTGATTACAGAGAAGCCTCTCTCTCTTTGGCTTATTGCCCACTTCTATCACATCGATATTTAATTAAAACAAATTCTGATTTTCCAAAAGATAAAAAAAAAAAAACTATGTCGTGATATATACTGTTACCGTAATATAAAATTGCTTATAACGTGATATAGAATTTTGGTCATATTGCCCACACCTAGTGAGAAGTGATTATACTGGGGAAAATATATATATATATATATATATATATATACACACACTACCGGTCAAAAGTTTTGAAACACTTGACTGAAATGTTTCTCATGATCTTAAAAATCTTTTGATCTGAAGGTGTATGCTTAAATGTTTGAAATTTGTTTTGTAGACAAAAATATTATTGTGCCACCATATTAATTTATTTAATTATAAAACTAAAATTTAATTAAAAAAAAAAAGGTTTTTGAAATGTATGACTTTGACCAAATAATAAAGAAAAGCAGCCAATAACCAACATAGATGGGAACTTCAATACTGTTTAAAAAGCATCCCAGGGTGACACCTCAAGGAGTTGGTTGAGAAAATGTCAAGAGTACATGTCTGCAAATTCTAGACAAATGGTGACTACTTTGAAGATGCTAAAATATAACACAGTTTTAATTTATTTTGGATTTTGTTTAGTCACAACATAATTCCCATAGTTCCATTTATGTTATTCCATAGTTTTGATGACTTTACTATTATTCTTAAATGTGAGAAAAAAATATAATAAAGAATGAATAAGTGTTTCGAAACTTTTGATCGGTAGTGTGTGTGTATGTATATATATATATATATATATATATATATATATATATATATATATATATATATATATATATATATATATATATATATATATAATGTATGTATATATATATTTCCATGATATGACCCCATAAAGCCACAAAGACAGACCAAAGCAGTTATTATGCCTTTCAAATCAAAGCATAATAACTTATCTTAGCATAATATCATATCATATGGCTTACGTCAGTCAAATTAAATTGGAAGACTCATTTCCTGAGAGAAGTGCATCACAATTAACACCATCTTGTGAAACATAAGAATGAAATGCAGGTGTAAAGCATCAGCACATGACGCAGGAGAGTGTTTACTTCTTCATTTTGGCTGATTTGCATATCTGTTTCTGATTCCCCAGTTCCTATAAATCTCAGCATTAGCTATGCCGTATTAAAGTAAAAAATTCAGAAAGACTTCAGAAAATACTAAATGTTTAAAAGCATCAAGAAATGTGAGGAAAGCAGGTCATGCACACTAGAAATAAAGCGTAAACCAGCCACTTTTCCTGTCTTTTAGTGCAAGACGTCTGGCCCTGGTCTCTGACATATAGTCATCAGGAGTCTTGGAGTCCTCCTCCAGATGGTTAGTGTGTAATAATACATTTAACTGCTTTCTATTTTCCCTCAGCTGTAAGTTTGACTACACTAAGAGACAGATAAATGCCCTCTAGTCTGTCTTGTATGCAGAGAAACATGTCTGCTGTACAAGAGTCCCAATTCACATCTCTGTTGTATTCTGATGTATCGGAGTAATGTAACATTTATGGGTGTACCATCCCTTTAACACACATAAAAACTAGGGATGTACCAGTTCTCTGTAAATAAATGAACCGTACAGTTCGCCACTCATGGTTCGGTAAGCATTGGCACCGCGGTCGGTTCACCTCATGTTTAATGATGCATCTGGAGCACAAGTTTTGGTCAAGAAAACAAAGCATCAAAGAGACAGGCACAGTTACATCTTCAGCTAATTCACCTGAATGGATCTACACAGCTCCATAGATAATGCACGTGAGGGTTTATTTAAAACGTGCATGCAAGTTCTTCCTGTTTCCTCTCGCGGCTGTAATCTATCACGAGCATCAATAATGTGTTTTGATTAATGGCATTCAGATTCCGTTATAGTAATACATTGATACCTGATTAATCATTTACGCTGACATCACCCAGGGAAAGAGACGCAGGTGAGCCGAAACTGCACACATTCCCTTCCATTTTTAAGCAGGCACTCAGTGCTAATTTGGACAAACATGAAACAATAACTAAAGCGATTGGGGTGTTCATGTGGGATTTCCATGTATGATTAAAATACTCAAGCAGCATTATCACATCCCTTCTCGTATGCATTCTAATAGCAAGGTTATTCCTTCTATAGTGATGTACAGCTTCTGAATATTGAATATGTTGAGATGAGTTTGAAGTGCACTTTATGTTGATGCATGTAGCTTAATAGTGCAGGTATTAGTTAAAATGTTAAAAAGTTAAAATGTTGATTCAGTAATTAGAGAAACTGTTTTTTTTTTTTTTTTTAGTTAAGGACCCTGACAAAAATTAACCATGGTTTTACTATAGTGATATTGTAGTAACCATGACTGCTGTCACCATGGTTTTCTGTGCAGAAATCATGGTTTTGATACAATTAACCATGGTTTTACAACAGTAATACTGTAGTTTCTATATAGTAACCATGATTTTACTATATATTGTAACAATGACTACCATGTTTATATTGTGGTTACTATGATTGTACTACAAATGCCATGGTTAAACTATGGTTACTGTTGAAAAACAATGATTGTTATTTAAGGGCAAACCTGTTGAAGTGTTTACCTAATAGATTATTCTTTGGCTTTGGCAGTAATATTTATTTTATTTTTTTAACAAAGCAAATACTGAACCGTACCGAAACCTTGACCCATAAAAAGTGATACAAACCGAACTGTTACACCCCTAATAAAAACACAACCTAATGAGTGGCATAAAATAAGAAGGTCATAAATAACAACACACAAATACAGCTGAGGCTGTTTGATAAGCTGATTCCTCAGACTTGCATTCTAATTGGTCAGCGTTTACCTTTGAGTTTCATTCACTCAAGAAAACAAATATGAGGCAGGTGATTGGCCAAATTGAAATTAGAGGCTGGATTCAAACTAATCTATTTCCTGCCAACTTCAGTCCATTTGAAGACTACAGGAAGTGTGAATCGAAAAGAGTGTGTTGCTGACTGTGGCGAAACACCTAATTCTCCCACATCTTTTTTAAAGCTGCAGTAGCGTACCGTTCTCACTGGAGTGATTCCTCAGCTGTGTCCTGCATGCAGTCACCTTCACGGAGCTCGCTTTCATTTGCTTTATGAAGCCTAACTGTCTGTGAATTAACTGTGCCCTGGCCCTATAAAAGAATGCATTAAAAAACACGGTTCATAGGAAAGGTCATGCCATTTGATGTTGATTTGATGGTTAACACTGAAAGCGGTCAAGCTTTTTTTTATTTTGTTTTATTATTAATTTTTAGCCCCTTTTCTCCCAATTTGGAATGCCCAATTCCCACTACTTATTAGGTCCTCGTGGTGGCGCATTTACTCACCTCAATCCGGGAGGCAGAGGACAAGCCTCAGTTTCCTCCGCTTCTGAGACCGTCAATCCGTGCATCTTATCACGTGGCTCGTTGTGCATGACACCGCGGAGACTCCGCATGTGGAGGCTGATTCTACCCTCTGCAATACACGCACAACTTACCACGCGCCCCACTGAGAGTGAGAACCACTAATCGTGACCATGAGGAGGTTACCCCATGTGACTCTACCCTCCCTAGCAACTGGGCCAATTTGCTTGGTTAGGAGACCTAGCTGGAGTCACTGAGCACACCCTGGATTCAAACTCGCGACTCCAAGGGTGGTAGTCAGCATCAATACTCACTGAGCTACCCAGGCCCCCAAGTAACAAGGTTGTTGGTGGTAACAGGTATCTAGGTTAAACTGAGAATGTGGGAAATTGGAGACATTTGCATCAGACCTTTTCGGTGTGTTTTCTGAGCAAGATGAAATGACAAAATGATGTGGTTGCTTCAGCAATATTGTTTTTTATTTTATATTTACACAACACTATCGGTTAGGTTTAGGTTTAAGGTTTAGGGTCAGGAGGTAAGTTTTGTTGATTTTAAACACGATAGAGCATTAAACTTAAAAACATCATCTGTTTGGTATAACATTTAACTCACTTTTAGCGGCACACAGTGAAAATTTATTCTCAGAACTTCCGTGATACGTGTAATGAACCACATATCTCATGTCGTTGTCTTTAATGAAATTGAGGAAAACTCAAGTCTACTCGTCAGTCCAAGTGTTCCTCTCCGCTATGCTGTTTGTTGTGTGGACAGATATGATGTAAATTCTGTAATTTTTTGTGTTAATGCCTTTTTTTCTCTACAAAAATGTTTCCAAACTCATTTTTGACTAAATTAGACGTTTCGACAAAGGATTTATATGCTAAAGCTAAATGAAAAAAATATTATGTCGACACTTGTGAAATGTTATCGATAATTTACATTAGCTATATTGGTAAATATTTTGATGCACTAAACCTTTTTTCAAAAAAATAAATAAAAATAATAATTCTATATAGTTATTGTCGCTTTTGTGCAGTCAAAGGACTGGCATGTAATGTGTTATATGTCTAATGGTCCGATGGGTTAAAATTATTGCACTGCACTCCTGCCACAAAATTGGCTGATTAGATAATTGCATGAATAAGTAGGTGTACAGTGTTCCTAATAAAGTGTGTATTATTTAATTATTTCATTGTTTTATGCAAACTATGCAGTTCTGCAACACCTGGTCTCTGAAGGGATAGCAGTTTTTTTTTTCAGCTGACAGCAACGTTCTCACAATCGTTTGGGTGCTCAACCAAAAATGATCTGTTCTCATTTATTAACCCTCATGTTGTTCCAAACTCATATCACTTTTTTCTTCTGTGGAACACAAAAGGGTATCAAAATGGGAAACCAGCTTTAATCAATATTCACTTTCATTGCATTTTTCTTCCATACAATGAAAGTGAATGGTAACTGTCATTCTGCCTTACATCTTTTGTGTTCTATGTAAGAAAGAAAGTCATACAGGTTTGGAACAATATGAAGGTGAGTAAATGATGACACAATTTTCATTGAACTTTGAAATTTCATTTTGGGTGTACTAAAATATCATACATTTGTTAGCTGTACTGAAGGTTACCACTGAACCTGGAAACTGGCATTACACCAAACCATGATTCATTTCTATCGTAATTATACAGCACTAGCTTCAGAAGCACTGGGGAATGAATGAAGCCAGGTTTCTTATCATATAAAGAAGATGATGGATCCATGCCAATAAGCCTGCTCAGACATTTGGATGTGATTTTGTTATAAGGTTACACCGAGTGTTGGCAATTGCACAAACTCAGATGAAGAAATTACATAGCTTGTCCTACCCACACACTCCATGCAGAGGATGAAATGCTGCAGGCACATTTCTGCCATGCTGTACAGTAAAGATGTGAAATCAACCTGCTGAGGAATTCACAGCAATGTGCAGTCAACACAAAAGCCCTCATTTCACAAGTATACTAAACTGAAGATAATGGTTATGCTGCTTTCTATAGTACAAAACACTCATACGCACCAGACCACACCATCAGGGGGTACAAAAATGGTCCCAAATGCACAAGACCCCATCTATTTCTCATGAGTAGTTTGTTCGATGAAGGCTCAAAGAGTGCATTGTACTCCCGGTTCACAATCTATTGTTTTATCATGCAATCACATACTGAACATTGTGTGTTTTAAAGCAAATCAAACCTATGGGGCCAAGTATATCGAAAAATCAGCCTGTCCTCCTTAGTGCAAGATGTTGACAATAACAAATAGTAAACTGGATATGACAGATGCACTGTTGTATTTGCATACTCTGGCTTGTCTGCTTGAATCAAATCTTGCATCTTGCTTAAAGAACCCCTGATCGGTGATGATCTGGGGGTGCTTCAGCAAGGCTGGAATTGGGCAGATTCATATTTGTGAAGGACGCATGAATCAAGTAATCTACAAGGTTATCCTGGAAGAAAACTTGCTTCCTTCTGCTCTGACAATGTTCCCCAACTCTGAGGATTGGTTTTTCCGGCAGGACAATGCTCCATACCACACAGCCAGGTCAATCAAGGTGTGGATGGAGGACCACCGTATCAAGACCCTATCATGGCCAGCCCAATCTCCAGACCTGAACCCCATTGAAAACCTCTGGAATGTGATCAAGAGGAAGATGGATGGCAAAAAGCCATCAAACAAAGCCGAGCTGCTTGAATTTTTGCACCAGGAGTGGCATAAAGTCACAGCAATGTGAAAGACTGGTAGAGAGCATGTCAAGACGCATGAAAGCTGTGATTGAAAAGCAGGGTTATTCCACCAAATAATGATTTCTGAACTCTTCCTAAGTTAAAACATCAGTATTGTGTTGTTTAAAATTTAATTTGAACTTCTTTTCTTTGCATTATTCTAGGTCTGAAAACACTGCATCTTTTTTGTTATTTTGACCAGTTGTCATTTTCTGCAAATAAATGCTCTAAATGACAATATTTTTATTTGGAATTTGGGAGAAATGTTGTCAGTACTTTATAGAATAAAACAAAAATGTTCATTTTACTCAAACACCTACCTATAAATAGTAAATCCAGAGAAACTGATAATTTTGCAGTGGTCTCTTAATTTTTTCCAGAGCTGTATGCTTTAAGCGTCTGGAAGTCAAGTAGCTCGACTGACAAACTTTCTTGATTGCATGAAAAAAATGTTTTTTAAGAAAATGTGAGTGGCGTTGGACCAAACAAACTCGCCGATATAATGCTAGGGTGTTGTGCCTGGTTGTCAGGTCATTGCTAAGTGGTTAATAAGGTGTTCTGAGGGGTTATGTGGTTTCTTGGTGGTTAATTACTGGCCAAAGTCAAAAGAGACAAACCCCATGTCTCTATGATATTCTGATTCAACAAGTAAGTCTATGGGATTTTTTCACCCATTTTATCGTCAGCCACTGACAGCTTAGAAAAGTAATAGCACATCTTTCCTCAACAAGCTGCAGGATTTGAGATTTCAGTTATGTCACAACAAAGTTTAATACTTGAGTATTTTGTTCAAACCCCTAAACCTGTTGTTCTCAATATTTCTAATAAAATAAAATAAATAAAAAAGTGATACTGTTTTGAAGAAGCAATGTTAAATTAGCCGCTCACCCAAAATACTCGCCATCAAGCAGTCCAAAATCAAGTTTTTTTCATCCGTGGAACACAAGGATGAGCAGATTGTGATTGCCTAGCTCGAAAAGCACAAAAAAGCATCATAAAGTCATCCATATCACGTGCCCTATATTTCAAGTGTTCTGAACCCTTACAATAGTATTGTCAGGACCGGCCTGAAATGTAAGTCTTAATTTGAATCTGGTATACACGCAATGTCTTTGTTTACATACAGTAAATGTAGCACAGTGAGCGCACCTGACACCATATAAAAGAAGAAATCAGCAGAGAAGAAATCGTGCACAAACTTAATTTATTCTTCTATGTATTGTCGCCACAGCAAATTTGAAAGAGTGAAAGTGAACAAGATTTGGGAACTAGGGCAGTCTTACATGCCCCCTGTGCAATACCTCTGTATTATTATTGTTTATTATTTGTATTAATATATAATTGTTTTATTAGAGTGTTTTCACACTTGAGTCCTCTTTAAAAGAACAAACCTCAGACCCCTTTAAGTGGACCAAAAAGTGGATGGAGTGAAAAAGGACCCAGTTCTCTGCATTCACACTGTCTGAGACCTTGTAAGTGGGCTCAGATCTCTTTTTGGTCCACCAGTTAGAGGGTCTCAGTCCTTTTTGCATTCACACTCTGTGTAATTTGTGGGACCATGCCCACTTTAAATAAAATATAGTATTTATTATAATTACTATTATTGGTTCTATATTTAATGTTAAGAGTACAAATAGCTCCACATATTAACTTAAGATAACATATACATGTTTAATGCTCTCAAAATTAATATGTAATGGGAGGATTCATTCTGCTAGTTTGTTTCTGTGTGTCTCCCTCGTGTTGCACACTATCTTCTCTCTCCCTTTTAAGCAGCCATTTTGTGTGAGTTCAGCATCGGATCTTTCTCTTGTGCGCTTTGTTACTCATGTTCTCACGCTGTTCTCTGTATTTTTTTTAGTCTGGATATTTTTTGCCTGTTTTCCTGTGCACCAGCCATTACCATCAGCTCCATTCACCAGGATTTCTCACCTCTGTTTCTCTCTGCTCCAGTCGTCGCCATCTCACACCCTGGAATATTCATTACCTCTACTCTCTCCCCGCTGCAGCTGCTGCCGTCAGAGTCCTCCAGCATCATCTTCTTCGACCTCGTCTCTGGACTGTTCCATTGTTTGTGCTACTTCATATTTTTTCATCATATACCTGAACTTTTCACTCATTAAACATTGTTATATTTTTACTCCTGCGTCTGGGTCCTATTTATATCACGACATAACGATCCGATCAAGATGGACCCAGCAGGACTCGCTCAGATACAACAATATCTTACCAACCAGGAATCACGCATCACCCAACAGGAGGAACTGGCTCAAACCACCAGGACGGCCATCGAGGCTCTGACGGCACGATTCACCAAGCTCTCATCTAGCATCCAACAGTGTCCAGCACCCAGTGAGTCCCCTGCACCCACACCACCACCACCAACATCTATAGAACCAGCAATGCCGCCCACGCTTCAATCCAAACCTCGCATCAACCCACCAGCGGGCTATTCGGGTGAGCCGAACTACTGCAGAGCATTTCTGTCTCAATGTACTCTAGCTTTTGCTTTGCAGCCATCTGCTTTTCCTACTGAAGGTTCCAAGGTGGCTTATGTCATCTCATTACCGTCCGGCCGAGCATGCCTTTGGGGTACGGCGGTGTGGGATCAGAAACATCCTTGATGTTCCTCGTTCCAGTCATTTTCCAGTGAGCTACTGAAAATCTTCGACCATTCGGCGCACGGCAGAGAGGCTGGCCGAGTATTAGCGGAACTACGCCAAGGTACTTTGTCTGTCTCTGATTACTTCATAGAGTTTCGCACGTTGGCAGCCAGCTGTAACTGGAACGAGGAGGCGCAGTGGGACTTGTTCCTGCATGGGTTGGCTGATCGCATCAAGGACGAGATTTACACTCTGAACTTACCCAAGACCTTTGATGAGTTGGTCGACCTCGCCATTCGAGTGGACTCACGTCTTCAATGTCGCTCACGCTTGGCACTAGCTTCTCGTCCAGAGCACACTCCCAGCGTCTCTCCGCCACCTAGGAGTTCCTGTCTTCACGGTGCAATCAACCAGTCATCAGAAGGAGAACCCATGCAGGTGGGCAGAGCTCGGTTGACCTGGGAGGAGAGGGATCAGCGATGCACTCATGGTCTCTGCTTGTATTGTGGATCTGCTGGTCACATGTTATGTTTCCGCCCGTTAAAAGACAGAGCCCACCAGTAGTCCAGAGGTTACTGGTGGGTGGATCTTCTCTACGTAAACCCTCTTCATCTACTCTCCTCCCGGTACGGCTGCAGTGGGATACCCTTCGTCATTCCTGTCATGCCCTGGTAGACTCCGGAGCTGAATCTAACCTCATCGATGCATCCCTGGTCAAATTCCTCAAGATTCCTACCTCCACATTCGAGCACAAGATTCCAGTCAATACCCTCTGTAACAATCAACTCACCGAAATCACCCAGGTTACCACCACCATCAGACTCATCGTTTCCGGTAACCACACTGAACTCATGTCATTGACTCTCCCCTAGCTCCAGTCGCCTTAGGTCACTCCTGGTTATCCTCACACAATCCCCACATCAACTGGTCCAGAAACAAAATATTGGCTTGGAGCACTTACTGTCATTCTGCATGTCTTTTGTCTGCTCCTTCCCCTGTGTCTTGTTCTGTGTTGCAGGATGAATCGGTGGATGTTTCCCGTGTTCCTGTGGAGTACCATGACCTGAGAGAGGTGTTCAGTAAGTCCCGTGCTGCTTCTCTTCCTCCGCATCGTCCCTACGATTGCGAAGGGTGGTTTATACTTGCTCTCAGCTCCTGAGAGGGAGGCCATGGAGAAACACATTTCCGATGCTCTGGCAGCTAAAATTATTAGGCCCTCTTCTTCCCCTTCTGGCGCGGGGTTCTTTTTCGTGGATAAGAAGGATGGTTCCCTTCGTCCCTATATTGAATATCGTAAGCTGAACGACATCACGGTGAAGAACACTTAACCTTTGCCGTTGATGTCTTCGGCATTCGAGTGTCTTCATGGAGCCAACTTTTTCACGAAATTGGATCTCCGCAACGCCTATCATTTGGTCCGCATCAGGGAGGGCGATGAGTGGACGACTGCTTTCAACACCCCTAGGGGGCATTTTGAATACTTGGTTATGCCTTTTGGTCTAGCCAATGCCCCCGCAGTCTTACAGGCTCTCGTTAATGACGCGCTGAGAGATATGGTTGATCAGTTTATTTTTGTCTACCTGGATGACATTTGGATTTTTTCCCATTCTCTCCAGGAACATGTTCAGCACGTCAGACAAGTGCTCTAACTCGCAAGGCCCTGCAGAGATTCCTGGGTTTCACCAATTTCTACCGGCGTTTTATTCGCAATTACAGCCAACTAGCCGCGCCTCTGAGTGGTCTCACCTCTGCCAAGACTGAGTTTCGGTGGTCTCAGAAGGCCGAATTAGCCTTCACCAAACTCAAAGGCCTTTTACTCTCATCGTCTTTCTCCCACTGAACGAAATTATGATACTGGCAACCGTGAGCTGCTGGCTATCAAGTTAGCCTTGGATTGCCATTGGTTAGAGGGGTCTGGGGTACCTTTCATCATCTGGACCGATCATAAAAAACTTGAATATATTTGTTCTGTTAAACGTCTGATTCCAGGCAGGCTCGGTGGGCTCTTTTTTTCGGTCGTTTTGACTTTACCATCTCTTACCGTCCAGGTACTAGGATAATCAAACCGGACGCCGTGTCTCGTATTTTTGATCGTTCCAAGCGACCGACCTCCCCAGATTCCATCGTTCCTACCGAAATGGTGGTGGCGGCGGTTTCTTGGGAGATAGAGTCGAAGGTCCGCACTGCCTTACAAGGGGTTACGCCCCCCATCTAAAACCCCACCAAGTCGGTTGTTTGTGCCAGAATCAGTTCGCTCAGACGTCATCCATTGGGGCCATTCTTCCAAGTTAGCCTGCCATCCTGGAGTCGGGCGTACCCTGGCTCTAATCAAGCAGAGGTTTTGGTGGCCATCCATGGCCCGTGATGTTCGCCTATTTGTTGGTTGCTGCTCTGTCTGTGCTGTTTCCAAGTCTTCCTGTACCCTTCCAGCTGGACTCTTTCAACCGCTGTTGGTGCCTTTGAGACCCTGGTCCCACATAGCCCTTGATTTTGTTACAGCCCTTCCCTCCTCGCAGGGGTTCATGAACGTCTGGACCGTGGTGGACCGATTCTCAAAGGCAGCGCATTTCATCCCTCTACCCAAATTACCCTCAGCTAGAGAGACAGCGGTTGCTGTCGTTGATCACGTCTTTCAAATCCATGGCCTCCCGACTGACGTGGTCTCCGACAGGGGGCCCCAATTTGTTTCCAAATTTTGGAAAGAGTTTTGTAAACTACTGGGGGCTACAGTTAGTCTTACTTCTGGTTTTCATCCCCAGAGCAACGGACAGGCCAAGCAGGCTTACCAAGATCTAGAGAGAGCTTTACGGTGTGTGGCCTCTCACAACCCAGTGTCTTGGAGCCAGCAGCTCACGTGGGTGGAGTACGCACACAACTCTTTGCCAGTGTCATCCACGGGCCTTTCTCCATTTCAGGTTAGTTTAGGCTACCAACCACCTTTGTTTTCAACACTGGAAACCGAAGTCGCGGTCCTCTCCGCACATGCGTTCATCCAGAGGTGTCGTCGCACTTGGATCAGAGCCAGACGGACTCTCATCCAGGTGGGACGACGCACTAAGGCCCAAGCCAATCGCCACCAGTCTAAGCCTCCCGTGCAGGTCAAATAGTGTGGCTTTCTTCTAAGGATATTCCTATGCGTTCAGTTTCTAATAAACTCGCTCCCAAATTTATTGGCCCTTTCACTGTTACCAAAATCATTAGCCGGTAGCAGTTCGTCTCAAATTACCCCCAACGTACAAAAGGATTCACCCCACTTTCCACGTTTCCAAAATTAAACCAGTCATTCATTCTCCCATTAATCCGCCTGCCCCTGTTCCCCTACCGCCTCGTAGACGGGGAACCCACTTATTCGGTCAAGCGTATTCTGGATTCTAGAAGGAGGGGACGTGGTTTCCAGTACCTGATGGATTGGGAAGGTTACGGTCCAGAGGAGAGGAGTTGGGTCCTAGCCTGGGACATACTTGACCATTCTCTCATTGACAGCTTCCATCTGCAGCAGGTCACCCGTAGGGGACTGGTACTGTCATGGGAGGATTCATTCTGCTGGTTTGTTTCTGTGTGTCTCCCTCGTGTTGTTGCTGGTGTGGAGCTAATCTCGCGGCAGCGTTGCCCAGCAACGCTCATTACCAGCCGCTGCTTGATTAGCTCGGCACCTGCACACTATCTTCTCTCTCCCTTTTAAGCAGCCCTTTTGTGCGAGTTCAGTATCGGATCGTTCTCTTGTTGTGCGCTTTGTTACTCGTGTTTTCACGCTGTTCTCTGTATTTTTTTTTAGTCTGGATATTTTTTTGCCTGTTTTCCTGTGCTTCAGCCATTACCATCAGCTCCATTCACCAGGATTTCTCACCTCTGTTTCTCTCTGCTCCAGTCATCACCATCTCACACCCTGGAATATACATTACCTCTACTCTCTCCCCACTGCAGCTGCCACCATCAGAGTCCTCCACCTTCATCTTCTTCCACCTCATCTCTGGACTGTTCCGTTGTTTGTGCTACTTCATATTTTTTCATCATATACCTGAACTTTTCACTCATTAAACATTGTTATATTTTTACTCCTGCGTCTGGGTCCTATTTATATCATGACAGAACAAGCAGCATAAGAACAGGTGTATATATTCTTAATTTATTGATCTTTAACATCAATATTATGTAATTCTTTATTATTACATATTGTTTTATACATTAAAGGACAAAAGTAATGCAACAGAACTGATGCATTGTATTTTAAAATAAAAAAATACTGGATTTAAAGGAAAATTCAACATTCAATCATGGTAGATTAGTCTTATTAATGACAAACAATAAGATTAATCACAATTTATGTTTCATCTACTGACAGCCTCAGGTTACTTCCATTCATAGAATACAATAAATATTCCTGTCATGATTTCTTAACTTTCTAGCAGCTTTCAAGGCATCTGGTTAAACCTTTGAATCTTCATTTGCACAGAACACTAAAGACCTTTGAGTTTGTTTTGTGTGCAGTTTACAATAGTTTTAATATGCTTCTCCCTCTGTCATATCCATAGATATAAACTAAGTGCTCGTGTTGTCATTTCCTGAGCATGGGAACCTGTCAGGGCAACTCATGTTTGGCATTAAGCAATTGGGAAAATCAAGTGAGCCCAGAGCACTTTTTGTTCACAATGCATGTTATTAGCGAACCAAAAAAAGGCTGCAAGCGAACCGTATTCAGACCACCTCCCAAGAGGGTCTCGGCTCGGTTTGTTTCTAAGAGGTCTGAGATCGTTTGAAGTATTCACATATGGGCCAAAAATCCCACGAACCGTGCTCAGACCCCTGAAACGGACCAAGTGTGAAAACACCCCTACTCTAGTTTCAGTCCAAGTTAAGCTCAATCGACAGCATTTGATTACCACAAAAATGTATTTCCGTTTGTCCCTCCTTTTCTTTAAAAAAAAGCAAAAATCTGGGTTACAGTGGTTACAATGGAAGTGAATCGGGCCAGTACTGTTTCAAAAGTATAGTCACAAGACATAAACAGCATGCGTGTTGACAAGACTTTAGTGTGAAAAAAATCGCTTACTAACCTTTTCTGTGCAAAGTGATTTCCAATTTTACAACTTTGTTGTCATGATAATGTAACGCTGTAAAAAAAAACTGCTCTCTTCACAGAAATTGTAAGTGTCACACTACAACCTCAATTAAAAAAAATGTTTTAAGGAAAGAAGGGACTAGTCTTAATTTTTCTGGTAATCAACTTTATGCCACAAATGCTGTTGATTGAACTTGTTTTTAACATCATAACAGCAAGTTTTGCAAGTATCACTCAAATTGTCTTCAGAAAATGTAACAATCAACGGGTTTTAGCTTTCCTCTGAAATAAATCTGAAACACCTACTCGTGGATACTCAGGCACTTGATGGTGAAACATGTCAGTGAGAGGCACTTGTTCTGAGTGTCATTCATTGTCGTCTGGTAAAAATATGCATTTTGTTTTTTTTTATGCATCTCGTACAGGCTTCCATGATGATTTAGCCTGCATTTACATTCCTTACAATTATCTCCAAGTCTGGACAGTATTTGTTCAGAGCCATTAAGTATGTGAGATTTATGCTTAATATATTCCAGACACATCCAGGTTCATTCCCCAGTGACCAGTGGAATTACACTGTATGTTCTACTTCGCCGGGCTGGGACTCACAGTCATTGTGCTCTCTTGGACTGTCGCTGCCCTGTTCTGCAAATGTCACAGTACGTTGACTGTTAATATATCTCACCAACTGAACACGTCTTGTATTACGTCCGAGAGAGACATTTTAAAATATGCACATTTGCCATATCCCCACCCCTGACACATGCATGTGTTATTGCTTTTTCTTGGCTCATACTCCATCTGTGCATAGCTGTAATGTGTAAAATCCAATATTTTAAAACGCAACAGTGCTGAAGTCAATTATGGAAGGAAATTAAGCGCTGTGAAGTCGAAGCATTTTTTTGAGGTGACTGGCTGACCTTTGGAATTCACATGGGCATCTTTTAAATGTCTTCTAAGGTCATAACATTTGAAGAATCATGACTTTAATTTGACATTCGTGTTATTTATTTATTTATTCAAATTTGAATGGAAAGGCACTTAGAGCATGCAGAGCTGTGAGATTTGCACAAGTGAAATGCAACGCCCTGTGAAAGATACAGTTACGACTCCTATACATATTCACGTCACAGCTAAATTACTTTTAAATGGGCATAAATTATATTCTCAAAGCATTCTCGAAGTGAGTCATACTGCTGTTGCGTAGTAATTGCGACACATGGCAATAGGGGCCGCTCATAAACTGTCTTTTACACCTGTCTAAATTCCCAGATTTTCTGCAAGAGTGCTGCAAGAGTGTCAGAATGATTGAAATGCACCGAGATAGAAAATAAACTCTGCGTATACCTTGAAGATCAAGATGGACGGTCACGTTCTACTGTGCATTAGTTAACGAGATTCCACAAATTTGCGCTAAGCGGGAACATGCATCAGAGGATGAAGAAATTGATTACAGTCAAGTTCTTTGTATATTATTACAGACTTATATTGCAGCCTTTGTGTTTGTGGGGCATGAAAGATAGAAGAGCAGAAGGTTTTGTGTGAAATTACATTTGTTGGCGGAGGAGAGGCAGGGATCCGTTTGTGTGATGCAAAGCCTCCCTCAGACAGGCAGGGGAGTCAGGGAAGGACAAAAATGCTGGCTAAATGACAACAGCCTCCTTCTAAGTGGCCCCTTCTCACTAGCCATCTGTACGTCTCTTGAACTTCTTCTGAGGTCAAACACTCTAGGGTTTGCATGACATGATGGCCCTGTAGGGGAGAGTATCCCAGAATATCAATGCTGTTTTAACATGTTTCTTTCCATAACAGAATTTGATATGAAGGTCAAAGCAAAGTGCATTGCACTTTTGAATACAATCCTAACTTCATAAAGGAAAAGTTCACTGAAAAAGGAACATTCTGTCATCATTTACTCATCCTCATGTCATTCCAAACCTGCATGGCGTTATATCTTTTGTGGAAGAAAAATGGAGACTAGGGCTGCACCTAATGATTATTTTTTTTATCGATTAATCTAACGATTCTTTTTACGATTAGTCGATTAATCTAACGACTAATTTGCTAATTATTCGAAAGATTTTTATAATTATTACTTGATTCATATAACAATTAATTAACCCAAAATAAATAAAAAACTTGTCTCATTAATATTTCAATATTTTAATAAATCATCTTCGCTTAAACACAAACAAATGTACAAGAAACAAAGTGTGCACTGAAGGACATTATTCTGCAACAAAAATAGCCCTGTCTTAACTGGTAATCTCCATTTTACAGTCCAACATAAAATCTCTCCAAAATAAAGTAAGAACTTGTTCAATTCAAGTAAAAAGAAAGTGCAATCTACATTTAGCAATCCAACAACAAAATAAATGAAATAAATGTTAAATTCAAGCCACTTTCAGGAGGAAAGAGGATTTTGGGGGTGAGGGCTGGATAATAGGGTTCAAAACAGCAACTATGAATGCAAACTTTAATACAGTGAAAGAGACACTCTATTAGCATAACAGAAATATATGGAAATTTTTATTTATTTATAACATTCTTTTGAATGTCCATGTACTTATATAAAATATTTTATGCCATGAGTGTACCTTCATTTACTATAACTATTATTTTGAATGGCCATGGAAAATGAAGCAAAGTGATAACAATTTTACCTGGTCACAAAAGTAGTCAGTTAATTTACCTGATGAACTTTCACCTTTTGCTGACCCTTTATGCTTCGCAGAGCTAATGTGTGCTTCTAAATCACTTGCACCTTTATTAGCAACTGACACATAAGTGCCAGCTTTACATGTCATACATTCTGCTTCCCACGGATCTCGAACTGGACGAAAGCATGGGAATTTTGTGCAAATCTTCTGTAAATTTGCACTTTCATTAGGGCATCGTTTCCACTCAGCTGTCATTTGCTGCTACTGTCAAGTAGCTGTTTGATGCCGAACACAACAGCACTTTGCGCATTCACGGAGAGATTGACAGGCAGGAATTTGGCCAATAGCTGCTGCAAGCCTCTTATAATTGACCAATTGGTGTGCGAGAAGGCGGGACTTACAAAGAGGGGTTAAAGCAATGCAAATATGATTGCACACACAAAAAACCAGATGCACATCATAATGCAACTAAAGCCGAATACCGGACATTTTCGCAAATGTAGAAATCCCGGCCGGACGCTTTTTTAAGGTCCGAAAAAGAGGACATATGGTCACCCTACGTTAGCAGCGGTGCAGAAATTACTTTTAACATGGGGGTGATAAGGAAACATTTAGAAAATAAATTTTAAGTGACTACTACTAACAGAACAAGTGTTGTAATACTAATATGTCATGCTTGGGTGGGGACAAAAAGTAAACAGGACTTACGGTGCTGCCTTGCTAACGTCTTGACAAAGTGCTCCGGGACGCTTTCGCTTCAAGTGTTCGTTCATGGCGGTTGTACTGCTGTGATAAGCCATTTCCAATTTGCATAGCTTACACAGCACCACATTGTTGGGTCTCTGGTTAAAATACTCCCAGGCTTTAGATGACCGTGTGCGAGTTTTTTTTAGCCGCAGCTTGTACTTCGGTGGAATCCATGCTTAAACCGGGCGCTGCCATTTTAATTACTCCATTGCGACGCGCCGACACATGTTATGCAAATCGACGTATTTCTGTAATCAATGACATCGATTACGTCGATGAATCGTCCCAGCCCTAATGGAGACATTAGGCAGAAATGACATGAGGGTGAGAAAATGATAACAGAATTTTCATTGTTAGGTGAACTATCACTTTAAGTATCTTATGACTATAGAAAGCAGCTATATAGTTGATGACATTTCAGTTATATTGCATAAGCTATTATTCGGAATGACAACTAAAAAAGTCACACTTCAAGTCAGCCTTAAGAAAGGGAAGTGCATTCTCATTAGTGGTACTTACAGTATTAAGGCAAGCATCACTATTATTTAGGTAGGGTTGCAACTAACAACTATTTTGATAATAAAAAACTATTTTATTAAACCGATAAAAAGCATATTTTTTTGCATTTTATTGAGAAAACATATTACTCCACTTCTTCCCCAATGTTCTCCTCCAAACAATATGCAAAGTGGAGACTATAAAAAATAATTATACAGTATGGGTGTTTCTTCAACTTGCTGCACTTTTATAACTGTGAACTTCCAGAGAGTAAAGTCTTGTTAAATGTTTTTTCACATTCTCACTAGTTTATTTAATTTGTTTATGAACAATGTCCAACAGTGTATGTACATGCATCACAGGAAATGTATGTCATTTTTGATTTTTCTTTGCTTTCTCCAATCACTTGTCTCATATTTCATCTCAAGCATACTCTTCACTGACACTTTGGTCGACTTGGTTAACCTCTTAAACTCTACATAAGTCAGGCATATGTGGTATCGTTTGAAAGCTTAGAATGTGAACTTTTCTGCATTTTAGACTCTTTAGAATCTTAAGAATCTTTTCTGCATTTATGTTATTTAAAATAACAAAATAAGGCGTCGCAAATAAGCGTCACCTAGTGGTAGAAATATTAATATGAATATAAAATCATACATCAAATGAAAGCTCTCATTCTCAGGAATGCGACTGTAGAGTTTATTTTGTTGCCGTAATACCACAGTTTAAAAGATTTGAAAAAGAATCACAAAGTGAAATATGATATTTGTAAGACATCAAATACAATTGTCTCTTTCATGCCACTGTAAGCACCAAATAGCTAAAAATTTTATATCTGCTTTAACCTTAGGTAACCTTAGATTTTTTTTACTTGTCTGTAAGCTTTCTTGTTTGTATAATCCAATGATATATCTAAGATGTCCAGAACAAAATATGCCGTCCTGCAGGAAAAGCATGCTAAATAAATCACTGGAAATATATGTTTTCGACTATTGATGATAACATGTTATACATCATCGCAAAGGGGAGGATCTCATCTTTCTATTGACACCTATATTGAGCTTCTAGTCCACTCACCGGCCGAGATATTCAATGAAAAAATGGGGGTGGTGTATGAACTGAAAATTAGACTGAATATCTATGGACAAGAACAACTGTAATTGCTAAAATGCAATAAAGCCCCACCTACATTTCAGATCAGCATTTTGTGATGGGCCCAAAAATGCCCCAGAGTTGAAGAGGTTAACAAGTAAACTAACTTTTGTAAAAACGTTATTAGGCACAAAAAAATTTTGTGTGGTGGGAATGATGGCACAATTTGTACTGTTATAATGGACTTTCATAGTTTCATAGTTTCATAGTTTTCATAGTCTGGGATAAGGCAAAAAAAATAATTAAAATAATATGCTTGTCCAAATTTTTGATGCAGCAGGAATATAATTAATATAAAAAAAACACCATACCACAAACTAAGTGTTAACTGATAAGAGGTACTGTAGAATGTTCTGCAGGAAAACACATATCCCCTCTTCTGAACTTAGTAATGCATTACAGTAATTTAATATAAATATAAGGGACTTTTTGTTATAATCTCATTACAGTTCCTATAAAATATAATTACTTGTGTCAGCCTATATGTAGCATTTCAAGCCAAATTGTTTATTTGAAACCAAAACCCAAACCAAATACCTTACGTTACATAAGAGCAACATTAATAGCATTTCTTGCCTTTGTTCCTACCACTCAGTGAATAGGGCATAAAAAAAACAAAAAAAATTCAATATCCAATACATAGTGTACATGAAATGGAAAATCAATGGCTGCTAACGAAAAGTGCAAAATTCACACTCAGACTTACATTCACATATTTACATTTAAAAATAACCAATTGCATTTGCTGCCGCAGCTTTCCAATGAAACAAAACATTTTTGATTACCCATAAATCTCCATAAGCCCGAAGCCACTGCGAAGAGCAGTGGTATGGAGCAACGGTAGCCCAATAACTAATCCAGCTCCCCACGCAGAGTGCTTCAAACGTAGAAAGCAGTCTTTACTAAGGCCAAACTTAACAGACTCCTTTTAGCTAATAGCATAATTGATGGCACCTCTGACGCTGAGCAGAAGTCACATGAGGTGAGCGAGGTTAATTCCTCATTGAGATGCGGGTAGGTTTATTGTGAGCAATTGCTCTAATACTCAGGTTTGTTTCATTTCTACGAGCAGTCCCTTTTTCCCGAAAATCAAACACTTCAGCCAGAATGAAAGATTAAAGTGGCCTGGTGTAGGAGCTAAAACAACGAAAATAAATATTCATGAGTTCCATGTAAGAGAAAACAGAAATGCTGAACAAAGTGAACAGGCCTTGATGGTTAGGAATGGAATCCATAAGCAATTTAACTATTCTGGTTCTGATAGTGATTCCACATAGCAATTCCAGTTACTTTAAGGAATATTCCAGGTTCAATACAAGTTAAGCTAAATCGACAGTATTTGAGGCATAATGTTGATTACCAAAAAATCTTATTTGGACTCACCCCTCGTTTATTTTAACAAAAGCAAACAGTAACACTTACAATGGAAGTCAATGGGGCCAGACCATAAACATTAAAATACAAATTAATTTAAAAGTAAAGTCACAAGATGTAAACATTACACATGTGTATACAATGTAAGTGTGGTAAAATTGTTTACTAGCCTTATCAGGGTAAAGTTTGGTAATATCAATTTTACAACTTTGTTGCCATGAAGACGCAAAGCCAGTAAACCCTGTAAGTGATTTTGTTACATTAAAATCAGGTAGCATGTTTATTGTTTACATCTTTTGGGATAGTTAATGTTTATGGTCTGGTCCCATTTACTTCTATTGTAAGTGTCTTACTGTAACCGCAATTCCTTTTTTTTTTTTTTAGCCTTTAAGCTCTGAGGGTGTTTTTAAAGATTTTCTATTTCAATGGCATACCCAAAATTAAAGGATTAATTTTTTAAAGGAGACTGCTGAAAAATCACAAAAAAAAAACATGAGCCAAAACTTTTTTCTTATTTCTCTGATTTGACATTATATATCTCAGGGTGTAAATAAGGTGGCCAAAAAAAAGCTTTTGTGTTGTTCCCAATCATGTCACCAGTAACTGAGTAAAAGTTTGTGTTGATACGACAAAGCAATCAAAAGTTAGAGCATCACAAAAATAATGTATCCTTGTGTACAAAAATGTCTCCAAATAAATAAAATATAACAATTGTACATAAGAACTAATTACACAACAATGACTAAAGGTATGCTCTCTCTCCAAAGCATGCAGGTATGAGTAATGAGATCTCATTTAGTTCCATTCTGTGTCATTCGAGTCATCACTGAATCTGTGTCATGTACTTGGCGCCATCTCCTGGTGGCCATATGTAATTAGAGTGAACGATTCTCTCTGCCCAAATTTGGATGACACCTCTGGTTGCACCAAGTCCGTTTATGATATTCCCATCACTGTTATGCAAAATAAACAACTCTATTTGAACTGACCGTTGTTTGTTCGAGTGTAAGAAGTGCTGGGGACGGAGACTAGAAATTCATTTCTTACTCCATTTATCAATTTATTTAAATTAATTTTTACCTTGTTACTCTCTCCCCAGCCCCTAGACAGGGGAACATTGTAACAATCCTAATACAATTGTTTTTTGCCAAATAGCACATTATGTGCTGTGTGCACATTGTGCTTGGTGTGTAATGGTATGTGATATTTTATGTTCTGTTTATTTTATTAAAAACACGGCTTATAAGCAATGCTTACATGTAACATGTATATCATAGACATATAAAACAAATAGGGTGCTTGTATTTTACTCTTTGAGAGCTTTCCAACGACATATAACACATGGCTATTTCATCAGTTTGATGTTTTTACTGATTATAATAATAGTGCAAAATTATTAATAAATTATTAAAACAAAACACTTCTGATTTGTCTACAAATTTCAAAACACTTGGTCAGTTTTGGTCATACTGTCTACATGCATTGTAAAGTACAGCTTATAAGCTTTAAAACGATACCTATTTTGTGTTAGTCAAGACTGTAGTTATTAATATTTAGATTTTTATTTTCCCTTCGGCAGGCCATCTGAACTTAAAGGCTTAAACATATGTGGCACCAGTCGAAATTATTTTCTCTATGGTAATCAACATTATGCTACAAATTCTTTTGAGCTTAACTTGTATTAAACACGGAACCATACTTTAACTAATGTTTACCCCATTAAATGGGCCTTATTATATAATAAAGATAATAAACAAATACAGTACTTTTTGGAAATGTATTTTAATGTTTACTGTCGGCGCGACAGACGCGCCGCAATGGACGCTTCCATTGTAGACAGCATCGTTGATTATAATGGGGTTCTATTCCTTTTGATGCGACGCGATGCCCGTGTCCGGTGTAGACAGGGTGAAAGGTGAACTGCAAAACGTATTGTGTCATTGAATTAAATGGGGAAATTTACGTAAGAATGGTTGTACTCAGGATCCAAAATTAACTTTTTAGCCCACCAGCAAGGTGGCTGGTAGATTAAAAAATTTACCAGCTAGTCAGTTCTTAGCTGCCATTTTTTTATTTATTTTTATTTTATTTTCAAGTTTGATTTTACAGACATCTGAGACAAATAAACATACTGTATACTGTATTATATTGTTTTACTATTGATGAAATATTTAATTACCAAATAGTCCATTTAGACATTTTTCAGATTATTCACTTATTACAACAAAACTAAATTTGTACCGAACGTCATGAAAATCATTTGGTTTTTATTATAATGCAATCATTACCAGAGAATCTGCATGTGTGGTTGTGGGTAATTAAAACTTACTCGCACATTCACTGTAAATCCAAGAGTGGTATTCCCTTCATCCTGGTGGCATGAACGCTCCTGAAAATTGCTATCATCTTCCATCAAGATGTATGCTAATGGTATGTGTCCACTGGCGCGCAAGAAATCCGCTTACCACTCCAGAGAACTGCTGCTTCATGGTGAGTTTGTAATATACAAAGCCTGTGTGTATTTTCTACTATTAGCTTTCAGTACACGAGCAATGATGTCATATTAAATATGCACGACTACATTTGGAAAAATATTTCTAAAATGAACTTCATTTTCAAATGCCCAAAATATACAAACAGTGTTGATTTATTAAACGCTTGTTTACCCAGACACAGAATTGCCACAAAGAATGTGTGCAATCATCATTTGAAGTCTGAATTAAAAAGCACTGAATCTACCTTCGCTTACCAAGCACCAGTGGACACAGCGTTTGAGACTACTGGTGAGCAGCGGGACTACGAGCTAATAAGAGCCGTTCTATGTAAACACCTGTTTTACTGACTGTACTGTAGGCCTACAGAGTCCCCTTGAGGACAAAACTAGAACATGTAAAATAATTTTCCAAGCTGACATAAACTGATAGAAAGCAAAAACCACCTGTCAGAATGCCCTGTGATGCTGTAAAATTCACCGGCCACACAGAAAATGTACCCGCATTTGGCCAGTGTAAATGCTTACAATTGAATTTGCGAACAAATTTGTTCTGCTTTATTGAATAAGGCCTGCTGTCAGAGTATTCATCGGCAGATAAATCAAGAACCTTTAATGGAGCCAAATGTAAAAATAAAAAAATCAAAGTCAGTTCCAGTATTTTTTTTTTTAATCGAACCTATTCTAGCTAATTAACAACCAGTTATCGATTCCCAACCCTACTGATGTGAATGAAGTGCAGTAAACCATTTAAACTCATTTGAAACAGTTAAGACATGGCAACACATTCTGAAACCATGGCAACTATCTACTAATAAAGAGGCTATGACCTTTTGAATGGTGTACATTAAAGGGAAGGCTGCAGCTGGCGACAGTCCATTCCGTAAAAAACCTAATATGCGAATGCGAATACAAATGTCTGCCGCACTACGACGTCTGCCGATGGCCTTCAATTTTACTCTGCACAGTCACTTACAGAGCTCTATTAGCAAGCTTTATGGAAACCTTTCTTTCTTCAGTGTTTAAAGCTCAGCTTGGTCACCAAAGTGCTGTGCTGAATCTCTAGAGAGAGCAGGACTCTGGGCATAAGCGGTTCAGAATTCCCTGCTCTAATCAATTCAACAGAACTTAATCATCAATTAGCAGCGCCGGGCAGCCAACCATCTGCCATCAACAGAAACCTTCAGAAATGAGGCAGGCGGTACCATTCAGAAGAAAGGTGTTGCTAGGCAGCCGTATGTTTGTGTGGGTGATTGTGAGTTAGGATGAGTCTACTAGTATGTGACTTTTACAAAGACCATTATGTAAGTATGTGAATTATTAGCATTCCTTTTCATAACTACTTCATGGTAAGTAAGTAGGCTGCTCGCAGTTATGCTCCTCAGTTATGCTCAAAGTATCAACTTTTCTCAGATGTTTCTCCTTAGATTCCTTTGGAGAAATAAAAAGACAAATGAGACAAGAAAAAGTGAATAGACCTATATAATTAATATGAATTGTACCATTCAGATCATTTGGTCTTGGAAGAATTTGATGAGATAATAATTCCTCATGCTCGTTTGAACGTTCGCCAAAGTCTGCCAGTGTCCGATGCGCTGGAGCCCTGATCGAGCGTCCAGGTACAGCACTAATGGCCAAATTTATATTTGTTGTTCAATCTCGATGCTTGCCATTTAGTGTTCATATTGAAAACTTTGAGTTTTGATCACAGACTTCAGTATCTTGGAAAATCTGAGCACAGTTCGTGTCATTATTAAGGTTGGGAACCAAGAACTGGTACCATTTTTAAATAAAAATCAGAAGCGAATGACATTCATGACTTTCAGTTCCATTAACGGTTCTTTAACATGCATTTTTCTGCTGAAAAGGACTGAACATCACACTAAAATCTTTTTGTTTAAACATTGACCCTTAACACTTATTTAGTTTACTAATTTTAAACTATGACTTGTACTGAACACAAATAATTAATATTGGCATTATATTTATGCTGTTTAGCCAGAGGGGAACTGGCCCCCACAGTGAACCTGGTTTCCCCAAGGTTATTTTTCTCCAGCTAACATCTTATGGAGTTTTGTGTTCCTTGCCACATTCACTTTTAGCTTGCTCACTGGGGGTCTAAATATAATTGTTATTATTTACTTATTTAATTATTATTATTATTTCGGGTCAGCCAGACCCCCGAACAGAGCCGACAGCACTTCCGCTCCCTGAAGCTGGGCAAACACAGTTCGCCATACCACAGTACCCCGTGGTATGGCCGAATGGGTCCAGTGCCCTGTCCAGCATCACTGGAGGAAGCGGTACAGTTGGCCGGGGATTAGATGACGGCATTTCCGGGAAGCAGTGAACCAGAGTCTCTCTCTCTGTCTTCTCTCTCTCTTACCCCCAAACCCCACCTGTCCTCTTTCCGTCCCATCCCTGCCCTCAGGAAACTGGGCGGTCCTTCCCACCCACCTGTTTTGCCTGCTAACTCTGTCTCTCTCCGCTATCCCTCCCAGGTTGGTGATCCCGGTCCCACGGGTGTAGAAGGGGGGCCTGGGCCGGTCTGTTGGAGCTGCAGAGATCCAGGACATTTCTAGGACCATTGTCCAGTAATGGAGGTGGGCATTCTGGTCCAGATTACCGACGTTCCACAGGCTGCCCCCAATCGAGCTGGGGCGTATCAGATACCGGTGAGTACCCAGGGGGATACATATCAAGCTTTGGTGGATTCTGACTGTTCCCAAATCTCCATTCACCAACACTTGGTTCAAGATGGGGCATTGGGCACAAACAGTCAGGTGAAGGTGCGGTGTGTGCCCGGGGATATTCAAACGTATCCGGTGGTTACCACTGAGATACTATTCAAGGGGAGAAAACATAGAGTGGAGGCCTCGGTTAATTCCTGCCTCACCCATCAGCTGATTTTGGGGACAAATTGGCCTGATTTTAAGAATTTATTAAGGGAAATGTGTGCGGATGGGTCCTGTGAAATGATGCCTTGTGTGTGAAGTGCGATGCTATGGCTGGGGAGGCGGTGCCAAGGCCGTCTACGTCTGCTCTGCGTCAAAGTGACGCAAGGGAGGGAGTCCCCGCCCTCAGGGAGTTCCCTGAAGGGGATTTCCCTCTAGAGTAGTCACATGACGAGTCCCTCAAACACGCATTTAGAGTAATCGAGAGTAATCGATGGTCAACAGCTCCAGCCTAACGTCGCGCTCGCATACCCATATTTTTCAATTATCAAAGATCAGCTGTATCGAGTGACGCAGGACACTCAAACAAAAGAGAATACAACCCAGTTATTAGTCCCCCAGATGGCTCACCATAATCCAATGGCCGGCCATTTAGAACAGGAAAAAACACTCAACCGAATAATGGCCAGGCATTCACGGGGACGTTCGCAGGTGGTGTGCGGTGTGTTGTGAATGTCAGTTGGTGAATCCAACGGCCACCCCAAAAGCGCCGTTGCGCCCTCTACCGCTAATCGAGGTATCGCTTTGTATTAGTTCTGGTGGACTATGTAACACAATATCCGGAAGCAGTGCCCCTGCGCAAGGGCACTTTGAGGTCACAAAGTGAGTCAGAGATCTCGATTATGAGGTTAAGCGAACGGATAGGCATGGGGCACATCAAGTTTACCACCTCAATCTCCTAAAATCTTGGAGTGAGGCAGACATTGTGGCCTTGGTGACAGTAGTCCCAAAGAGGGCGGAGCTTGGGCCGGAGGTGACTCTCAAACCTAATCAGTTCACCCCGGTCCAATGTGGATACCACCTCTCACCATCGCAGCTCACAGACGTGGCCAAGTTGCAAGCGGAATTCACAGACGTGTTCTCGCCTCTCTCCAGTCGCACAAACCTCATAGAGCACCACATCGAGACCACCCCGGGGGTGGTGGTTCGTAGCCGCCCCATCGCCTTCCTGAACCCAAAAAATAGTCTTACAGGAAGAATTAGAGGCGATGCTTGACATGGGCTTAATAGAAGAGTCGCACAGAGATTGGGACAGCCCGGTGGTTCTGGTACCTAAGAGCGATGGATGGTCCGGTTCTGTGTAGACTATCGAAAATGTCCTGAGGTCGCTGCAACAGGCGGAGCTCACGGCCAACCCGAAGAAGTGCGCAATTGGGTGTGTGGAAGTTCAGTTATCTGGGGTTCCACTTGGTCAAGGGCAGGTGCGACCCCAAGTTAACAAAACTGCAGCGATCGTGGCCTGCCCAAGGCCCAAGACCAAAAAGGAGGTGAGACAGTTTCTGGGGCTAGCTGGCTACTACCGAAGGTTTGTGCCTAGCTACTCTGACGACACCAGCCCCCTGACTGATCTCACTAGAAAGGGGGCTTCCGATCTGGTCAAGTGGGCAGAGCCATACCAACAAGCTTTTCTAAAAATAAAATCTGCACATTGTGGGGGACCACTCTTACATGTTCCAAACTTCTCTCTCCCCTTTATTTTGCAGATGGATGCATCTGACAGAGGGCTGCAAGTTAGTTGCCTACGTTTTTGGATGCAGCCCAAGGTAAAAGCGCTATGAGTAAATGTCTTACTCACTATGCACTGTATGTACAATTGGTTTGATTTGATATTTTTGAGTAAATGCGATTGCTAACGTGGACATGCCATCCATGGTTGCTAGACTACTGTGTGTACTGTTATTTCCTTCTTCCTAATATATTAAAAATGTCTTCATGTGCAAATAAATTACTAAAATTTGATGACTAAACAGAAAACTGAAGAAACTGCTATCTACCATTTAAAATACAACATTAGTTTTTTGTTTTGTGTGAAATTTAGTAAATATAATGCTAAATAAGATTTTTTTTTTTTTAAACAATTTTATGTTTGTTATTTACTATATTAAATTGTGCGATACATAGGCCACCCTGCTCTCTGGATATCGGCATCGGCCATTAAAAAACCCATACTGGTCGAACACTAAAAATTACTTGACTAAAACACACATATAGGCCTGTCACGATAACTACATTTGTTGGACGATATATTGGCCCAGAAATAATTGCGATAAACGATATTATTGTCATTTTAAGACCATTTTATGCCACTGATATAATGATAATATAATAGCATAATAATGCATGTACACCCATTCAAAGAGCAATGAACTTTTAATTCTTAAGAATATTCAGACATTGGAATTGGAATGTCAAGAAAAGTTTATGTCGGGAAGGACCCTCTCCATCTCCAACTGCGATTTTTGTTCCCAGCTCGGAAAACTGGATGGGATGGTTATGTTTTAGATGAGCTTTTAGGCTAGTTGTATTGCCACTTTTTGTTGCCACTGTTTTTAAACAAAGTCGACATACCGGCTCATTCACGTTAATGGGCTCACCTCTCTCATTCGGTTTAAAGCTAAAATGTTCCCACACCGGAGCTCTGGAATGCGGCATTGAAACCAAGTCCATTTGGCCTTATTCTTTCAAAATTTCTGGCTGGAATTATGCAGTCATCGGGAAAAACACCTACTAAAACACCTATTAGCCTCGAGTAACACGTAATCTTCACCAGTCACTGTCTGCTCTGTGTGTGGAGAAGCTGCCTAAGCCCCGCCTCTGACACAGAGAGCAGATGAGAGGACAGAAGCAGCCCGACTGGCTAAAATGTTGGTGACATTCATTCTTCTGTAAACAAACACGAATGTAAACACAATGGGCAATCTCGACGTCAGCAAAAATGATCGATGTCATGTCCATATATCGTACGATAAGTCGATAACATAATTATTGTGACAGGCCTACACATGTACAATATTTCCTGCAGCACTTGCCTGCTCGCCCACTACTGAATCAGCAGCACGAAAACACACAACACGACCAGTGTAATCTGATTCCCGAACAAATGACTCTTAACAAGCCGGTTCTTTTGACTCTGCAGTACAAAACACACAGTACAGTGCAATCAATGTTTTCGGATTCCTTAACAATGACTCTTATAAGCCGGTTCTTTTGCATCTATGGCGCAAAACAAACAGCATGACCAATGTAGTCTGATTTCCAAACACATGACTCTTATAAGCCAGTTCTTTTGAATCTACAGCGTGAAACAGCATGACCAGTGTAGTCCAAATCCTGTATGATTACTCTTTTGAGCTGGCTTAGTGAATCAAAAACATACACAGTTGGATAGGTTCCTGAATTAATCTCACTGACCTGGAATATGTCTAAATATCATTATGAAATATATTTTTCATTCCTATGGGCTGCTCTATGTCACTTCTAGGAAGATTTAGCCCCATAAGTGGCTATCCCTACTTGCAAAACCCAAACGATTCTCCCAAAAATGACCGTAACAGCAAAACATGCACCTGTCGCCACTTGGTGTTTGGACTACAATCCTTCATGTTTCTAAACTAAATTGAGTAACTCTAATGTCATCCTGAGTGTTATTATAATTTGATTAAATTGGGAGAAGTCAACATGTGCTGTACTCCGAAGAAGAGCTAAAGCACTTAAAGCCAGCGAAGCCAGAGCAGCAAAGCCATTAAAAAGATAATGATGAGAGATCACATTATGACTGCGATTCCTGGAAGGACAACTGCAAGGCGATGGCGAAGAAATCACGGATGTGACCCATATTGCGGCCTTTTTTCTTGTAAAATCTGTATGAAAGCAAGTACAAAAACACTGTTGGGTATTTGCTGTGAGTTTGTCTGACAGAATAGGAGCACAGACAGTTTAAAGTAAACATTTCATATTAATGTGATTTGAGGTGACAAGGAAAAACATAAAGTGATAGTTGAATGCAGAGAAAAAAGGAGGGGCATCAGATGATGAGATAAAATAATTCTTTGGTGGATTTTGATATTGCTATAAACTGACAAAACACCACAATCCTGGAGGAATACCATATGTGTAGACTTAACAAATGGAAAAAACACTATGCAGCCCAAAAAGAAAATTCAAAACACACACACAGTGAAGAACATAAGCCAACATTTAGAGCTGGAAGGCAGAACTGGAGATTGAATAATGCCAGCAGTGATTCATACATACTGAGGAAGTCACTAAAGCAGAAACACCTACAATCATACAAAACTCATCATTTAAACAATTAAAGAACATATTATGATTCATAAAGTTTCAAAATGAATGAACATGGCTATTTGCTTTAGGCCCAAAACATAGTCTACACACTAGTACGTAAACGCTTTAAATGCAAGCTTGATTTCACGCTTCCTATTGGTTCACAATCCTGATGCTACAAAATGTGTCAGACATTAACTCATAATGCAACGCAAGTATGTGCTGAATTATCTGCTTTGTTACAAGGGCAATGGAACTATCTAACATTTTACGGTCATTTTTAAACAGGCTTTTTTTTTTTTTCAGGGTCAACTGTCATAGCGGAGCAACAGTTTAGCGAATACAATAGCACATGCTTCTCAACTGTCAACATGTTAAGTAGGCTGGGTATTGATACAGATTTTCCGATTTGCATCGATTCCAATTCAGAAGCTCTCGAATCAATTCAAATTCTATTTGATTTGATTAATTCAATTAAATTCGATTTTATTCATTTGGGTATATTTCAGTAAAAATGTCCAGTTTGCTTACATATGAAAAATATTCTCTCTCAGCTAATGCTGTTAATTTTACAGGGGTCCTTCTAAAGGCTAATTTACACATACTGCACGAACATGCTTCACTTAGAGTTCGCCTACAAATGATGACGAAATGTAGTGATGTTATTGTTCAGCCGATGTGTTCGATTGGTGATATTTCTCCTGTTCGTGTTCATCTCTGAAATTCATTGTTGATTGGTTAAAACTAATTGTGTGTGTGGTTTCGACATGGCGATTTTTATTTACAATCACACGTGCCAGCTGAGGAGTTGTTACCTAGGTTACTGTTGTTAAAATAGATATCTCTGAAGCCTGACTCTCGAGAAGGCTTACCTGATGTGTTGTCCACCAGAGAGTTGACAGCCTTCCGTGACGTCACCCTGAACTAACTAATTTTAAAACGACGTCTCACATAGTATAAACACCGGCTTCGTTTGCCTAGGGTGCTTTAGTTGGTTCAGAAAAAAGTTCGGCTCCTCCCATAGTATAAATCAGGCTTAACTAGGTACATTACAAAAATATTAATTTAACATATTTTATTTTATTATTAGTTTTCAAAATCTTCAAATTCCATATATTCTGTTAATAAATATGATGTCTCGAAATTGCATACTGTATATGATATTGCAGATACTGTATATATTTTGTTAAATGTTTATGGTAAACATGCATAATTTGTACCATTTACAAGTATTTATATTGATATGTGTCGAGTGCTAAAATGGTACTGTCTCTATTAGAATAGTGGCAATTCCAAGAGAGTCTTGCAGAAGTGTTTTGGTTGAGCCCACATTAACTGGAATGGAGTTGCACAATTTCTTTACCACATCCATGTTATGTGTGATTACACTATAATGTTTCCATTTATGTTGTTTTTGATCAACAACTGAATATAAAGAACATAAAGGGTTTTACAAGAGACATTATTCAATGACAAATAGATTGCTTGAATCTCGTCTTTGGACACACAAAGAGTGGAGTAAAAAAAAAAAACGACCTTGGGATTTAAGAATCAAGATCTTTCAAATGAAGATCGCGATTCATCTGAATATGAATATTTTTACCCAGCCCTAATGTTTAGGTGCTTTAACGGGCATTGGTGTAAACTGTCTTCTTTTATGGTCAGTTTTCTTTTTCGGGTCAACTACTATGACTGTTTAATAGGACAGATATTTGAAGGTAACTCTATCGCACCCATGAGTACTGAGGTTTGTTATGACCACAGTAATGAATGAACACGTGTTAAGTACGTACAGGATCATGACTTGCAATGCGTTAGCCAAGCATTTGCATCTGCATTTGCTTACTTGTGTACTGTATGTTTCTGGATTACACTTAACAGACACAGGACTTCTCTCATTGTCTATTAAGTATGTTACATTACTTTCAATCATTCTGGAAAAGCAAAGTTTTAAGCAGGGACTTGATGTGCAGCTATGTTCACACATCAATATCCTTGTCAGCCAAACATAAATGCATGTATGTTCTGCATCTATATGTCCCTGCTATACATGTACTGCTCTATGTAAGCAAACAGGCTGTCTCTTTGATGAGCTGAGAGTCACTAGGAATGGCAGAGCACTCAATCTAACTTGACAACATGGTAAAATATATTTCCCAAGGGCTCTGGGTGGAATCACTCATTTTAATGCTGGGGGCAATATAGTGCTGGTCACATAACAGCTTCAGCACAATATTAATAGTCCCTGCACTTACAGCTATACAGTAAATGTTAGTTTTCAATGGGCTTTTAGGAAGAGTGGACAAAGAGTGTGACCAAAATGCAGAAACAGTAAAGACTTTAAAGAAAAAGGAACTGAAAAAATAACAATTTGTCACTATTAACTCACCCCCATGTCATTCCAAACCCATATGAATTTCTTTCTACCATGGAACACAAAATGAGATGTTCGGCAGAATGCTTACACTGTTAATTTACTTGTATTTCATGTTAGAAAGAAAGTCGTTCAGGGTTGAAATGCCATGGGGGTGAGTAAATGACGGCAGAATTTTAATTGATGGGTGAACTATTCCTTTACGCCAAAAGAGATAAGCACAAATGAAGTCATGGTTACCTATGGAAGAACGTCTTGGGGTTTCTAATTTGAATATAATCAGCCATTCTCCAAAGAGCACACACATTTTTCACTAATTAGGCAGAGGTATGCTCAGTGGGACATTCCCAAACATCTGCAACTGTCTAATAAATCCGATTAATGTGTAACTGAATAAACCCCGTTAATGTGAAAGTGAATATCAAGGGGGGAACGAAAGACATTTTTTTAGGGAAAAATTTTATATTGAGTAAATGCCAAACATACTGCCATTAAGGTTCAGGTGCTTCGTTTGAAGTTTGGTGAAAAATGGTGATGAGTCATACTATTTGGGGAGGTGAATTTACAGTACTTTAAAAGGCCTATTCAGATGGTACTAGTTTTCCCTGAGGAAGTTAGGTAAATGTGTGTTTCACAGACGTAATTTGTGATTTTAATCACGTCCAAATCAAAAACCTCAGTAGAAATTATGGAGCAAATATTATTCCTGGCAAAATTAAGATTACAACAAATGGTTTAAATTAGATTCATTTAAATATGCTTAACTTTGCAAAGCATTACTTCAATTAATGTCAGAGCAAATTTAAAAGCTCATACTCCTCATTAATTTGAATTAAATACTTTTATAAATGTAAATAAATCACATTTATTCTGAATTCATAATGTATAAACCATTTAAAGATTACACAGTTCAGTTTGAATTGAGATTTGTCATCCAACTGTCATATTTTTCATACAGTTAAAATGTGTAAATCTTTTTTGTGTACTCTTTTCAGCTAACTCAGGCATCCTTTGAGAAATGTAATCCCATCCAGAAAGGTCCCGTCTGTGAATGCGGTATTGTTTTCACACGCTTCTCATTTATTTTAACCTTCATCGAATACCGCAAATAAAGCTTAAATTTGCATTGTGCTCTCTGGTGCACATTCATTATGAATTTAGACCTTTTTGACAACTTACTGGGTAAATAAAATGTTGCCGGTTTCAAGATGCACACATGACCTGACCTTCCATAATGGCAAAATCCAGACAACAGTCACCCCTACTACAGAATAACTACAGAAATCCCAATCCTGTCCAAATCAATACATGATATGACAAACATCCTTTTAATAAATGTAACACAAATGTTGTAAAAATAATCTCGTCTGAAAAGTGCTACAAAAAAAAACTTTACTTTATGGCATGAGGTAAAAAGTGGTCATTGAGTTTGCGTACCATAAATTGTTCATAAATCATTCGACTGCGAGGATCAGAAGGTACCAGATAAAGTGCAGTAATTGCCTTGTTTATCTAACAAATGAGCTCTGGTTCGTTCTGAGCACAGCGACTTCAGGGGGTTTCCACGAAGAGAATGACATTGTAATTTGTAAGCATAATAATGTGACTCAAATGAGGCTTTTTTTCTGAGAACCTTTGCATTTTGGTCTTATAGATAATAGACAAGTGCAATTTTTGTTAACAACTACAAATCTGCATTAATCAGATACATTAGAGGGGTCGATGAGAAGAGTCTTGGTCGACCAAGTTTTGATTGGTCGGTTGGTCGCAGAAAAGAAAAACTCCACATAAAAATGACGAACTCTGGTATTACCGCTGGTTGGACACTAGGTGGTACTATGGGGTAATTATTGTAAAGCAGGGTTAGGGTTAAGCCTACACAATAAAGCAATTTGTATTTATTTTTTATCTAAATATTCACAAAAAAAAATGTATACAGTGTATCGAACGCTCAGAAGCAGATTATTGATTCTCATGCACATCTCAGCTGAAAAAAAAAAAAACGAGTCTGATTACCATTGACACAGTTGACTGATGGCATTTTATTTACAAAATATCGGCACTTTACCTCGGCATCATCTATTGTCTTTCCGTTTAAGGCGTCCGCGAACAATATTTAAGCCATTTTCTGTGTTATTTATGATATTACAGACTTTTTATGGCCTTACATTTTGAAAACTTATAAACAGGGCTCCAAACTGCAACTAAAATGGTTGCAAATGTGACCAAAAATAATTGATTGCGACAATAATTTCAAATCTAATCGGCATTGGAAACAGTCGGGTTGTGTGCGTTTATATGCAGTTTCGTCAGATATCTTGTGAGTTACTGAATACATTTTTAGAGCGCGCACCACTGTGGCGCCGCTTTTCACCCGTTCTGTTGTGATGACAAGCTCGCTGCACCGCATGCAACAACAAACCCAGCGCAAGAGAGTTGTGAACAAATTACTCTTTTGAACCGGGTCTTTTTCATGAATCAACCGAAAAGAACTGAAGGTTTGAACTCAAGAGCTCAGGTTAGCAGTCTGAATCAGTCACTTTCTCAGCGAATCAGCCGTAGTATCAGTGAGTTCACAAATAGGAGTGCAGCCATTTTAAAATAAGAGTCCCATGTGTATTTGGGGCATTTTATAATTAAAAGTGCCGTATTGTGTACCATGGGCAGATTCGTATTTGTGAAGGATGCATGAATCAAGTCATGTACAAGGTTATCCTGGAAGATAACAACAATTTATATATATATATATATATATATATATATATATATATATATATATATATATATATATATAATCAAGCTTTTGACACTTAGGACAATTAAGGGACTTGTACACAACTATTACACAAGGTGCAATCATTCATTGATGCTCAAGAAGACAACAAACTACTATATGCATACTATACTTTATGTAAATATCTGTAATGTAGATTCTGAAGAGCAGTATTAAATAAAATAAAAAATCTTTTATCTCTTATATTTGTATAAATTAAGAAAGGGGTGTGAACATCTATGAGAAAAAAGGGAATGCAAACTTATCTTCTCAACTATATATACTGTTTATTAAACCTCAAATTAATGGGTTATCAGCTGTCTTCCTTTTCTTTGGCTTCCTATCTTATTTCTGAACAGCAATCTAAATCGAGCCATTCTGTGATTTGGCGACTAAAAACAGCCACTTGGCTCCTTAATGTTTCAGTTTAGGAGCCAATGGCTCTTAAGTCATTTTTTCAGTCTGGAGCCCTGATAAAGCATCCACGGACACCTTGTATTACAATTGTTGTCATTTTACAATTGTTGTGTTTATCTTGATCACTAAAAAATTAAAAATTTGCTGAGATTCTAAGTTCTATCCCAAAAGGGTACTTGCTAAGGTATTTTTTATGAGTGATTTCTTACACATTGCTTTGTGGTTGCTTACTGGCCCAAGTCAAAAGAACCCACTCTCAAGTCTCTGTGATATTCAGTTCTCTAGATATGGCTTGGCAAGTTTGAATTTCTTTCTGCACATTTTATCAACCAATCCAAAATCATGCATCAGATCACTCAGAAAAGCTGCACAAACAAAGAGGGACAAGCTACACACCAAAGTTGAATACTTAGAGTTAGGGGTTTGTTAAAATCCCTAATCCTAAAATTGACCAATAGCAACAGTGATGCCTGCCTTTGAAAGCACCACTAATAATATTCCTGTGTGACTGATGTTGCGGCAAATGTTTAAAAAATTCAGTGATGGACAGCAGAAACCTGGTGCTGTGAAATCCATTACCAGTGGATGTTTCAGCCATGTGACAAGAGCACTCATTCACTCAATCACTTGCTTTTAGGTTGGCTCTCAGCACCCCATTATGTTTGTACTGACCCACCTCAAAAATAATCTAAAGACAGACACACATACTTGCTCTATATTCACCATACGTTATTGTTCCTCAGGCCATGTGGCAATCAAAGTTAATGAGAACAGGGAGTTGGAATTTACGGGAGATACCATTTGATAATTTAAGAATACCGTGGATTTGACATAGATTGAAAGTGGGGTCAGACAGGGTCCGATATTAACACTCGCTAACTGCTAAGTAGAAAATGCAAGTAAAAAAAGATAGCAAGTTTTTTATTTCACACATTAAAAGAATATTCTGAGTTCAATACAAGTTAAGCTTAATCAACAGCATTTGTGTTGTTTGATTACCACAAAAATTTATTTTGACTCGTTCGTCCATTTCTCAAAAAGTACTGAGTATGCGGTTGTTTTAGGGTTTTAAGGTTTGTTGAAATTTCATTGGCATGGGAACAAAGTTGTAAAATTGGCTATAATTTTACACAGAAAAGGTTAGTAAGTGATTTTATCACACTAAAATCATGTTAAGATGCATATTGTTTAGGTATTGTGGCTATAATTTTAAAACAGTGAGTATTTTAATGTTTATGGATTGGCCCCATACACTTTCATTGTAAATGCTTCACTGTTACCCAGATTTTAAAGAAGTTAATGTTTTTAAAATTAATTGTATTCCAAAATTCAACTACCTGCTACAATCTCTCCCTTATTTCAAGCAATTTGATAGCATAGCGAAGTCCTTCATTTGGAATGGTAAACGTCCCAGATTACATTTCAATAAGTTACATAGACCGATTGACAAAGGTGGGCTAGGCCTACCCAAGATTTAGTTTTATTATTATGCATTCGGTCACAGACATTTGGCTCATTGGTCGCTTACACCTGAGAGAGCCCCTCCCTGGTTCTGTATTGAACAGGAAGTTCTTGCCCATATTTTGCCATTGCAATGCCTTTTTAACCTAACTAACCAGAGAAGTTAAGTTACACCCTGTTATCTCGAATTTGCACGTGGTGTGTTTAATTAGGACATTTATTTAAATGTTGCCTCGAGCATATGGCTGAACCCAAAATTATGTATTAATAAGTTCCCTTTCTGCTGGTCAGAGTGGATTGTGAGGGAGGTTAATACGCTCTGTGACCCATATGAGAGTGGAGTGTTGAGATCCTTTGAAAATATGGTTCAACATTTTAGGATTCCCAGATCTCACTTCTTTAGGTATTTACAGCTGCGCCACCTGCTCTGTATTATTTTTGGGAGTGGCATACACCCCTCTAAAGCAGCAGATACTCTGGGAGTGGTGATTACTGCTTTTGGAAAAGGTCATGAGGCATCAGTGTATTACTCCCTGTTAATTCAGAGACTGGGGGACGGAGCTTCAACTTCTCTTAAGAGATTATGGGAGAAAGATTTAAACTTGGTATTGGAGGAGGGAGTGTGGGCTAGGATTCTACAAAGCATCAAGTCTACATCTAGAGATGCAAGGGTGCGCCTTATGCAATTTAAGATTTTACATCGATTCTATTGGACCCCCTCTAGATTGTATAGGCTTGGTCTTAAAGACATACCCACCTGCAGGCAATGCCAATCAGAAGATGGGGACACAACCCATGTTTTTTGGGGGGAGGGTTTTAATGTCTATAATTGATTCCACTTTTTGTTGTTGTGTTTGTTGTCTGTCTTATGAATGGAATCAATAATAATTGTTAATAACAAAAAAGAAAAGGAGGGACAAGTCAAAATGAATTTTTGTGGTAATCAATATTATGCCACAAATGCTGTAGACTAAGCTAAACTTGTATTGAACCCAGAATATTCCTTTAAATATTTTGAATCTAATTGGCTTCAATAGCTGTTTGGAATTTTGGTTCTTCTGATTAAAAAAAAAAAAAAAAAAATGTATGCCATTTTAGAGCAAATTCATAATTATCTAGATATATACTGAATATCATTTATAGGCTGGAAAACATTGAGATATCATTTTTGTAGCCATATCGCTCAACCCTATGTGCTTCTTTTTCATATCTATTATTATTTACTATTATCATAACATAAAATTACTGCATTTAAGCTGGTTAACATAATTTTTCTAGCCTGTGCGCTTCAGTAAAGTAATTTTGGAGGCTGAGTAATTAATATAGTTTATGAAAGATAACAAAGACATTTATTTTTCTTTGGAATAATGTGCATTGATAAATCATGCACAATAAGACCAGAAACATAAAGAAAGTAAATAGGATCAAATTAGATTTCTTGTTGACTTTAAGTACCGGTATGTTACATTTAACCATGTTTGAATATGGAGGTGTAGGTTTCTAATCAATTAGAATTTAGATCCCTGATAGAGGCAGTTACACCTCCATCCCCCTTTTAACACCAAGCATCGTTGTTGCTGATGTCAAACAATGGGTTTTCTATCAAGGGCATGTGGAAATGTAACATGCATTAGCTGCAATAGAGTTCTTGTTCATGCACAGATGGTGTTACCGAAAGTCATCCATCTTATGAGTGCTGCCATCAGCCACAATCTCTACAAAAGGGTAAAATCTTTCAGAAAAAGGTGACATCAAATAATAACTTAACAAAATAATTACCAAAACAACTATGACAACGCAATCACACCAACAAATGCAACCCAGGAAAAAGTATTGCAAAAATCATATGCTGAATGACAAAACGAGAGGGCTCAATTATCTGAAATACTTCCAGCATTCATCTTCTTTTTGCAGTTGAAGACAAGCATTCAGGAGTGTATTGATTTCCCAAAAGGTCTGTGGGTACATTCCAAGGAACATAAAGCAGTGCTCCCGGGATTGTTCGGAAATGCCGGCAGACTGTCTGTTGGCTCATTTGAGCTTACTTACGAACACCCGCACCCTGTTACTGACATACACCCCAAACACATTTTATTCAGGCATATGCTGACACCATCTACGAATGCTTTTAATTAGCACTTCAGAAGGTAGGAGGGCTACTTGAGTAGCGTGAAGAGACTAGAAACCCCCACTTCTACAAATGATCAACCACAGTCACTCGACTCCAAGATTATACACATAAAAAAAGAGAATGAAGGTCTATTTTTCCTTCCCAGTTCCACTTGGACTTTTCATTACAAAGCTTGATCAGGACGACTGAAGACAAAGCTATGGAGCTCGTCTCTATTTTTGCACTTGTTCTTTCTAATTAGGTATCCATGAAGATGAGTCAAGGGGACATCACTCCCTAAAGCAATTTCACATTTACTTGATGTATCTGTGCAAATATTTTTTCAGGCTCTGGACCTCAAAGGAATGCTGGACATCTTCAAGTGGCCCAGTCTTAACGAGCTATTCACGAACGTCTCAAGATGATTAGCCAAAACTGATGAAACCATAAGATAACGGGCCTGTATAATATCTGGTTCTTTCCATCATGCATAGCAGTTCTGCTCACAAATTATAAATTAAGGTTTGGCCCTGGGGATGTAGATATTCAATCATTATTATGCGGTCAGAATCCACTCCAATTGAATACGATACTACATTTATGCATTTGGCAGACTGGCACAGATGATGTTCCAGTGGTAAAATGAGTTGTTTTCTTAGTATGGGAACAACAAAACAATGGTTTTATTGAGCGCAACCTATCCTCACCTGCAAAATGGCACTTCGCTAAGTCAAAGCGCATCAACAGTTGCATTTTCCTTCAATTTACAGCCTACAAGAGGCAGCTGACTGAGAAATGGTTACATAATTTTCTTTTCCTCAGGATTTTCTTGCCCACATTAACTGTACGGCATCTTCCAGATTTTACCCAGTTTGGCTGAATGAATGATTCATTTGAATGGATTGGTTTACTAATTCGCAGCTACATTTAAAGGGAATAAAAGTGTGCGGGAATTCCCTGCATTATAAATGTGGATCTTTCAGGAATAATTAAAATTGTGTGCAATACCCGCAATCCCGCGCCAAATTTCAGGCCATGATAAACAGCCCAAAAGATGCAAAAATTCCCAAGGGACACTCTTTAAAAACGTTTAAGAAGAACGTGAAGCTAGTTACTCCGTTATAGTGACCAGGTTATTGCAGCACTAGAATCTCCCTTGAGAAATCCCCTAAACCTGCACTTGGGTCAATAAACTGAAAGCCAGGCCTACGGGCTTAATAGCTTGTGTGCCACCTTCCATCGCAAAAGGTCATGCATTTAAAATTCGCTAAAGCAAGGTGAGGTGAGTAAAACAATTATATATCACAAAAACAACAGGTTCAAATATGGGTTTTGGGAAGTGTTCAATTCACACAGAGAATGGATTGACTGGAAATAAAATGAAAGTACTGTATGACTCCAACTTATTATGAAATTGCAACAATCTCAAACATTCCCTGATGGAATTTCCAGAAACATTGTAAGTTCTGGCCAAATTCCAGTGGAGATTCATAGACACAAGTAAAGTATCCAGAGACTATTAGAGAATCCTTCACAGTGGAAGACTACCTAGTTCAGATTAATGATTGTGTAATTGCACATGCCCTTGACCCTTATGAGTCACTTGACTTTATTCCACACTCATAAATTTTATGAGATTCGTTTTATAGCTAAAAGATAATGTGAGGGAGCCACACTACAATACACGACTTGCAGTCGGCACCCTGCAACTCGCAGTCTTGTTTTTCATCATGCTGGTCTGTATTTCATTGGCTGTGACCAGAGATTATTTAGCAGAGATGGGCAACTTCTATTTAAATTAACGTGAGAAATTGGAACACCCAACCGAGAAGCTCTAGCAAATAACGTTCAACGGATGCAAAAAGGAAGTCCCGCCTTACAGGTAAAAGAGCCAATCACCTTTTAGATACAGACACTGTCTGTCAATCAACTCGCTAACGCGCATGCGCATTAGCTATACAAGCTGGGAAAATTGCATGTCAAAATTAATTTCTAATTTGAAATATTTTCTTTGATCGTAATCTTGACCAACCGTTTTTGAGATTTCGGTGTTAACCCATTCAAGTAGATATAGGAGCTGCACTGGCATGACTGGAAATAGCCTCCCGGGAGCGTTCCAAAGATGGCCGACAGTGGACTGACTTTCTAGTATGACTTTGCTGTGGCTCATTGTCGGTCTCTCGCTATTGGGACGGTGCTCACAAGATGTCTAGATATCAAGCTGGTTTAAAATCTGTTATAGCGTTAAGTCGATTTTTTTACTGTCTCCGACGACAGTCATATTTCCCCCGCAGTAGCATTCGCAAACTGGTCATATAATTAGGTTACAATAACTACATTTTTGCAAAATAATTTTTATGGGGCCTGGTGGAATGAACACTAGAGGTGCTAAAACAACAATTACTTTTATTTCCTTTCACTTAAATCACAAGTAAAATGGCAGATTATCAGTTCATAAAAACATACTTTTCTTCACTTCACATACGTTCCTCACACATCGTATGACAAATAAACACTTTTACTATAGCGCATAACTTGTAAGGTGACAATTTAACGTTTGCATTGCATAATCAACTACATTTACAAGCTTGTTCAAGCATGATTAAATGGCGTGGTAGCTCAACTGATAGCTCACTTGCGATACAAAGGACCAGGGTACGAGTCCTGAAGAGCACACAAATCGACACGTGAGCCGAAAGTGTCATAGAAGCACCACAAAATGATGTGGTTGCTTCTAAAATTTTGTTTTTCATCTCACATTTGCTTTTTCTGACATTATCGGTTGTTTAGGTTTAAGGTAGGGAGGTCAGCTTTGTTGATTTAAGTCTCAATTAACCTTAAAAACACATTTTAACTCACTTTTAGCACCACACAGTGGATATTTAACTCGGAACTGCCCTAAGACGTGTAATGAACGACATCATTTAATTTAGCAAAAACGTTGCCACTGTCACGCAATGTTCATGATGAATTGTGATGTCAGAGCACCCAGCCCCTTGAGATATAGAGAAAGATAAAAAAAAATTCAAATGAAGCTTTGAAGAAAGTTAGTAATGTTGTTGGTTTTGTGAATTGTTTTCTGAGGTTTGCTACCAAACCTTGCTGTTGAGCAGATGGATGAATTCAATAAAATTCATAATTAATATTTACTCAGATTCCATAATTTTTATAATCATTATTATTATCAGTGCTGGTTTTATAGTTATTATTATAATTAATAGTTGCCTAACAACAATATTAATAATAATTCAGCAAATAGGGAGTAGAAATGCATAGTTATGATTTAAATATGAAGGCAAGTGTAGAAATAAATGACATGTACACATTTAATTACAAAAGCCTTTTGTTTTTATATATATATTTGCAACGTGAATGATTATTTCTGACTTCGTAACTGTCTAATCTGTAGAAGTAGCAGGTGTTTAGAATAAAGTTTAGACAAAAATCAACAGTGTTTCTCATTTCATGCTCATAGTTTTAAAAATGAATACATCACATTCAGTCAGGTGGTCATATATGATCAAGTCGCACAAATATTTAAACGTATCCGAAGCTCAAATCAGATCCGAAATTCTGCCTCTGCAGATGGTCAGAACTTTACACAGCTGCTGTGCAACACTCCATTTGAAATGACTGACCTGTGGTCTGTCATCCGTCATTTGTCGGATACAGTGAAAAGGCGGCTTCAGTCCAGTAAGATGAAAGAAAATGATTGCAAAAATGTAATGAGTACTTTTCGAGTTTAAATAAAATTGTAAGGAGTAATAAGTAATATTTTTTCTTTGGAAATGTAAGTAAAAGTACAGGTATTCTGTTCAAATTGCACTCGAGTAAAGTACAAATCCCAAAAAATAATGCTGAAGTATAATACTTAAGTCAGGATTTTTTTCAGCAGCGGTGCTGTTGTGCACGGGTCCATAAGCCTGCAACACCAGAACCATATTTATGCACATCGGTGGAGTAATAGCATAAAATGACTGTTAGAATCATTATAGATGGGTTATTCATGTTCACCTTGTCATGTGTGTGTTTATTATTTACTGGGAGCTTTTGACACTTGAAGGACTCTAGAAGCTCCTAATTTAAAAATAAAAAAAAACACTTTATGATAAAAGACAAACAAAGCCAGTTAATTGTTTCTATATTTTAAGAGCAGATTCTAGAACAGATTTTACACTTTAGAAAAACTGATTGCTTAGTCCATAATAATTATGAAAAGTTGCCATAGTTCCTCCATTAATGTCCATAGCTTTAACAGTGATATTTGCAATTATATCACAGGTAGTCACTGGTAAAACCAAGCATGGCTCCTTACTAAAATAGTTAGTAACTTCAGCAAAACAAACTATGGCATTTTTGTTATGAAATGACTTAAACTATACATTTAGAAACCATAAAACAAAAAATAACCTTTTTGAAACTGACATCACTGTAACAGAAATTAATTATATAATAGGACTATATAAATAATATACATATATTTAGTATGAATATAACACATTTCTGCCAAAATACCATTGTTATTTAGTAAGTGTTACTATAGTATATCCAAGGTACATTTTTGTTAGGGTGGTGATGTGTGGATTGTACAGCCTTATACCTGTAGTCCTGGTCAGTGTTGTTTGTAATGGTGTGCCGTTACACATGGTTTTAAACTTGTTTAATCACCACGGCAAGAGACACTAAGGCTTTTCATAGGGGTTTTCCACAGACAAATTCAAATGAGTACCGGTCCCACGCCACGCTTCTCGCGCTGTTTATAGTGATTTGTGCTGCGTGGGTAAAACTGCGCTCGTGCTGCTCTGTTCATTGAGCCGGTGTCATGAATTGATCCAGGTAGTGGCTAGCGTTGTTACGTTCCGTTCAACACACTCTCACGGCGAAATCGTCTGGATTTGTATGACTTTTCTAAATTTGGCTAATTCGTATGATATCATGCGACTGCACTCGTTTGAATTCGTACGACTTTCACTACAGCCAATGACGTCGCTGGACATCTTTTCCATCTAATACGCGACAATTACTTGCTTCTGTCACACACAACAGCTTCCTATCATGTTTACACACTCTACTGATTGGTTAAGTTTAGATAAGGGGTTTGGGTAAGGGCATAATATTTATAAGTTTGTCCTTAACACCTCGTGCGCGGAACTCGCGCTTACTTCCGCATTTGACACCCGGGAATTTGCACAAGATGAAGTCATACGACTTCATGCGATCAACATCGTGTAAGACCATACGAAATAGCCAACTTGTAAATTATGTACGAATTTTCATGAGATCGGGTTGGTTCTGTTTTAAACAGAAAACGGACGAGTCGTGCATAATCAACTAGTGTTGGCAGATTGTAGTCTCTAAAAAAAACTTAGTCTCACCGGCAGAGAAAAATGGTTGCAAAATGCTGGAGCCCTATATTTCTACTACCTTTTCCAAAGAAGTTATCCAAGTAAAAGACTTTTCACTAGAAGAGGTAGGTAGGTCTATCATGTCGGGTCTCCTGCTTCTCTGTTGTGTTCACACTCACAAACAGCCTTCGATGGGCTGCTATACGATGACGTCACTGTAAATACGTGCGTGTATATGGTGGGGTCCCTTTCGCTTCATACAGGTGTCCCGTTTAATGCAAGCTGTGTAGAAAGCACGCAACTGACTGGTGCTGGCAAGTGTTATGTTGCATCACAAATATTAATGAACCATGTGAAATGTCAATAGCTAATAACGACGCTCATAATTCAGCAGCGGCACAGCGGCGCTCCTGAATGCATCTAGGGGAATCACTGTATGTATTTTTACACAATAACTCTATTCCCTTGCCTGTTCCTTACACAGTGCTATCTTATGACATCTAAATACTTTTACTAAACTTGATAGATCATTAACCTTAAAAACCGCAATTGTTCGGGACATAATTTAACTCTCAGTGGACATTTCACCTCCGAACCGCCACGCTTTGTGTATGGAAACACGTAATATTTTGCAAAAATGCTGCCACAGACTCACAATTTTCATGAATTCATGCAAAGAAATTAACTGAAATGGCTATAAGGGTATATGGGTACAACCTGTATTTTTGCAGACTGTTGATTGAATATGTAAAAATGTTTACCAATTTAAACCAATGGTTGACTGGCAATACTAGCTACAAACTCTACTTGCTGTGTCCGTGTCCATGTCTGCAGTCCAGAATCTGTCTATCTATCTATCTATCATATATCAGCTTTAACAATGGGCTCACTCTTATTGGGAATGAAACCCAATACTGTCATTATTCACTTATGACCAGTCTCTTAAATGCATTCTCTGCATTTAAGAGACAATCCTCCTCTTCTCGACCTTCGCTGTGTTCATCAAGATACGTTAAGTTTGAAACAAACTTCTACGGTATATGTCTTATCTATGTCTCATCACTGTCACGACTGCTATGTTGCTCGGAACTGCACCCAAGACTTTCACCCACTATTGCACTTGTGTATATGGTTGTGTGACAATAAAAGTGAAGTGAAGTGAAGAACTTCTGAGACAAAAAAATCAGTGACAAAAATCAAGATGACTTTAACGAGTGCAAATACTTGACGTTCTCTGACACACTACTGCTTTATTTTTCCATTAGTGTATGGGAATGAGAGGACAGCGCATTAAAGGTTATGTGAGATAGACACTTTGGCACATTAATTATGTCTCTAAGTGTAAGGGTTAGACCTCCTGAGGACAATTCAAGGTGGAATGATTTATGATCAGCAAAACAGAATGTCACCCACTCTGTGAGACTGTCAATGATGACTGGCACCAGTGTAATTCAAACCCACATTTGGGTTATATCTCAGAAAGTTAAAGCTTGCTTGATGTTGGGTGTGTTTGGTCAGGTGTAGCTGTAGGTAGGGCCCCATTTTGAAAATCTGGTCCTCAAAATGGCCCTGCATTAATCACATATGGGCTGACATAAATCCATAAACACCCCTTAGCTCCATTTGCAACAAATGTAAACCTTAGATAATGCTCCATCTGAACGTAAATGCGAATTTGTGCTGATTCCGCCCATGTATTGATCACATTATCCACATAAAACTGATAATACTGACACAAAACCCCATATAACCCTTATTTGACACACGTCTCATTGCAGTACGAGTCTATAATAGAGTCTATTGCATGTAATTAAAATAAATAAACTGATCGAAGGACGAATAAGCAGTGATAAAAGACCTTTACAATTACCTGCACGTTGAATAATGCGTTGCATTTAATCGCGCGATTAACAAACAATAAAGAATCGTACGGAGTCGCCAAATCCCTTCAAGAAATAAGAGGAACTTTTTGAGTTTTTAAATAGACGATATGGCAAGTCTAAATGTCCTTTGATGATTAATGATTAAATGAATGGAAATGTATTCTTTAATTAGTGCACAAACATGAAATTAAGGAATGTAAAAAATTATTGTATGATATTTCACCACAATCCCCTGGCTCGAGCAAGTCCCACGCCTAACAAAGAAACTATATAGGGGAAAATTATTACTTTAAATAAAGTCTATCGACTCAGAAGTTCATTCAGATCTTTTTAGCTCAAGAGAGACCGATTTCTTCATTAAATGAATTGATTTACACACAGAAAGTGCACTTCACAGAAGCCCGTTCACACAGCCATTCAACCCTCACAATGATGAGGAGGACACACATCATTACCGTCTAAATCCCTGAAAAGACGACGGCCAAGACATCCGTGATTTCTTCAGACCCGGTCGGTGACCCGTATCCACCGCGTAGGTTCGGTCCATTTTTCCCTCGGTGCTTTCTGGTAAGCTATCTATCGGCGTGTGTGAGAATATCCTGCTGTCTCCCCCCTTTCTCTTTCTCCGTTTCTCTCTCTCTCTACTCACTGATGTATACTGAGAGTTTCTGCGCTAGAGACTAGGCGGGCGGCTCCTGCCTCCGCAAATGTTCATCTGAGGCGTCCGGTCACTTTCCCGCTCAGCGGGAGCGACCGTTATTTTAAACTGTCACTTCACTCTGAGGGAAAGCGACTCAGGATAAGCAGCCTTTCACATTACGACATCTTGACAAGCAGAAAATACCTCACAGGATGAAGAACCAGCTTAACCTTTTGCGTCAATAAAAAAGTTACTCAGTTGTCCTTAGAGGACAAAAATGTCTGCGTCAAAAAATTGCCATAATAATATATTATATTAATATTATTTTCCACTTCCAATTAGTTAATTTTTTTAACCAACATCAGTCCTCATCATAACTACCAAATATTCATTCATTTTCAGGATTTTAACCCTTTAAATGCCAGTTTGTTTATATAATGCCACTGTTGTTTTTATTGGGGGATATATATATATATATATATATATATATATATATATATATATATATATATATATATATATATATATATATTCCATATACTAAATGCTGAGGGGAAGTTATTTATTTTTTTATTTTATTATTTTTTTTTTTTTATTTTTTTTTTTTTATTATCACAGTCTGGGTTATGTCAATGATAAGTGACAACATTGATTTTGATTCATTATTCTTTTTTATGCAGTGTCAGATAAAAATAAATAAATAAATAAAAACACTCTCAGGACCTTAGAGGACAAAAATGTCCATGTCAAAAAACTGCTATAAAAATATTATATATTAATATTATTTTCCACATTCACTGACCAACATCAGTCCTGATCATAACTACCAAATATTCATTCATGTTCAGGATTTTTACCCTTTAAATGCCAGTTTGTTTACATAATGCCACTGTTGTTTTTTACACACACACACACACACACACTTCTCAATACAAACATACAAAACACACTCTGACATCCATACCAACACACCCACACAATTTTAGCTGCATCATGTATTCAATTGGCCTGCAGTGCTCTATAATACAGCAAACAGAAAACAGGAAAAAAGCATGTATTTGCTCCATAGGCTGAACATGAGAAAAATGGCGCCAACTGGTGGAAAATATTAAAAATTTTAATTTTGAAGCCAGGGCTCTGGAATGAAAGCATAATATCATAGAATTCATGATTTTATGCTTTAATGGCACTGGGATCAAATATTGTAGTTTTAATGGGGACATTTTTGTCCTGAAGGTCCTGAGTGTAACAATTTTGTGTACACAGTGTATTATAGATATATTATAGGAACTGAGATTAAAATATCAAAATTACCCCAAAAATACACACCTTTGGCAAAATGTATGCTGTTGGCATTAACACAGCCAAAATTATCGAAAAAACTAAAATGAAAAAACTGTCAAAACTGTCCCGAAGGTTGCACAAGGGTTAATGAGGCAAAATCAAGAGAATTATTTTGTGCCAAGCAAAAATAAAATCCAGAGTTTCACTTCTTGACAAGCAAAACAATAAATAACTAAAAGGATGAAGAACAACATTTATAATGGAGGTAAAATTAAGGTATCACCTTCTATCTTGTCAGGCAGAAAATACACTATATTGCCAAAAGTATTCGCTCACCCATCCAAATAATTGAATTCAGGTGTTCCAATCACTTCCATGGCCACAGGTGTATAAAATGAAGCACCTAGGCATGCAGACTGCTTCTACAAACATTTGTGAAAGAATGGGCCACTCTCAGGAGCTCAGTGAATTCCAGCGTGGTACTGTGATAGGATGCCACCTGTGCAACAAGTCCAGTCGTGAAATTTCCTCACTACTAAATATTCCACAGTCAACTGTCAGTGGTATTATAACAAAGTGGAAGCGATTGGGAATGACAGCAACTCAGCCACGAAGCGGTAGGCCATGTAAAATGACAGCGGATGCTGAGGCGCATAGTGCGCAGAGGTCGCCAACTTTCTGCAGAGTCAATCGCTACAGACCTCCAAAGTTCATGTGGCCTTCAGATTAGCTCAAGAACAGTGCGTAGAGAGCTTCATGGAATGGGTTTCCATGGCCGAGCAGCTGCATCCAAGCCATACATCACCAAGTGCAATGCAAAGCGTCGGATGCAGTGGTGTAAAGCACGCCGCCACTGGACTCTAGAGCAGTGGAGACGCGTTCTCTGGAGTGACGAATCACGCTTCTCCATCTGGCAATCTGATGGACGAGTCTGGGTTTGGCGGTTGCCAGGAGAACGGTACTTGTCTGACTGCATTGTGCCAACTGTGAAGTTTGGTGTGGGGTTGTTTTTCAGGAGCTGGGCTTGGCCCCTTAGTTCCAGTGAAAGGAACTCTGAATGCTTCAGCATACCATGAGATTTTGGACAATTCCATGCTCCCAACTTTGTGGGAACAGTTTGGGGATGGCCCCTTCCTGTTCCAACATGACTGCGCACCAGTGCACAAAGCAAGGTCCATAAAGACATGGATGAGTGAGTTTGGTGTGGAAGAACTTGACTGGCCTGCACAGAGTCCTGACCTCAACCCGATAGAGCACCTATGAGATGAATTAGAGCGAAGACTGCGAGCCAGGCCTTCTCGTCCAACATCAGTGTCTGACCTCACAAATGCGCTTCTGGAAGAGTGGTCAAAAATTCCCATAAACACACTCCTAAACCTTGTGGAAAGCCTTCCCAGAAGAGTTGAAGCTGTTATAGCTGCAAAGGGTAGGCCGACGTCATATTAAACCCTATGGATTAAGAATGGGATGTCACTTAAGTTCATATGCGTCTAAAGGCAGATGAGCGAATACTTTTGGCAATATAGTGTATGTATCAGAATATACTACCTTGATAACTAAGGCAAAATCATGGTAGCTATATTTGTTCAACAACATAAATTACACATAGTTATACCTCAAACGTGAATTTTGAAGCCGTATTGAATTACACACTTAAAAAAAAAAAAAAAAAACACATGGCGGCTTTCAAATTTATGTTATGAAATTGTGTAATTTATGTTGTAGAACAAATGTCCATGTATCGTCAAGTAATGTTTACCACAGATCTTATTTTAATCAGAAGTAAAAAAAAAAAAAAACCCATTATAAAAACCCATAGGCAAATCCTGAGGAAACCCATGGCAAATTAGATGTCCGGGTTCGCCTACAAATTGACTTCACAGCTGAATAGCTCTTTAGAGCAACAATCTGGTAATAGAAGTAAAAATCCCATTCATTTATTCCATAGATGAATTGATTTTAAATGATAACTTATAAAACTTTAAAGACAGATCTACCATGAGCTATGAGGTTGTTTATCGATGGTATATGCTGCCGTCGAAGCCATTCGTCTGCATTATCTCAACTCATTGTTTAAAAATCATGTTTGATAGCGGAATTCATGGTAAACAACTAAATTACCTATTGTACAGCAGAGAAAGATCCACCAATCAGAGAACCTCGGCCGACGAAACCTGCGAAACGTGCCTCAGAACGACCGCCCACTCCCATGACGCACTGTAAATGACGTAATCAAATCAGTCTCTCTTCACCCTTAAACTACTTGTATATTTGTACATATTGGAATATTTTGCAATAAACATAAAAAAATAAATAAATAAATTATATACTTCACTTTAATCAACAACCTAAATTCAGTAGTTTTATATATTCCCATAATTTTTTATTCAATGACATCATTTGCAATGCTTTATGGGATTGTAGTTTGTGCCCTCATGAAAGACGGTAAGTACACAGCCCTGTACCTTTGTCTTTATGTCTTTTATGTATTTATGTCTTTAATACTTTTTGGCCTCAAAACAAAGTTTGTGATGTTGTGATTCTCCTCGGAGCTGGTTGGTTTGGTTCATGGCTTACAACTATTTTATGAAGGATTATATTAAAAGTCTGTGAAAGAAATGAATGGGGAAAATACTTCCAGAACCCAGACGGCTGAAAAAGTCGGCGGGCACTGTTGCGCTTTATTGGGTTGGCTGTTATGTTTTTGTAGGGTGGGGCTACAAAACTGTAGTTGAAGTTAGCGAAATAGCCGAAAATGCTTAGATTTAAAGGAAAATTCCAGGTTCAATACAAGTTATGCTTTTGTGGCATAATGTTGATTACCACAAACATTACACAAACATTATTGCTGATGCTGAATAAATTACCTCAGGAATTAATAAATAAATATAAAATAAAATAAAACTGTGGAAGGCTAAATTCAAAACAAATTAGGGGGATTTGCTTCAGAATCCAAGCAAACGCTTATATTCAAATAAAGGGAGGCCTCAATTTTTATTTGGATTGAAAAGCAAAATAGTTAATAATTAATTATTTATTGATAAAAAAATTTAAATAACAATAATTTCAATGGACATGACAGGTCTACCATTAGGCTATTTTGGACATCATTTAAAATAAAAAAGGAACTCATTTATTTAAAATCTTTTTAAATAAAAATGTGCTATATCGTCATATTGTTATCGAGCAAAAATTTTAAGAATATTGCTGTATAATTTTTTTGCTTATATCACCCACCCTTATCACATGGTTATTTACTATCTAAACACTTTTTTTGCTGATTTTCTATATTGTAATGTATACCCTTACCGTGATTTAAAATGACTTATACCGTGATATAGAATTCTGGTCATATCGCCCACACACTAGTGGCTATAATTTTGAAACAACGATTAGTATTTTAAAGTTTACTAATTTGCCCCATTTACTTCCATTGTAAATGAGAACTGAACTGTGCTGTAACAGGTTTTCGTGAACCTTTAATAACTAAGGTTGATAGACAGCACACTTTCACAGGCAGGAAACATTTATAACCTTCATCCCAAAAATGACAAGTATGTTGCGTTGGCATAGAAATAATGTAATAACTACATCAATAATCTCACTTTAAATTCATTTAACAAATGTTTACACAATGAAAGTAACTTCATTCAGCTACGTTGTTTGACATTTTCCATCAACCACTGGAAATTAATCGAGATGGGTAAGATATAAGAAATTACGTATTAAACGTGGGCAACACATTGAGCATATCACAACAAGCTCATCCTGAGAGGTGGTTTCTCAGAACATTAGGCACTTGCAAAAGAATTTTCCAATGAAAATGGAAGTTTACCGTAGGCGGACTTATTTTCATAAGTTAACAAGTTCCCCGATTGAACTGAATAATGAATATAGGTCTAGTGAAGCAAAATCAAATGACTATTTGCTTAACTTTTGTGTGCGGTATGTGCTCTGTGAGCTTCAGAAGATGGAAGACGGACATTATCTTTGCTAGTTATGAATGTGTATTCACGAGAAGCCGATTCAGACAAGTAAGCCAGTCGAGAGAATAAAAAAGATTTAAATCTGATAACACTGGTTATTAGTAAGTTACTGATGATCCAGACTGCTGCGCCATTGTTGTTCACGCAAATTATGTTATGAATCAAATGGGAGATTCTCAAACTAGCCACCCCCAACATGCCCAATTGGCGATTAGTGATTTGGATAAACATGTCAACTAAAAAACGAATGATGATAACAGTGATTAAAAAACAATTCATTGTACAGTTGCTCTGCCCCAGATGAGGCGATTCCAATGAGCTATATGCTCATTCTCATTTTAGCCTAATTTTTAACAATTTCATTGACACTTTCCAAACTCAGTATTGTGTAACAAATTATTTAAATCATGCATTTAGTGTGGGTCAGTGTCTATGATAAATACTGCAAGAAACTGTGATGATGTCAATGGAAAGAGTAAAATTGCAAAAGTCTGTTATCTATGGTGCATGATGCATAAAATATTTATTTCATGCCAAAGCATGAACAAACTTCTAAATCCCAGATCTATTCATATATCGAGTAGCACCAGAAAATATGACTCACCAGACACATAAAAATTGTATTCCAGTCCGTGGCTGATTAAGCACAGCATGGCTTCAGCAAAAGACAAAAGCAAATTTCTGTATACATACATCACTGTAAAACTATTGATTTTCAGTATTTGTGTTTGCCAGGCTGGATCTATAAACTTAAAAAGAATCAGTAAATGTCAGCCATAATGGAATGTGTTTATGGCTGTAATTCTAATGAAATACTTGTCCAAAATTAAAGTGCACAGTTAGCAATATCAGTGTTGATGCTGATTCGAACAGTCGCAGTGTCACTAGTGGGTTGCCCAACAGGCCCATCAAACCAAAAAACAAAATGTGTCACTTTGATAAAGTATTTCAGTGACAGCTTGAGTCCCCAACAAAATTAATTATAAATGAATCATGCTGAGGGGCAATCCACACAATATATGCTGGAAATTTCATTGGTAAGTAGAACAAATCTTTCTTCTGCAGTTGAGTATACAATAAATCAGAAAATCAGAAGTTCACATGACCAGACTTTTGACTATCGGAATATAGTCTGGTCCACTTTACAGATTTTTCTAGCCAAGAACTGGCCACAGGAAATCTGGCTGACCAACCACAACCCACAAAGTTCGTTTTGCTTTTACAAGACGTTCAGTGGCAGGTTAATCTGAATAATTATCAATGATACTATAGTAAAATGGCGAGAAATGCATTTGTTTCTTCAACTTCGGGCAATTTCATGTCCCAGAGGTTGCTTTTCATAAAAAAATGTTTTTCTTTTTGTTATATGAAGATCTCATTAAATCTGACTTGGATACTTTTTACCTGGCCTTCATCATTTCATTTTGATACCTTTCAAATGCCTTTTATATATAGATTTTACTGTTTTAGCCTTGTCCCAGACCCAGACTTTCAATATTAAACTATGAAAATACATTAAAAATAAAAAATTATTACGTTTAAAACTATGATAATCTAAAAGACTGAAACACTCAAACATTTTGAGTTCACTATTCACAAGAAGCATCTGCTGATGTGGACCATGCATCATGAGATCTCGGAAGACCTACAATCAAGAATTGTTACTTTGCATAAAGCTGGAAAGGGTTACAAAGTTATCTTGAAGAGCTTAGATATTAATCTGTCCACAGTTATACAAATTGTCTGGAGACCATTTAGTACTGTGGCTACTCTCTCTAGAAGTGGCTGTCCAGCCAAGATGACTCAAAGGACACACCGCAGAATGCTCAATGAGGTAAAAAAGAACCCTAGAGTGACAGATAAAGACTTGAAGGAATCATTGGAACTGGTTAACATGTTCATGAGTCTACTATAAGAAAAACATTAAACAGGCATGGCGTCCATAACAGGATACCATGAAGGAAGCCGCTGCTTTCCAACAAAAACACTGCTGTGCGCCTAAAGTTTGTCAAAGACCAACTTGACACTCCACAACGCTACTGGGAAAATGTTTTGTGGACTGATGAATCCAAGATTGAACTGTTTAGGAAAAACTTGCATCACTACGTTTGGTGTAAAAAGGGCACCGCATACCAACATGATAACATCATCCCAGCGGTGAAGTATGGTGGAGGGAGCATCATGATTTGGGGCTGCTTTGCTTCTTCAGGGCCTGGACCGCTTGCCATGATCGAGGGAAAAATGAATTCCCAAGTTTATCAAAATATCCTACAGGATAATGTTAGGATAGCTGTATGCCAGCTGAAGCTCAGTAGAAGTTGGGTAATGTAACAGGACAATGACCATAAACATCAAAGTAAATCTACCACAGAATGGCTCCAAAAAAAGAAAATTCACCTTTTGGAGTAATCCAGTCAGAGCCCAGACCTTAACCTCAATAGAGATGCTGTGGAACGACCTTAAGAGAGCCGTTCACACCAGACAACCTAAGAATATGGCTGAGCTAAAGCAGTTCTGTAAGGAAGAATGGTCCAAAATTCCTTCTGAATGTTGTACAGGTCTAATCCGCAGCTACCGGAAACGCTTGGTTATTGCTGCCAAAGTAGGATCAACCAGTTATTAAATCCAAGGGTTCACTTACTTTTCCACAGCACAGTGAATGTTTAATGGGATGTGTTCAATAAAGACATGAATGATTATAATTGTTTGTGTGTTGTTAGCTTAAGCACATTGTGCTTTGTCTGTACTTGTGACTTTCCATCATCGACATTTCCAGCACAGAATTCTATTAAACACAATACAGAATTTGAGATGTGCTGGAAATTACACTATAGTGGAAATGTTCATGACTTCTAAAAAAATGACTTAAAAATTATGTAAATCTCTTGTGATGCATGAAATGTTGGACACTGTTAGTATACAAATAAAACAATTATTAAAAGTGTGAAAATTTTTTAACGAGACTTTAAATCCACAGTGCTTAAAGTGCCCAAAGTTGAAGAAACACGTAGATCAGAATGTCTTTGTATATTTCTAGACATTCTGATTCTGAATTTTAAGGGAAAATGACTTTTTTTCTGATATGCTTCACCATCTAATAAAACATATTGATATATAAACTGGATGTCTGTAAATCAGAACCTGACAGGAAATTAATTTCTCATTCCCAACAACATGAAGAGGTCTGATTGTGCTTCTCTGCTTGGATATAAACTGAGTGTCCATCTATTCACATAACCTCAGAAAATATTAGACGTTAATGGAAGAATGATTGTACCCAGTCAATAAAGTTTGATTGGCTCACTAAATCAGTGTTCTACTAGTTTGGCCTAAAAAATAAAATTTTAGCTCCGAGATGACGTAGCTTTTTGATGAATAGCTACTGGACAAAATTGATTGTGGATGGCGGGGTGCCTCAGATTTTTCTCTGTTATAGAATAAGGCCATGTTTGAAGAGAGTGCATGAATGCATTTACGCTGGCAGCCAATGTTGAACTGAGTCAAAAATGCTGGAGGGTGGTTTTCAGCTTTCTGTAAAACTACTAAGCAAACAAGTTAAAACTGCCCATGTAGAATGTTTAAAATGCAGAAACCGCTCTATAAAGATGAAGTCACTATGTTACCTAATGAAATATTCATGATGCTGCATGATGCTGATATTATTTTGCCCTGAAAAAAATTGCATCTAGCCCCTACAAGCAAGATATCACAGTCCAAATAATCTAAACAGAAAAAATCTAAACTAAGACTGATGATATAGCATGTTAATTTATAATTTAATGTACAAATAACACATTAAAAAATTATGCAATCATGCCCCCTCCTAACAAAAAGGAATTTTCCCTATGTTTAATGATATGGAAATAAAACTAACAATATATTGTCTTTATGTATTGTCTAATCAATGCTTTACTTGTCTGCCACAATAATGTGATGACTTTAAATTATCTTTAGTATTATATTTATTACATAAAAATAATATCGACTCGTCTGTCCTTTTCTTTTAAAACAAAAAAACAAAATCGAGGTTACAGTGAGGCTCTTACAATGGAAGTAAATGGGGCCAATTTTTGGAGGGTTTAAATGCAGAAATGTGAAGCTTATAATTTTATAAAAGCACTTACATTCATTCTTCTGTTAAATCTCATGTATTATTTGAGCTGTAAAGTTGTTTAGATTGTAATTTTTACAGTCATTTTAAGGTTTGTTGACATTGCATCGTAATGGCAATGAAGTTGTAAAACTGGCTATAATTTAACACAGAAAAGGTTAGTATGCGATTGTATCACACTAACATCATGTTAACACGCATATTGTTTATGTATTGTGGCTATACTTTTGAGTATTTTAACGTTTATGGATTGGCCCCATTCACTTCCATTGTAAGTGCCTCACTGTAACCCAGATTTTTGCTTTTGTTAAAGAAAGGAGAGACAAGTCGAAATACATTTTTGAGGTAATCAATATTTTGCCACAAATGCTGTCGATTGAGCTTAACATGTATTGAACCTGGAATATTCCTCTAATTAAACAGCATTTAATGTAATTAATTTGATTAAAAGCATTTATCGATTGACAGTCCTAATCTAATTATTGGTGCTTGCTAAGGTAAGCATCGCTATTACTATTGCTCATACTAGGGATTAATCATCCATCACACTTTGTGCTACAAACAGGAAATACACCTCAAATTGTGCTGATTGTTGAGGAGAGGTGTGCTGTAACATTTTCTAAACAATATGACTTACTATTCCTTACTATTCCTTAGTAAGGGCCCGATCCATATCTGAGCATCAGTTTCACTGTATAGTTTAAGAGAAACTCATCTTAAGCCACAAATTCTCTTTCATCCATGTGCTTGCGGGCCTAGAGAGACACCCTTCAGCTGCGCCTCTTTAAAGAGTCCATCAAAGATGGAACAGGCAGCATGGAAGATAAGTGACAGACGAACAGTGATGGGATGACACTGGACAAAACGACAAAGTATGTTCTAATCAGGCCTCTCCAACAAAGACCTTCTCACACACCGAACAGGATCTGAAGAGCTACTAGTGAAGCCAATCTTTGCCAAAGTCACGTGAAGGAGTAAATTTGATTACCATACCCATTTCATTCTTACATATTTTCAAATGAAGATAATGCCACCGTTGAGATGTAAGTGTGTCACAAAGGCTCCAACAATATATATTTTAAAAAACAAATTTTAATAAGATAATGTTGTCACTGATAACCAATGATTGTCAATATTATACATCTATATTGTCTGAATAAAAACAGCATTTAAAATCATATTTTACATGCTTCAGGTAAAATCAGGCATTAAAACATTATAATATACAACGGAAAAGATTAATAATTAACTGTTTAGTACTTCAGTAACCTGGCTTAGGAAAAATATACAGTTAAAATAAGGGCTGATGTCTGATTCCAATAACTGCCTTTAAGTCATGTCAGAAAGATCATTTTTTGGAGTGAATATGAACACCAGAATGTTGTAGCTACCAGTGAAAAACTTTCTTTGGTTTTTTTTTTACGGTTCCATTAACGATTGTTATAGTACATTTGAGGAAGAAATATTTGGAAATGAGAAAAGCAATTCTTATTGCATTTACTGCCCTCAGCACCTGTTACCAAATCATGAGATCATTTCAGATTTCGACAGAACAGATATAACAATTATAGAAATAAATGTAACACATTATGTTTTAAATTCACTATAAAGAGACAGTTCTCAAGTTCTCTTGTTTAGGAAATGCACTTCAGTGGTCACACTGCATTGTTTTGATTCACTGGAAAAATTCGGCTCATAAGAGTCAGTCATTCAGGAATCAGACTATATTGGTGGCGCTGTATGTTGCGTTCTGTAGATTTAACAGAACCAGCTCATTAGAGTCATTTGTTCAGGAAATGTACTATACTGGTCACACTGTGAGTTTCGCACTGTAGATACAAAAGAACCAATTATATAAGGGTGTGCCTTATGCAATTTAAGATTTTACATCGATTCTATTGGACCCCCTCTAGATTGTATAGGCTTGGTCTTAAAGACACACCCACCTGCTGGCGATGCCAATCAGAAGATGGGGACACAACCCAGGTTTTTTGGGGGGATGTTAAGATCCAAGAATTTTGGTTGAGGGTTCAGAGTTTTATGTGTGACGTATTGGGCACTCAAATTTCATGTTACCCCAGACCCTGTATTTTAGGCGATGGGGAGGTCATTAATATAGTGGATAAGCACATACAAAATTGGGTCCTAGCCGATGTTATGATTGGCAGACAGGTCATCCTTAGGGGATGGAAGTCGGCTGGAGCGCCCTCATTTCAGGAGCGGTGCACAGAGATGGGGAGGGTGGCGGCATTTGAGGAGGTGTCGTATAGAAGGCTAGGCAACCTGGAGTTGTTTGAAAAAAAGTGGGGCAGCTTTTTTGGCATTTTTGGAGGGCTCTCGGGGAGGGGCAGTGGAGAGGGACTTATTGTTTTAAATGTGTGTATTTATTTATTTTAAATATATTTATTTATTTATTTTTATTTTTATTTTATTTTTATCTGCGTGTGTACTCGGGCTTGGCCACAGGGATGTTTGTTGGGAGTCGGGGTGGGGTTGTTGATTGGGAGGGGGGAAGGGATATAATGGGGTTTAAGGGGGATAATGGTTGTCTCTGTACATTGATGTTTTGTTGTGTTATGTGTCATGCTTGAGGAGCAACCAATAAAAATGTTAATCTGAAAAAAGTACCAGCTTATAAGAGTCATTCGCTCGGGAAACTATACAGGACTATACAGTCTGCTGTCCGCATCGGTAGAAAATTGCACATTCAGGAACTGTTAACGGAACAGAAAATCATGAAAATTATACGGTTCCGGTGTAAAAAAAACACTGATTGCTTAACAGTCCTACCCAGAAGGACTTGAAGGTTGCACAATATTGACCTTATCCGACCAATATCAATAAAAAACAGCAATATTGGCCGACACGAATAAGCTCCCCAGCATATTGTGTATCCACAAAAAAAAATCTGATGTTTTTTACTCACCCGCCAGCTTCAGCAGAGGTGATGGCGATGGTTGGGGGGATGCGCAGTGCCAGGGTGGTGGGACGGGCGATTGGCTCGTTCTCTTTGCTGTTCCAGTCATGTTGCTCAGCTAGACGGAAGACCAGCGGGGGCAGCTGCAGGCTGCGGCTGGAACGTCTGCGCACTTGGAAGTGCTCCATGCCTGGAGCGACTCCCTCCTCTGCATCTGCTTCCGGGGACCCTGGGGACCCATCACACACCTGGCACAACACACAAACACAAACTTAGCATTTACTAGTGTTTGGTCTTCTACTGAGCTGTGCGGAATAGAAAATACACAAACTGGGCAGGCGGTTTTGAGTAAATGGCCCCTCAGAAGTGTTTCAATTATGCATTTGGCAGACACTTTTATACAAAGTGACTTACAGTGCATTTATTACAGGGACAGTCCCCTCAAAGCAACCTGGAGTTAAGTGCCTTGCTCAAGGACACAATGGTGGTGACTGTGGGAATTGAACTAGCAACCTAGGGTTTATGATAGTTTTTACTCCTCCAATGGAATGCGATGTATTCAAATAAATGGCTAAGTGCCAGAAAACTATAAAAATTTCCTATATGAACAGGCAGTTTTTTGTGGGTCGGCTGAAACTGGGCAAGCTTCATGAAACACATCAGTATGCATCATGTGTCAGTATTCTAAAAGAAATGTGTGACATCCTCAAATTTCCTTGCTGAAATATCTCAGAATCTCTCAAAATGTGCTTATACTTAAAGGAATATTCTGGGTTCAATACAAGTTAAGCTCAATGGACAGCATTTGTGACATAATGTTGATTTCCACAAAAATTTATGTCGACTTGTCCCTCCTTTCCTTTAATAAAAGCAAAAATCTGGGTTAAGCCCAAAGTATACTTCGGTCTGTACAAAGACACTAAAGCTCCATTCACATCGCAAACAACACTGTTCCTTGGTGTCGCTAGACTCTGTGATCTGTGTCACTTGTGGGTGTTCCTACTTTAATGTTATTGGTGGACTGCACGTCTGGCTGTAGTAGCTTTGGAAATTCTCATTACAGAATAAACTGTCGGGAAAACTATGATTTCATTCTAATATGACAACGAATCAGTTCTGTTGCTTCTAAAAATTACAATTTTGCAGGGGAGAGAGTTTTTATATAACCTGCAGCAGTGCTCAATGCAGTACATCATGAACAAGATGAACAATCTATCGGTGTATGAATCGAGTGGTTTTCCATGCATTTTTATTAGGCTATATCCATGTATGTGGTTACAGACAAATGATATAGAACAGTGAAATCACTCACAGAAATGTTTAACTTCTCCGTCTTGCCTGCTCTCGACTTCAGTATCTCGCACACATACTGCCTGCAGACGGATGATGTGAGCTCCGTTGTCTTCACTCTCATTGGTAGTCGCTCCTGAATATCACTCGTCATTTGCATAAAGTTCACATTTTCTCAGCTTTGTCTTCTCGCTTGCCACAGTGACCTCCGTTGCCAAGGGTCACTGCAGCTCGTGTCGGCGGAAGTCAATCTGCTCTCATTGAAAGTGAAGAGGATTGTGTTGTTTTGTCGCGCAATGTTGCCGGCGTGTGAATGGGCCTTAAGCGTTTGCGTCAAAGCCGAAGTATCCTTTGGGCTTTACAAGCAGGCACTTACAACGGTAGTGAATGGGGCCAATCCGTAACCGTTAAAATACTCATTGTTTCAAAAGTATAGCCACAAGACATAAACAATATGGGTTGCACTTTATTTTACAGTATATCTGCTTTCACTAAACTTTCAGTGTACTTATCCAAGAAAGTACGGAGAAACATTAGGTAACTACATGCACTTTATATGGTTAAGGTTAGGGTTAGAGTTAGGTTTAGGGTTAGTACTTTGTAATTACTATAGATGTTGTAATTATACAGTATGTAAATGTAGAACAGTACTGTAAAATAAAGTGCTACCACAATATGTGTTAACATGATTTTAGTGTGAAAAAATCACTTGCTAACCTTTTCTTTCTAAGTCACGTCCAATTTTACAACTTTGTTACTATGAAGACGTAACGCTGTAAATCCTAAAATGATGTGAACCTCACAAAAACATGTAATGGTCCAATTTCATATATATATACACACGCACACTACCGGTCAAAAGTTTTGAAACACTCACTCATTCTTTATTATAATTTTTTTTTTCTCCACATTTTAGAATAATAGTAAAGTCATCACAACTATGGAATAACATAAATGGAACTATGGGAATTATGTTGTGACTAAACAAAATCCAAAATAAATCAAAACCGTGTTATATTTTAGCATCTTCAAAGTAGTCACCCTTTGTCTAGAATTTGCAGACATGTACTCTTGACATTTTCTCAAACAACTTCTTGAGGTATCACCCTGGGATGCTTTTTAAACAGTACTGAAGGAGTTCCCATTTATGTTGGGCACTTATTGGCTGCTTTTCTTTATTATTTGTTCCAAGTCATCAATTTAAAAAAAAAAAAAAATTTAATTAAATTTTAGTTTTATAATGAAATAAATTAATATGGTGGCACAATTATATTTTTGTCTACAAAACTAATTTCAAACATTTAAGCATACACCTTCAGATCAAAAGATTTTTAAGATCATGAGAAACATTTCAGTCAAGTGTTTCAAAACTTTTGACCGGTAGTGTGTATATTACATATATATATATATATATATATATCAGGGGCGTAGCAGTCATTTTAAAAGTGGGGGGGACACAGCTGTCAGTAGGTGGCTTGTACAGACCCAACACTTCCAGTGCAGTATTAATATATTAAAGTATACATTCATATATATGTATAATATAATTATTATATTAATATATGCGTATTATTAGGGGCCTGGGTAGCTCAGCGAATACTGACACTGACTACCACCCCTGGAATTGCGAGTTTTATTCCTGAGTGACTCCAGCCAGGTCTCCTAAGCAACCAAATTGGCCCGGTTGCTAGGGAGGGTAGAATCACATGGGGTAACCTCCTCGTTGCGCGATTAGTGGTTCTCGCTCTCAATGGGGTGTGTGGTAAGTTGTGCATGGGTCGCGGAGAGTAGCATGAGCTTCCACGTGCTGTGGCTCTCCGTGGTGTCATGCACAATGAGCCACGTGATAAGATGCATGGATTGACGTCTCAGAAGCGGAGGCAACTGAGACTTGTCCTCCGCCACCCGGAATGAGGTGAGTAACCGCGCCACCACGAGGACCTACTAAGTAGTGGGAACTGAGCATTCCAAATTGGGAGAAAAGGGAATACAATTTAAAAAACAAATACATATATATATATATATATATATATATATATATATATATATATATATATATATATATATATATATACATATTATTTACTTTTAATATTTATGGTATTTAAAATATTCAGGTATTGCAAAATAATTGCAAAATTAGCTGCAAAAATATGCACAATTTTATTTTTTAGTCTGTGATTGAGCATTGTGGGATTTAAATGTATCCAAGTGGCTCGGGTATTTTGACTACGTTCAACAAAATTCGTTCTGATCCATTTAATGATTCAGTGACCATTTCTGGTGATGTCAGAAGGTGATGACAAATGAGTGTCTTGTGTGAAATGAGTCAACGATCAAAAGAAAATTTTAATCCTTTAAAATCTGTATGTCTACAGGCCTACAAAGATACTTTAGTAGAGGATTTAAGCATTATAAGAACAAAGAAAATCTATCATTTCCCTACAGTTTGTGAGCTGCTGAGCATGACTTTCATCAAAAGACAGCAATAATGGTCTTATAATAATTATAATGAGTTTCAATAACGTCCGTATGTTTTCATGTATAAAATAGCGTGTCTACATATCTATTCACTTCAGTAAAATGTGTTCTAAGAACACAGCAGATCTCTCATTTGTCCTACAGTTTATTGACTGGACACCAACATAGAGATATAAACAGGAGCTGATATTAAAAATAGCTTTACATATTTAACACAGATCTAGTAATCTGCTTAAATTGGCAAAAACAACCGATAAAACTATTACCTCACAAACATAATGTAAAAAGCATAACTTAATGAAGACTCATGCGCTGATATAAACTCCACTTACAATGTGTGCTTAAAATAAGGATTGTCCTTTGTTGTTTTTCTGCAGTGCATTTCACGTAATGCTGCCAATCAAGAACGATATGCCAATAAATAACTCTTGTTTGTGTGTTCCTCATCTCTAGATTATTCATTCAGATCAACGTCAACGCTGATAAAAAAAACATGGATAAATGTGCATTGTTGAAAGCAACTTTGTAGAAATGAACAGAGCCACGTTGATTAGACAGTCTGACTGTTACGTAAGGGTTGTTTCGGCTCATGAAACTCACCTGTGATTGGCTGGATGGTCACTCAATCAGCCCAAAGTAACAAAACGCAAAGAATACTGTAGACAAATCCACCATTTGGACTTGGTATGGGTTTGGCTTGGAAAAGTGCAGGGGACAAAAATCACCTTTTTAAAGAGTGCAGGGGACGCCCTTGATATATATACATATACAGTATATATATATATATATATATATATTGCATAAAGAATATAAAATTAAGCCCATTTTAGGACCATAAGATGTTTGTATTGTGACATTATTTTCATGACAATTAAGCACATTACCATTTTGCGCCTGGATACTTTTGAGCTTTTTATGTAATTCCCTTAATTCTCAATGGTGATTCTCATTAGATCCTCATTACTGTAATATCTTTTTATAAGTAAATAAGTAATTTCTTGCTTTATGGTAATGAGAAAAGGAGGAGGGGGGCTTAATCATCATGAAAATAATGAATGCAAAAAGTCTTAATAGTCCTAAAACAGACGTCATTTTAACTTAGCAAAGCATAATTTTTGTATCTTTATTTTGATTTTTGGGGTAAAATATGACCCAAACTGTTGTTCTTGACAGGTTTCCAGAGATTCAACAGAGCACTAAACAGTATAAATAGATATGCAGAAAATTGGTGGCTCTAATTAAAGGCATGACCTCGAGACTTATTCACAAATTAAGTCAATTCATTTCTTTAAAGAGTAATTCAAACCTCTTGGGGCTCTTGCTTGGATTCAGTCTTAATGTATCAACCCAGAGATAGCTTATGTTGCAAAAGAGCAAAATATATTTTCTTTGTGAAAAAGACTCAGAAATGTTCAATAAAGACAAATGTAAATATGGACTACATGTACTATTTTTGAACTGCATTTATTGCAATTTAAGCCACCACATTCATAAACCATATTTAATATTTTCAGAGAGGGGAAGTATAGTTTAGCTTTTTAAAACAGTCAAATGTTGTCCTCAAAATTCACAAACCAAGCAAAAAAATGCCTTGACCATATTTTCTGGGCTTGTGGTCATGAATTATTAAGATGTCAAACATTCTACCGTGTATCATTATTTATGGCACATTTAACTAAGCGCAAATACTCCAGAATAAATCAAATCTAGATCGGGCTCTTTTTTACAAGGCTATCTGTTTACAAAGGGCAGCTAAGGTGGCCGGAAGACAGATGATTGACAAAAAGAAGGACAAAAAAAAAAAATGCAATATATACACTTTTACAGTGACTACTAGACCTAAGCCTCAATTCCCCAGGAATACTTTCTGATGCCTTCTTGGCCACAAACAGCTCTGGAGAATCACCTAACAGGCAGTATTTACATTACTTTTTTTCCAATAAATTCTGCTGATATCTATGCAGCATCCCATGTGTGTCCCATAGGGATTGTTCAACTGTGCCACAATGAGATAGAAAGTATGCTGCCAGAGGAGGCAAGGTAACAAAGTCTCTGTGTTTTGCATTTCCCAAACTGCTACTTTATTAGCATAAGTAGTCAGTCAGTGTAAACACGAAACTTATAAGGAGAGGCTTCCATGCAATAGAGATGGTGCCATTCATTTGCATCTTGCATGGTTTCATTTTACCAACCTAATCTCATGAAATTTACGTGACCGTGGCAACATTTTGGCAAAACTAAATTATGTGCTTCAGTTTCCCAGTGAAATGTTCAGCGAGGGGTGCCAAAAGCGATTGAAAGTGTCATAACCGGACACTTTTTTAAGGTGAATGTAAGATGGAGGTTTTAATGAGTAAAACATACCTCCCTAACCTAAAACTTTAACCTAAACATAACCAATAGTGTACTAAAAGCAAATGAGAGGTAAACAAAACAGACATCCTTACCCTAAACCAACACCTAAACCCAACCGATAGTGTTATAAAAGCAAATGTGACATGAAAAACACATTTTCTGGAGAGACCAAATCATTTTGTGTCACTTTTATGATACTTCAGGTCATGTGTCAGCTTGTGTGTTTGGCTGGGCTCAAGGCTTCGGTCCTCAGAGTCCAAAGTCCAACACTCTTCCAGGTGAGCTATTGCGCAAGCTGATCACGGAGGAATAAGTTTGTAAATGTAGGTGGGTATGTAATACAAGCATTAAAATGTGTTGTTTTTTAAATTATGCATTAGCGTAAAAGTGTTTTGATATCATAACATAGCAGTGTGTGAGTAACAGAGCAAAAAATAAGTGTTCATAATAAGCCGTTGTATTAGTGATTTGTGTAAAGGTGTTCTTGTAGCACCTCTACTGTAAATTCCACCAAGAAACTGCAGCGAAACGTAAAATGCAGCACGTAAAACTAAGTTTGCAAAAATGTAGTAATTGTAACGTTCATTCTATGAGACTGGTTGTCCCATATAACTTCCACACAAAAAAAAATTATATATATATAAGTATAGATAAAGATGTTGGTTTTGCAATCCAGTTTGCAAATATTACGATGATGATGGCGCTGTCGCAGTTACATATTTAATACTGAACATTCAGTAAAAGTAAGTCAGTGGGAGATTTTCAAACTTTATTTGTGTAGACGTATAACAACAACCAAAAATATCATACCTAAGATGCCATTCAAAACCGAACACGTTTTTGCGATGGAAAAATTTAGACGCAGTGCAACGAATAGAACAGAACGCATGTGTTTTGCAATGTGTTTTTAAAAGGTTCTTTTTAAATTAACATGGTGTCTAAAAAATTCAGCGTTCCCATGCAAGACGCTGAAAAAAAAAAACAGCGAGACATTTTTATATATATATATATATATATATATATATATAAAAAGAAGCAAAAATTGTGATTACAGTGAGGCACTTACAATGGAAGTGAAAGAGGCCAGTCCATAACAGTAAAATTATGTTAACACATAATGTTTACGTCTTGTGGCTTTACTATACTTTTGAAAAGGTGTGTAGTTTTGCATTTATGGACTAGCCCCATTCACTTTCATTGTAAGTGCCTTACTCTAACCGAAATTATTAATTCTTTTTTAATAGACATGGGGCAAGTGGAATATATATTTTTTTAGTAATCAACATCGTGCCACAAACAATATCTGTTAAAAGGGTCATGTCATGCAAGTACCTCAACCGCTCTATCAGTTCACTGCGATGATTATGCATGTTGTGGAGGCGGGGATATTCGAATGAACACGCCTTTCCTAGGTCACTATAGTCACCTAGGCATTTTTGCAGGGTGGAAACAATAAATTCCTTTAAGCTGTTAATTGCAAAAGTTCAGTAATTAGGGTTAGGGCTTTAGAACAAACCCTAAACAAAATGTTTGCGGAATATCAACACAGTACTGCCTTGCAACCACTATAATGTATATTTCATGCTCTCAGGCTCATTGCATTCATCCTGAGCAAAAGTACAAAAAACAACTATCAAATTAAAGTAGCATATATTACTTTCTTCCCCTCTATTTTTCCCTTTTCACAATAAACCCCTAATGCACAATTCATTATTATATGAGTAGCTTGACTCATCCAGTGAAAGCTTATGGGCATGTTGAAAGCCAGTGGCCCCCAGCACAAAGCATCAAGGGCTTCATTTATAGTCTGAGCAACATCTCACACCCAAGGCACATAAAATGTGACCATGTGACTGAACAAGAGGATGAAATTAGCAAATGAAGCTCGGTTGGTTTCCTGTCTAGAGAGAGAGACGGTATAATATCATGAAAATTGTCATAACACAATGAGGTAATATGTGCAGTTATTATTTGAGTCAGAGTCACGTCGGGAGGGGCGGGTGGGAGACGGAGGGTTTAAAATAGTCTTTTGCAATAGCTGTGGAGATGCAGATCACAGAGATGGTTTCAATGGCACGGTGTGCCGCAGAACAAAGAAGTGTGCTCTGCAGCATACACCTCACAGAAACCCTCCACCTGCGGCTTCTGGCAGAATGCGATGCTTTGTTCCTCGAGAAAACAGAGTGAGAGGGATTTCAGGCTAATTTCCACTGGTGCGCACAAACCGTTTGGCAGGTGTATTCTGGGAAAAAGGAGGCATAGGTTATCGGTTGGGCGTGGGCTTAACAGTTTGAGGATGCTATGGACAATGGAACATGACTCATAAATTGTGTTTACGAGCAACTAAAATCTAGAATGACGGAAAGAATTTAAAACAACCAGAACTTATCAGTAGCTATTTAGAAAACGGATCGTTCCGGCTCTAAAACCCAATTGAATCAACCATGTTTGATGATGTTTTAAAAAAGACAAGTGAGAGCACATCAACTGAAATGTATACTTATGAGCACAGTCACTACAAACCATTAAAACAGTTAATGAATAGGGGTGTAAAAATCGTGATGCCTCTATCTGACAAAGAAATGTTCATGCATCATTTCTGGAATTTAACAACTGATAGTCATTACTATATTAAAGATGCTGTAAATGATTTTTTCATGGAAATGTATTCAAAACATTTTACTACTCCCTGAAAGATATTAATGAAATAAGTGTCCTGAGATATCTCACTGGTCTCTGTGACAGCTCTAGACTCTGTAAACAGCAAACAAAAATGAATCCATGGACCACGGACAATGACGCTTTCTGCCTGTCAATCATTTTATGCGTTAGTATTGTAGTTGCAGTGAATTATTGAGGCTTACTGCAATTTTTATGCCATGTTCCTCATAACAGTTGTCAGTTGGGGGCGCTATTTTGCTGCTGTTGTTTTTGACATGCGCTCCTGCTCGATGTTGATCTTAATAAAGCTCATCTGGTATCTTTGGAGTGCGGGTTTTGGAAAAAGGGGGCGTGGCTAATCCAACCCTAACTCTAACCCTAACCCTTGGGAAAATTCTAGAATGGCTAAAATTGCTTACAGCACCTTTTTATACCCAATGTGATACAGATACCAACTTAGATTACATGGGCAAGAGCACGTGAGATTGAAAGGAAAAAAGCGCACTTTAAGAAAATACAAATGCAACAGAGTTTGGCTTTCTGTGTCATTATTCATTAACTGTTTGCGTCCATTTGACCAAATTAAGTTAATTGTTTTTGCTTTCTTCCCAGACTACGATATACTATGTTTATATTGCTTTTATATCTCCATAAATGTTTTATCTTTTTTTTTGCATATTTTCTTTAATAATTATGAATCGCTCCAAATTAATCAAATCGAAATATGAACTAATTTCAGATTTCACAAAGCATTGTAATGTTAGGCACTGTAAAGAATTGTAATTAAATTGAATTGTTGTCAGAGCAAATATTTATATATTAATAAACTATATTACTTGATGGAAGCACTGTTTCTCAATTACTGTTACTAATCAAATTATTTATTGATTAATTGTTGCCGCCATTTTATAAAGAAGCAATAAACCACAAGAAGCACTATATTAAAATGATTTCTTTTGGCTTACTATCAGGCCCACATCGAATAAGCACACTTTTCTGTGCTAATTTTGGAGGGAAAATTGCAGAATGGATTTCAACATGATAAAATTAGTTAAACAGAGCAGAAATTACAACAATCTTATTGCTAGTGGTGAAAATACTAAAATTAGCCAAAATATCTCATAAACGAACACTCAAAAGGTGGCAGATGGGACGTACCACTCTACGCATTTCTCCGGGTGCTGATTATGTGTGGGCATCCATACTGTTTTGTGTAAGTAGATATACAGGTATGTTGTGGTGTCAAAACCATTGTAGTTCAGTGTGACGACAGCAACTTTTCTGATTTGTCAAAACCACAAATTATCCTAGAAAAAATGACTATGGTGGCTAATGATGGCTAAAGTGCTTTTTGGTATTCTTAAAGGAATGTTCTGGGTTCAATACAAGTTAAGCTCAATCGAAAGCATTTAAAGAATAATGTTTATTACCAAAGAAAATAATTTCGACTCACCCCCCACTCGCTTTAAGAAAGACGTTTACAATGGAAGTGAATGGGGCCAAAATACATTAAAATACACAGTTTCAAACAACCTGGTCTCATTGAATCACGTTACTATATCTACATTTTTGTAAAATTAGTTTTACTTGCCTCGTTCTATGTATTGTAGCTGTTTTCTGGTGAAATAAACACTAGAGGCGCTACAACAACAGTGAGTTTTATTTACTTTCACACAAATCACAAGAAAAACGGCAGATTATCAGTTCATAAACATTTATTTTTCGCTCTGTTACTCACTCAGTGCTATCTTATGACATCAAAACACCTTTACAATTACACATGACTTGAAAGATGATACATTTTAACCAACTACATTTACAAGCTTATTCCAACTAAGTTGAGCGGTAGCTTAACTGACAGTGAACGCGGAAGACCGGGGTACGACTCAAGCAAAGCACGTGAGTCGAAATTTTGTAGCGGTTCTATCTTCATAGAAGCTTTGTGTTTTTCATCTCACATTTTCTTTTATAACACTATTGGGTAAGTTGTAGATTTTATAGTAGGGACGTCAGTTGTTTATTTAAAACTACAAAAACATTTGAGTTTTTTAAGGTTAATGTTCTATCTTCTCACATTTGCTTTTTATTACACTATTGATTAGGTTTATGTTAAAGGTTTAGGTTGGGAAGGTAGGTTTTGTTGATTTAAAACTCCATAGAACACTAATCTTAAAAACCTTTTTGGGAGAACATTTAACTTGCTTTAAAAGTTCACCTTGATGGGGGGCATGGGTAGCTCAGCGAGTACCGACACTAACTACCACCCCTGGAGTTGCAAGTTCAAATCCAGGGCGTGCTGATTGACTCCAGCCAGATCTCCTAAGCAACAAAATTGCAACACTCTTATTTACATATTTGATTGAATTTTACACTTAAATCGCTTTTCTGACACTACGCTCAAATCACTTTTAAATAGAGAACAGGGGACTCTCCTCAGCCACCACCAGTAGATCTTAGAATATGATTTGCAAGTGTTTTATCTACTATTAATGTTTAAATTGTACTACAATTTTAAATTTAAGAGGTTAAATGGGGATAAAATATACATTATTAAATGTAAAAATAATATGCTTAAATATGCAATATAACAATTACAAGAAGTCAATTTCAGAAGTCATACAAACTTCAAGGGGGGAGGAGTCTCTACAAGCATGGCGACTGGAGCAGAGGGCCCTTTGCTAAAGGAAGACGTAGTTTACCAAGAGGGAAACGATTTTGCAGAAGATTTAACACATGGGGTTACCTATGGGGAACCACCGCATGCGGATCACCTACCTCAGTACAGGGCCTTACCAGCGCAGTTACTGAGCCGGCAGCGAGTTTCTCTGCAAACTCGACTGCCACAGGGCTAAGGAGGAATTCATCCAGGGATCACAGTCTGTGAACACTACTGGGAGTCAAGAGTGCACATCTTCCCCTCAAGGGAGGGGAAAGGCACTATGCGCAAGTGGTACACCTGGCCAGCTGTCTCGGAACTTACCTGCTGGTGCCTGCTACTACATGGGATGAAACCGACTCAACCCAGAGATTGTAGAACCTCGCAAAGGTGTTGGGTGTTGCCCAGCCCGCTGATCTGCAGATGTCTGCCAAAGAGGTGCTACTGGCCAAGGCCCAGGAGGCTGCCACACTCCTGGTAGATTGGGCTCGTAACCGTGCAGGGGGTGGCACGTCCTGAGCTTGATATGCCATAGCGATGGCATCAATGACCCAGCCGGCGATCCTCTGTTTGGAGACAGCGCTTCCTTTCTGCTGTCCACCAAAGCAGACAAAGAGCTGCTCGGAGCATCTAAATCCAAATAGATGCGTAAAGCTCACACCGGACACAGCAACGCCAAGGCTGGGTCTGCCTCCTCCTGGGGCAGCACTTGCAGGTTCACCACCTGATCCCTAAAAGGGGTCGTGGGAACCTTGGGCACATAGCCTGTTCGGGGTCTCAGGATCACGTGAGAGTAACCCGGACCGAACTCCAGGTACAATTCGCTGACAGAGAATGCTTGCAGGTCCCCTACCCTCTTGATAGAAGTGAGCGCAGTCAGGAGGGCAGTCTTGAAAGAGAGTGCCTTAAGCTCAGCTGACTCCAAGGGCTCAATGGGAGTTCCCTGTAGACCGTGAAGGGCTACAGAGAAGTCCCACGGGGGAACGAGGCGCGGTCTAGAGGGGTTCAACCTCCTAGCGCCTCTCAGGAACCTGATGATCAAGTTGTGCAGGGCGGAGGCGGCTTGTCCAGTGGCACCGTAGGCTCTAGCTGTCAGGGATGACGTAAACCTACAGGCCTCGGATGGGAGCTTCGGGCGCCAAAGCCAGGTGGCAGTGCTCTGTGGACACAAGTGCAATGTGAGCGCCTTGTCCATCTGGGGATCACCGAATACCCCGAGTATTAGCAAGAGCGGGGGAGCTGAAAGACCGGGACCGGGCAGTAAAAGGTGCCTCCCATGATCTTGTCAGCTCCTCATGCTCTTCCGGGAAGAAAGGAACGGGGGTGGGGTGTGGCCGGTGCCCCGTGCCCAGGAACCGATCTTCGAGCCATGAGGGTTCAGGGGAGAGTGGAGGGTTCCACTCTAGTCCGACGCTCGCGGCCGCCGGGAAAGCACGTCCGTCATTTCCACGTCGGCGTGAGGCTGGGCGACCATTCCCGAAGAGGAAGCCGAGCCGAAGCCTCTGCATCAGACTGGATGAGCCCGCTCTCCGATGCTGCGCTCGATAAATCATTGTTTTCCAGAGCTCCGAACGAGAAGTCGAACTGGCGGTGAAACGAGCCGCCAGTCTCGTGCGAGAGCCCGATCGGGGCAAGCGAGCGTGCTGAGGAATGGGAGGTCCGTGGGGGGATACCCGGCGGAGGTGATCCCATTGATGTCCCCAAATCGCCCCCAGTGCTAAACAATGCGGCCTCAAACCGGTAGGTAGAAGGACCGGTGCGGGGAGCCGCTGGGGTGGCTTGCTTTCTTATGAAAGCAAGCCACAACCGCAACATTGCCATGGTCATATTCTCGCAATGAGGACATGACTCATCCAAGAACGATGTCTCCGCATGGGCAGTGCCCAGACACGTAAGACAGTGATCGTGGCCGTCGGAAGCAGAGCGATAACGACCGCAACCAGGAATAACACACAAACAGAAAGGCATCTTTAAAAAGACATGTCTTTAAAAAGACATTACGTGTGTGCCGCTCTTTCAGAAAGAAAATATACTCTTTTTGAATATACTCTTTTAAATGTTCTGCCGAAGCGCCCAGGGGCGTTCTCTGCAAACCACAGATGCAGAGGGGGAGAAGCCGCTGAAATGCACCGTAAAATCTAGCAGAGAGAGGTGAATGAACTCAGCGGATGAATTCAGCTCAATGAATAGAAGAGAATGATGAGAAAATCAGAATGAGTGGTTGCATACAAGCTCCTTTTATGCCCGTATGTCCAGGGGAGTAGCATGCAAATTCCACTCGCCAATTCTCATTGGCCTTTTTTCAAAAAGCAGAGGTGTTTGGGGCTCCCAAGTGTGACCCCTAGTGTCACTACATCGACACAACGTCGAGTGAGTGACAGAAAGGGAACAGATAAACATCCATCTAGACTGCAATGATGCTGCCCTGAACTGTGTGAGTGTTACTGAACTGAGTTGAACAGTGTAGTTAGTTTCTCCAGCTGGAACATGAGACAGCCGGCACTCCTTTCCTGTGTGTGCAGACATGACGTAATGACGCAAGGATGAACGTCATAAACCAGCGATTTCGTGCCAAATCAGGGTAAGGTAAGGACATTGTTTTGAACACTGATTGTCGATGTACATAATAATGGCAATTTGTTCATTTTTAACTAAAAAATCTTACATAGTGCAGCTTTAAATATTAAATTGCCAGGAGTATGACATTTTTTTACTAAAATGTATTTTTTTGCATTAAACATTATGGCGTTTTACTGGCCCAGATGGTAAATTAATCATATTTGTACCGTAGCTCTCTGCAAATGTCAAAGCACCTGAATTAGCTTACAGTGGGAGAACATGGGCCACCTCCGTCACTGGAGGAATAAGCTAAAATATTCATGGAGATTCACAGAAACTACTTTAGTTTCCAGTCATTGCCAAGACGCTCTAAGCAATTGAGACTTTTCTCTTTACTCCAAACGGCCTTGATGAACTCAATGTGACAGGCAAAACAGGACTGCAAGGAAGACGCCGTATTATGTCTATTTGTATGTACACAACTACGGCATTAGCATGGCCGTCCTTCAGCGAGCTGACAAATACAGCCCTAGACCTGCAGGTTATTTATCTCTAACTGGATAGTCTGAGTGTTTCAGAAAGTGGAAATATCCACTCATACTTGCACCTTCTGTGTGAAGTATTACAGGGTTCACAGGGAATAAATCAGTGGTTTCATCACTCATCTGTCAGTCAAGGTATCCCAGAAGTTACAAGAGGACAGATGCACACCAATACGCTGATAACTACAAAAATATCTACGTATTCAAAAAATCTGACAATGTATGAAAACTGCGTTTTGAAATCATTGACTTATTGGCTGTTTTTGATATCAAAACGTAAACAGTCATGCGCACAACACTTGGATAAGCCGGTAAGAACACCTGTAAATGTTTTTACATGCAATGCGAAATCAGTGTAATAGTAAGAAATCTACTTGTGCTAAATTATTTATGCTTAAAAAGTTTATAACCTTAAACCGATAAAGGAAAGCTGTTTAAGGCATTTACATGACATTGCATATTGTCTGCTGAAGGATAATCGTTGCAAGATGTAAACGCACTGACACAAGATAAAAAAAAGAAATTAGTTAAAAGACTAATTGAACACAATAAGACCAGGACTATGTATTAAGAAAGGGTCCATTTTGATTTCATGTTGATTGTAATTACTTCACTGGAACAATGCATTTGTTTTGTGCGAAAGATAAACAACGTTAGCATCTGTCTGACATAAGGGCCATAATTAATGTTTGTTTGTGCGTTGAGTAATGTTGGGTCTTCAGGGGTCAGTGTTATTTAAGGAATCATTGATTTAAGTCTATATATTCCCTTGGGAGCCTAACACACTCACATTCCCAGACACACATCTGTGAAAATCTAAAGAAGCACCAGCAGGAGAGTCCTCGACTGTAGGGGAAAAATTGACATTAAAGGCGGAGCTAGAAAACACAGTCTGACAAAAAGACAAATAACCTCCACTTCTGCCTCTCATCAGTTCCAGTGATCGTTTAGGATATGTCAGTTCTACAACTCCTGCGACAGGCAGGTGACCTATGAATTCCTGCTTGAATTGTAATACGGGCCTCATCGTTTTTTTGGGAAGAGCCTTGATGTCTTCAGTTTTTCTCAATGAATCAATCATATCGAAAACTGGATGAACTTCCCAACAAGAACACTAATCTGCGCCAATGTTGGGGAGTAATTAACTAAAAGTAGCTTATTAGTGGTTATGCTTAATAAGCCGCCAACACATAAGGTCATGTAAATGCCTTACACGGTTTTCCTTTTTCTAAAACAGTTTAAGCAAAATACAAGATTTTCTCCCATTACTCCAATTTCGCACTGCATGTAAACACCTTTCCCGGCGTTCCAATCCCATGTGAGCAAGTGTTGTGTGCATTACTATTGATGTTTTGACATCAAAAGCAGAAAATAACCAGATGATTTCAGATCTCATGTAAATGCAGTTTCCTTTCAAACTGGTCACTTGGATGCTGTGTTAGTAGCTGATGCTATGGGAAACTTCAGAATAGTCACTTCTGGGAGGAGTTTCCCATATCATCAGTTACGGATGCACCGTCTCGCCCCCTCCTTTCAAGGAACCAGGGTAACAGTCATAACCAGATTTTTTTTAATTTTTTTTTTATTTTTTTTTTGCACTGTCCAATTTTTTAAATATGCTGATATTTGGTAGTTATCAGCATATTGATGTGCATGTAAACATACTCAATGAAGATTTTTCCAAAACAAACTACTTTTTCCAGAAAGCAGTGGTGTAGTGTGACAAAATGCTACATTGCTATTTTTTACATATTGTATGCTACATTAGGTGGTCTGATACATTTTAGTGAATTGGTTAGTTCAGAAAGGTCTTGTAAGTAAATTAATCACCAGTCAAACTAACGATTCCTGTCTGTTTTTTGTGGCAAAATATTTAGTTAAATATTGCATTTCATCACTATGTTTTCGACTATATTTTGGTCAAATTTACAGGCCAAAACACAGAGGCTACTCTACGCAAGTACATGAACGCAGACGCTTCTTGCTATGCAAGCATAGTTGCATTCCAAAGTGTGTCAGGCCGCAATTCAAAACACAGTGTAAGTATACATTACATTCTCAAAGTTGCCACAAGGGGCGCTATAGTGGATATTAGTGTGAACTATCCACTTCTACAGCAAGAATAAGAATGCTAATCTGCACTAGTGTTGGGGAGTAATTAAATGTAGAAACACTAGCTCAGAATCTTTTATTCTGAAACAAACAAATTTGTACAGAAAGCAGTGATGTAGTGTGACAAAATGCTAAATCACAATTTATATATATAGAGTATATATATATATATATATATATATATATATATATATATATATATATATATATATATATATATATAACACACACTGATCAGCCACAACACTAAAACCACCTGCTTTATATTGTGTAGGTCCCACTCATTCGCCAAAACAGCTCTGACCCATCGAGGCATGGACTACACAAGACCTCTGAAGGTGTCCTGTGGTATCTGGCACCAAGATGCTAGCAGCAGATCCTTTAAGTCCTGTAAGTTGCGAGGTGGGGCCTCCATGGATCGGACTTGTTGGTGGAGCACATCCCATAGATGCTCAATCAGATTGAGATCTGGGGAATTTGGAGGCCATGTCAACACCTTGAACTCTTTGTCATGTTCCTCAAACCATTTCTGAACAATTTTTGCAGTGTGGCAGAGTGCATTATCCTTCTGAAATAGGCCACTGCCATCAGGGAATACTGTTGCCATGAAGGGGTGTACGTAGCCTGCAACAATCTTTAGGTAGGTGGTACGTGTCAAAGGAACAACCACATGAATGCCAGGACCCAAGGTTTCCCAGCAAAACATTGCCCAGAGCATCACACTGCCTCCACAGGCCTGCCTTCTTCCCATAGTGCATCCTGCTGCCATCTCTTCCCCAGGTAAACGATGCACACGGACCCGGCCGTCCACATGATCTAAAAGAAAACGTGATTCAGCAGACCAGGCCACCTTCTTCCATTGCTCCATGGTCCAATTCTGATGCTCATGTGCCTATTGTAGGCACTTTCGGTGGTGGACAGGGGTCAGCATGGGCACTCTGACCGGTCTGCAGCTACACAGCCCCATACGCAGCAAGCTGCAATGCACTGTGTGTTCTGACACCTATTCATCATGGCCAACATGACGTTTTTCAGCAATTTGTGCTACAGTAGCTCTTCTGGGATCAGACCAGATGGGCTAGCCTTCACTCTCCACATGCATCAATGAGCCTTGGGCACCAATGACTCTGTTGCCAGTTCACCAGTTGTCCTTCCTTGGATGACTTTTGGTAGGTACTAACCACTGCATACTGGGAACACCCCACAAGACAAGCCGTTCCCTATCTGTCACTCACTCGACATTGTGTCAATGTAGTGACACTAGGGGTCACTCTTGGGAGCCCCAAACACCTCTGCTTTTTTAAAAAAGGCTAATGGGAATTGGCAAGTGGAATTTGCATGCCACTCCCCCGGACATACGGGTATAAAAGGAGCTGGTATGCAACCACTCATTCAGATTTTCTCTTCGGAGCCGAGCGGTTGTGTTCAGCAAGCTGAATTACTCTGCTAATCCATTCACCTCGAAAAGCTGTTGGATTTACGGTGCATTACAATGGCTTCTCCCCCTCTTGCACTGGTGAAGTCAGCAGTTAAAAGAGTATATTCTTCCTACTAAAAGAGTATATTTTCCCTTCTTAAAAGAGTGGCATTAATGGAGAGCGTCTTTTTAAAGATGCCTCTCCTTTTGTGTATTTCCTGGTTGCGGTCGTTACTTCTCCGCTTCCGATGGCCACGAACGCGGTCTTACGTGCTTGGGCGCTGCCCTCGCGGAGACAGCATTCGTGGACAGGTCATGTTCTCACTGCGAGAGCATGACCATGGCACTGTTCGTTAGAAGGAAAGACCACCCTAGCGGCTCCCCGCCTCGGTCCTTCTACCTACGGGTTTGAGGCCGCGTCAGTTAGTACTGGGGGAAATTTGGGGACCCCAGTGGGAGCCATTCTGCCGGGTAATTCCCATATGGACCTCCCATTCCCCAGTAAGCTCGTTTGCCCTGCTGGGATAAGACCGCCGGCTCATCTCAGGGCGAGTTCGCGATCTCGTTTAGGTGCTCGCAAAGTGGATGAGCTCTCGATTGCAGCATCGGAGAGCGGGCTGTCCAGTCTGATGTTGAGGACTCTACTGGGCTCCCACCTTCGGGTGTGGCCTGACGATTGGTTCCTGAGCCTGGAGCGCCACTCACAGCCATGCCCCGCCCCAGTCCCTTTCTTCCTGGAGGACATGAGGAGCTCACGAGGTTGTGGCGGGCACCTTTCACTGCCTGGACCCGGTCTCTGAGCTCCTCCGCTCTCACTACCCTCGATGGTGGGGCTGCCAGGGGGTACTCGGCAATCCCCCAGGTGGATAAGGTGGTTGTGGTGCACCTGTGCCCGCAAAACGCTACCACCTGGCAAGGCCGCCTGAGACCCCCGTCCAGCGCCTGTAAGGTTATGTCATCTCTGGCGACTAGGGCCTGCGGTGCCGCTGGACAGGCCGCCTCAGCCCTGCATGCCATGGCTCTCCTGCAAGTGCACCAAGCCACGGTGCTGAGAGAACTGCACAAGGGTAGTTCTGACACGGGACTGATGCAGGAGCTGCGCTCGGCGACTGACCTTGCTCTCCGGGTGACAAAGGTCACTGCTTGGTCTCTTGGGCAGGCGATGTCCACCCTGGTGGTCCAGGAGCGCCACCTATGGCTCAACCTGGTCGAGATGAGAGAGGCTGACAAGGCACGGTTCCTTGATGCCCCAATTTGCCATGTCAGCCTGTTCCGTGACACTGTCGAGGACTTCGCCCAGCAGTTCTCGGCGGTGAAGAAGCAGACGGAGGCTCTACAGCACATCCTGCCCCGGCGTGGCTCAAGACCCCTTTCTCGTCGCCAAGGGCGTCTTCCTGCAGCAACAGCACCAGCTCCACTGCAGCCCACCCCCGTGGCCCATCCCCGGTGTGGAGCCCACCTCAGGAAGCAGATGCCACCCGTCTCATGGCCGGATGCCAAGAACCCTAGGAAGGCTTTGAAGCGCCTCTGAGACGGGTGACCCAGGGACGAGGAGATCTGCTTCTATGGAGCTGGTAGATAGACTACTCCATCCCCTAGTGGAGGGCCGGGAGGAGAATCTTTTGTTTCATTTTTCACCGCATGCCCAAGAGGCTGCGGTACCCAAAACTTCAACAAAAGAGTGGTTTCCTTGTTCTCTGGGTCCCATGTCAGGTGCGCACGGCCGTCGTCACGACTGCCCTCCACCGTCCCATTTCGGCAGGTTTGGCGCTCCAGCGGCGGACCCCCCGGCCCTGCGCGCCCAGCTGTGGCACAAACACGCCCACACCGGGTTGGCTCCGACGGACTGCGGGGACGATGTTCCTCCACCCCCCTCCTCGACCAATCTTATGGTGGGTATCAGGAGCCAGGTAAGTGCTTCGATGTCCCTGGACTCAGCATGGCCACGGGGCTCGAGCCCCAGTGATGTGGCGCCTCAGGCTCTGCCCTGCCGCGAGGCCCCACCCACTGGTTCGTCCGACATGATTATCCCCTTGGTCCCCCTCGCCCAGAGTTTGGACCATGTGATGTATTTCCACTCAAAATACCCCCCCTTCTCTGGGCAGGGTGTGGTCTCCACGGTGTCTTCCCCTTGGTAGTGACACCCCCCACCCCCCGACGTAGACATTTATGGCCCCCAGTTGGTTAACAAATTCCACTCTTTTTGGGGAGAAAAAAGGGGAAAAGAGGCCACAGCTGGGCTAGCCTGTCCCTATTTGTTGGGCAGTCGACTTGTTCCTGAAGGACCATTCAATGCTCATAAGAGCGTTGGGGGAGGTTACGTGACGGCCTGGTGCGCTGGCTACGAGGCACACAGTGGTCTGCCCGTCTCGCACCACCAGTCCACGTAACACAGTTTAGCTTGTTGTGGCATTTTGTATAGGGACCCCTAGTGTCACTACATCAACACAACGTCGAGTAAGTGACAGATAGGGAACGTCCTGGTTACTTTGGTAACCTCCATTCCCTGATGGAGGGAACGAGACGTTGTGTCCCTCTTGCCACAATGCTGAACTACCCGCTGAAATGGCCGGGACCTTGTCTCGGCTCCTCAGCACAAAACCTGAATGAGTGGTTGCATACCAGCTCCTTTTATACCCGTATGTTCGGGGGAGTGGCATCGCCAATTCCCACTGGCCTTTTTTCAAAATGCAGAGGTGTTTGGGGCTCCCAAGAGTGACCCCTAGTGTTACTACATTGACACAACATCTCGTTCCCTCCATCAGGGAACGGAGGTTACGAAAGTAACCAGGATATTTTGGAGATGCTCTGACCCAGTAGTCTAGCCATCACAATTTGGCCCCTGTCAAAGTCGCTCAGATCCTTACGCTTGCCCATTTTTCCTGCTTCCAACACATGAAATTCAAGAACTGACTGTTCACTAGCTGCCTAATATATCCCACCCCTTGACAGATGCCATTGTAATGAGATAATAAATGTTATTCATTTCACCTGTCAGTGGTTTTAATGTTGTGGCTGATCACATATATATATATATATATACATATATATATATATATATATATATACATATATATATATATATATATATATATATATATATATATATATATATATATATATCACATGTTGCTGTTAATCACTTTGTTTTGACTATATTTGGTGTAAATTTACGTGTTCAAGTTTAAAAACCGAAACACACTCTACATCAGTGAACGCAAACGCTTCTAGCTATGCATGCTCAATTTCATGCGTAGTTGCATTCCAAAATGTGTCAGAACGCAATTCATAACACAGCGCAAGTACATGTTGCATTCTCAACGGTGCCACAAGGGGCGCTATAGCGGACCGAGTGAACTGTCCACTTTTACGGCGAGTTTTCTCTTTCAAGTCAACTACTGTCATGGCGAAGCAACAGTTTAAATAGAATATTGCTAAGTAAGTTAATATATCAATATATTTATAGTAACATACCAGAATAATAACACATCCATTTTAATGGCAAAGACTTTTGAGGGTAACTCTATCGCCCCATTAGAGTAGTGATGTTTGTTTACCGCCACAGTAATGCAAGAATGCACATTAAGCATGTTCGTGCCTTGGCAATACGTTGGCCAAACACTTACATTACCTCACGCATATTTGCATAAATTATGTTTCTGGCCTAATGATGTCACCAGTTCAAATCCTTATTGTTTCTGTGCCAGAAAAACACCCCTCTAAATGCTGAATATATTTCTAAACCTTAGCTTCTTTTTGTTATAAACTTGTAGTGTAGCTAATTGCTTTTTTTAAAGGATAGGGTAGCTTGATTTTAGTCGATCTACTTTAAATCATGAGTAGCTTCGTAAGTTACAGTTTCAAAGCAGCTTCTCCAACACTCATCTGCACATTGCAATGAGTTTGATAATCTTGTTCTGGCTCCTGGCATTTGCTTACTCATGGTTTAAAATCCATTTTTGCACATTAACATGTTATTTAGAATCCAATTATGCAAATCTGTTGCTTTGCCGCCTCCATGTGACCATTAAGGCATTCCATCATTCAGTTGGTGACCTAGCCCTCCCGCTTGACAAAGGCCAAAAGTTTTAGTCTCAGAAACATGACTTTTTTTTTCTCCAAGCGGTTGACATGATAAATGGATTTGCAAGAAACGAATTTATTTAAAAAATGAAATGTAAAACCAGTCAAACACTGTAAGACACAATAATGGCCTTGTAATTACAGTCTACATAAGAGTAGCTGATCGCTATAGCACACCCAGGTTTTATTTCTACATCTACGCACCAACACTTTTAAAGGGAAAGTTCACCCAAAAATGACAATTCTATCATTACTTACTCACCCTCATGACTTTATTCTGTTGAAAACAAAAGGAGATGTTTAGCAAAATGTTAGCCTCAGTCACCATTAACTTTATGTGGTGAGCAGGGCGGAGCCTAGCAGCGTCTGGGCAGAGTGAGGCCGGGAAGATAAGTGATGAATGACTTTCACCCGTGTGCCACACCGGTCTCGCATTCCAGAGAGGGGCAGCGGGAGTACTTAAGGAGAAGAGACAGCGGCAGACGGGAGAGAGAGATGCGTGAAGCTGTCTGTGTGGGTCTGCGTGTCAGAAGTGCAGGTGTTGAAAAGCAGCTCATATGTTGAATGTACAGCTGAAAAGTCTTATTGTGGAACGCTGAAAAGTCTTCGACAATAAATGTCTGTGTGCTTTGTCAACCTGGTCCCTTCCTCTTTTCCTTAATTGTTACACTTTAATTGCATGGAAAAAAGTCTAATATGTTTTTTGTTCGGAAGTCAGTCATATGGGTTCGGAACAACATGAGGTTGAGTAAATGAGAACAGAATTTTAATTTTTGGTGACCTATCACTTTAAAAGAGAAATATCCAATGAGAGAAATCTTCAGGGAATTTTTCCACTTTAATTATTTTATTTTATTTTATTTTTTTTTTTATGATTTCCCATGTTCTTCCTTTAAAGGTGCACTCAGTGAGTTTTTGTTCATGTCGTCTTATACTTACACTGACATCTAGTGGCCTGGATGCAGCATCATTCAAACGCAATAGTTTTCAGTTACAGATGCCAATGTAAAAATTCACAGTCATACTTTATTAATTTAATCCATGAGTGAAAGTGTCCAATAACAGAATGGTTACTGAGATTAAGCGAGTAGTATTCGGCTGGTCATGTGATTCTAACATGGACGCCCCCATGAGTGGACCCTCTTCATGTTGAATAAAACAGCTTTTTATAAGGTTACTGATGTGACTGAAGTCTTCATCTCACGTGAGTGGTCATAATTTTATACGTATGTTTCAAAATTACAATTAATTTCTTAATAAGAACAACTTTTTTAATGAGGAAAAAATTACTGAGTGCACCTTTAATGCTAGTCCTACTTTATATGGTATTTTCTGTTATTGTCTACCAGGCAAAAATCTGATTGCTTAAAAAAGTAAACTGTAGCACCTCTCCTCAACAAGCCACATGATTTGAGGTATCATTTATGCCATGGGCCAAAGTTTAATACTTAGTAAGTATTAATAATTTGGTGAAGCAATAATAATAAAAATGCTAAATTCTCTTGGTACCAATTTTCACCATCAATTTCTATAAACACCTTCCACTTCCAAAAGATACAAGATGGTGCCACGGATGGCTGTTTTGGTGTGGAGCTCTCTAGTAATTAATTTTAAATTACTTTTGTTTGTTTGTCATGTTTTTTGTCACTCTTTCCTGATCAGTTTCACAAGGGATGAACTGCTGAATATTCAGCAGTGCATACCTGATAATTTTTTGCCAGTGTTTGATTATTCAGACGTTTTATTAGACATCTTAGTTGGAGGTGCAGCGGTGTTCTACAAGTGCTCCAAGAGACGCAAGCGAGGGAAGCACGCCGGCACACTTGTGAAGCTTTGTCATCATGGCTTTAGGACTCTGCTGCCGAATATTCATCTGGTGAATGTTCGCTCCCTTGCCAACAAAACAGACGAACTGCTTCTGCTCACTCAAACAAATAAGGACTTTTCTAACTCCGCTGCTCTGTTTCATGGAAACCTGGCTGAATGAAGCCATCCCGGACAGCGCGCTACATCCGCCGGGCTTCCGGCTGTTCATAGCGGATCGTATTGTGGAATCATAAGGGAAAACGAGAGGTGGTGGAACATGCTTTTAAATCAATGAAAGTTGGTGTGCAGATGTAACAGCGTTGAAGAAGATGTGCTGTCCTAATTTAGAAGTGTACATCAACTGTAAGCCTTTCAATTTGCAGAGGGAGTTTTCCTAGTTTATTCTGGTGAGTTTGAACATCCCGCCACAAGAATGAGTGAACGCACCATTGCAACAGCTGGCTGATCACATCACAGACATGGAGCAACAACACCTGGACTCTCTTATCATTATTCTGGGAGATTTTAATAAAACTAACCTCACCTGTGTACTGCCAGAATACAAACAACACATCACATGCCCCACCAGAGAGAGAAATATACTGGACCACTGCTACACCACTGTAAAGGATGCATATCACTCTGTCCCATGTGCAGCTTTAGGTCTCTCAGATCACTGTCTCATACATCTTCTCCCATCCTACAAGCAGAAACTAAAATCAGCTAAGCCTGTAGAAAGGACAGTAAAGAGATGGACTAATGAAGCAGAGCTAGAACTACAAGACTGCTTTGATTGCACTGATTGGAGTGTTTTTGAAGCTGCAGCCACAGACCTGGATGAGCTCACAGATACTGTGAAATCAAATATCAGTTTCTGTGAGGATATGTGGATCCCTACTAGGACATTTTTACTATTCAATAACGATAAACCATGGTTTACAGGAAAACTCAGACAGCTTTGTCATGCCAAAGAGGATGCTTACAGAAGTAGGTATAAAATATTGTACAACCAGGCCAGAAACACACTGACTAAGAAAATTAGAGTGGCTAAAAGAAGCTACTCTGGAAAGCTGAAAAAAAACAGTTTTTAGCCAACGATCCTGCATCTGTGTGGAAAGGCCTGAAAAGCATTACCAAGTATAAGACTCCTCCCCCTCGCTCTCTGTATGTGTTTGAAGCAATAACTTTGTCTAAGGCCTTGCAGTTGAGGTATATTTTTTAGACATCTGAAGCAACTTAAACTTAAGAAGCCCAATAGACTCAGGGAAGCCTAACTGTCAGCTGGTATAAGAGATAACTCTCAACCCTGGAGTGATTCTGCAAAGCTCACATTAACATTTTAATTGCATGAAATAAGCAGTCGAAAAGTAGCTGAATAATGACAACCTCTTCTGATAAAGCTTTCAAACAAGAATTACTTCTGTCAATATCATTGTAGAAGCATGAATTCTGAGCTATTCTGGAGAGACTGATTGTAATGATGCCTAAACGCTCAATGTCCTCTACAATGGTTTTATTATGAGTAATAGCATATTGTTTGAGTTTTTAATTCTTTGGAGCCTAATGGATCAGTGCAATGAATAGAACTCAGTTCTTTTGCCCTTTCTCAAATGTGGAAATGAAGATTGAAGTTCATTTTACAACTTCAATATCTATTATAACAAAGGCAGATTAGATCTGCATTTGAAGTCAAAGTGTTTAAAAGGAGAAAAATAATGGATGAATCTCATGAAAACTCTCGATAAAAAAATAAAACATAATAAATTATATGTTGTAATAAATTAGAATTTATATTTTATAAATTATATATATATATATATATATATATATATATATATATATATATTATTATTATTATTTTTATTTTTTATTTTTATTTTTTTTGCATCATTACTTTGACAATTAACCACATTTTCTCCCAGATTCTTATTACTGTATGTCATGTGTATTCTGTTGATTCATGTCTTTTATTTTGAAATGTTTAATTCTTGTTTCCCTTGTCATGTGATTCCTGTTTTCCCTCCATGTTCATGTGTCATGTTTTCATTGGTTTATTGTTTAATTATCTTGTTATCAGTTCTGTTTGTTCATTGGTTTATGTTCCCCCATGTCCATGTATTTAAGGCCTCATGTTTTCATTGTCTAGTGGTGAAGTATTGAATGTGAATGTGTATGTTTATAGTCAAGTCATGTTAGTAGTCAAGTCAAGTCAGTCATGTTCATGTTCATGTTTATGTTTTATGTTTCACGTTTGTAGTTAGGGTTTATTGGTTATATTTAATAAACTGCATTTGGGTTCTTCATCTCATCATCGTCTTCGTCATTGCCATCATTGTCAGCAGTTCCAGCATACGTTACAGAATACTTGACCAACCATGAACCCAGCAGTTTTACTTCTGCGCCTACATCAGGGGAATCGTTCCCTGGAGGACTATGTTGAGGACTTCTGTGGTCTAGCCAGCCAGGTAGACTTTAATGAGGTTGCCCTCAAAGACTGTTTTAGATTTGGACTAAATGAGTCCATTTCTTTTTTGATGTCTGGTGGTCGCAGTTCCCTCAGCCTGGCTCAATATATCGACCTCGCCCTACGGTTCATTGGTTCCCCGTTCACTGTAGGGGAGGCAGATGCCGAGCCAGAGTTCCACGTCATGGCCGCCGCCGAGCCAGAGTTCCACGTCATGGCCGCCGCCGAGCCAGAGTTCCACGTCATGGCCGCCGCCGAGCCAGAGTTCCACGTCATGGCCGCCGCCGAGCCAGAGTTCCACGCCACGTCACCGCAACGCCTCAGCCTGCTCCACGCCACGTCACCGCAACGCCTCAGCCTGCTCCACGCCACGTCACCGCAACGCCTCAGCCTGCTCCACGCCACGTCACCGCAACGCCTCAGCCTGCTCCACGCCACGTCACCGCAACGCCTCAGCCTGCTCCACGCCACGTCACCGCAACGCCTCAGCCTGCTCCACGCCACGTCACCGCAACGCCTCAGCCTGCTCCATGCCATGTCTCAGCCACACCTGAGCAGTGGGACCTGGAGATGGTTCCCACCCTTATACCCACCCTTAGTTCTCCTGAGCAGGCAAGGGGAACTTTCGGCCCTCCGATCCCGCCTGGACCCTCCGAGCCCTGGACTTCGCCTTGGCCTGTCGGTCCCTCGACATTGCCTCAGCTCGGCGTTCCCTCGGCTCCACTACAGTCCTTCAGCCTGTCAGCTGTGCCGGGGTCCCTCGTCCCTCCGGCTCCTCCTTGGTCTGTCGGTCACCTGGCTCCGCTTTGGCTCTCCGATCCTCTGGCTGCGCCTCGTCCCTCCGATCTGTCAGCTTCACCGGGGACCTCCTTCCCTACGGCTCCACCTTGGTCCTCAGTCCCACCGGCTCCACCTCAGTCTTCCGATCCCTCAGCTCCGCCTTGCTCCTCCGAGCCTCCAGCACTGCCGTGGTCCTCCCTGCCATCGGCTCCACCCTGGCCCTTCGAGTCTTCGGCTACTCTCTGGGCACCATGTTCCATGGCTCCACCCCTCGAGCCTCTCACGGCTCCACCTTCCATGGCTCCGCCCCTTGAGCCTCTCATGGCTTCACCCCCCACGGACTTTGCCCTGGTCCCATGCCCCTCGCCCTTTCTCGCCACGCCTCACGCCTCAAGACACCACCCCCCCCCCCCCCCCGCTCCCTACAGAACTTTGAATTTATGTCATGTTTTATGTGTTTTGTTTATGTGTTGGGGTGTCAGGAGCCACCCCTTAGTGGGGGGGATATGTCATGTGTATTCTGTTGATTCATGTCTTTTATTTTGAAATGTTTAGTTCTTGTTTCCCTTGTCATGTGATTCCTGTTTCCCCTCCATGTTCATGTGTCATGTTTTCATTGGTTTATTGTTTAATTATCTTGTTATCAGTTCTGTTTGTTCATTGGTTTATGTTTATGTCATGTGTATTCTGTTGATTCATGTCTTTTATTTTGAAAAGTTTAGTTCCTGTTCCCTAGTATTCTGTAACGTATGCTGGAACTGCTGACAATGATGGCAATGACGAAGACGATGATGAGATGAAGAACCCAAGTGCAGTTTATTAAATATAACCAATAAACCCTAACTACAAACGTGAAACATAAAACATAAACATGAACTTGACTATGACTTGACTACTAACATGGCTTGACTATAAACATACATATTCACATTCAATACTTCACCACTAGACAATGAAAACATGAGGGCTTAAATGCATGGACATGGGGGAACATAAACCAATGAACAAACAGAACTGATAACAAGATAATTAAACAATAAACCAATGAAAACATGACACATGAACATGGAGGGAAAACAGGAATCACATGACAAGGGAAACAAGAACTAAACATTTCAAAATAAAAGACATGAATCAACAGAATACACATGACACCGTAATGCACATTTACAGTACATATTAACACATATTCAGTATTCAGTAACTTGGCTCTGATGAACAACATTGTGAACTAATGGTGCATTCAAGCAAAGTCTTTCTAGCAAGTCAGCCCATTGTTGGCCATCTTTCAAACACTCTCGGGTGTGAATGAATTTCCAGTCATGCCAGTGCAGCTGTTGAATGGAGAAAGACCAAAATCTCAAAAACGGTTGGTAAAGATTATGATCAAAGATCATATTTCAAATCAGAAAAAAATCTGACAACACTGGTATAATAAATTGTGCTTCTTTACCTCATATTATGCTAAAAGAACACAATTTTCCAGGCTTGTATATCTAACGCATATGTGTGTTCTAGAGTTGATTGACAGGTGATGTCTGTATCTAAAAGGTTATTGGCTCTTTTAACTGTAAGGTGGGACTTCCTTTCTACATCTGTTGACCACTGGCCACTCAGAGCTCCTTGGTTGAGCATTCCAATTTCTCCCATTCATATTAAAGTGGCCCGTCTCTGCTAAATAATCTCTGGTTTAAGTAATGTCAGAATTATCGTATTTACGAGTTAAGCACACATGAACAGCACCACAAAGTCATAATCACCAGTGGGAAACTCTGAATGGAACTGAATGAAGTCATAATGCTCAACGAAACATGTGTGGACCCTGATTTGTTGAAGCTCTCAATCCTGAGAAAATCTTTTACACATTCCAGTGGAGCATGAAGCCAGGAATCCACAACAGCAGGACACATGTTCACAGGGGCGTGTTTATGATTTCTGAAGCCCCAAGCAACGAACCAGCCCGGGGTCCCAATTTAGAACATTTTTGCTTAAAAAATTACATAAAATTGATTTTAAATTATAATTTTAAATTCATCCTATCAGCTATTGTAACCAAGTACATTCAAAATGTTTAATTAAATAAAAATCTAGTTTAAGATAATTAATACATGTTTTCTAGTTTTTCCACAATACATTTATAAAAAAGCAATACATATATTTTTACAAAACACTTTTATTTTTTATTTTTATTTTAAAGAACAGGGTGTGCAAAACCTACTAATTCACTCACTAACATTTTGGAATTCAGTTGTCATTTGAATTATTTATTGTTGTCCAATTTGTCAGTATAATATGATACAGAATTCTTTTTATAACTTTGAGGATTTGTTGTATACAATAGTAATATATTTCTGTCTTATTTACTTTTTCAGCCGTGGGCAGCAGTGTATTGTTCAACGTTGCAAGAGGCTGTATTTTATGTAAGTATCGTAGGCAACATTCGTAGCAGTATTGTAACAGTAAACATACGAGGCATGGCGGCCCCTCAGCACACTAGAGCAGAAGGGGGAAAATAAACATTGCCATTTATCAAGCGCTGAATTTTGCTTGATGCAGAACAATCTGGAATAATGTGTAACAGTCACCTCTTTGCAACCTGAACTTGTTCAGCATGTTAAATCTTTGTAACACCTCACTAAAAACAATCAAGATGCAGCACAACGAATGAAACAGAACGCAGGTATCTCGACATGCGTTTTGAGACCTGACATTCTTTTTAACTTGACACAGTGTCTAAAAATGTGCCAGTCCTGCATGAGACACTGAAGAAATAGAGACGTGGTGCAGCAGGTACACCAGCAGGGGTGGAATGGCCATCGGGAGCACCGGGCGTTTTCCCGGTGGGCTGCTGGGTAATTTGGGTGGCCCGCTGCTGCATAAGTACTGGCCCATACTACAGGCGATATAGACGGCCGCCTGGGCTCCAACATGGCCGCATGGACCCGTAACAGAGCAAGAATTCAATAAACTTAGTAAAGTCTAAACAATACAATGGCTTTTATTTTTTAATTATGTAATGATTTTTCTTTTAAAATCACTTACACAGTGTCGTGGTTTCTCAATGTGTGTGCTTACTCTGTAACTCCCATGGACTTGATTATTTGACACACAATAATGGTGACAACCAAAAAAAACAAAATATTAAGTATAAGATGAGCTCTGAATAATCACAAAATGACAAATAACTGCAAGTTTCAACAAATACAATAACAGCAGTATAAATAAAATCAGTAAACAGTAAAGCTATGAGCAGTACATCATCATTTGCATAATTTATTCATACCGCTAAGCATTACTGGAAGCCGCAGTGTGTCTTGTTGAATAATGCTCATACCTGATAAAAATGCAGAAAATAAGTCATGAAAAATATTACTTTGTGGCTATTTGAGTCTTTGAGGCTTACTTTTTTTAAAGGATAGCAGAAACATTGTTTTTCAAATCATAGGGATTTTCACTTTTCTCAAGAATAATCTGGGGAAGGAATTAAAACAGATATAAAGACTCAACAAACTCACATAGAGTGAAAATATGAGCAATTAATCTGCAAAACATCTGCAAAGATCTACACTTTAAGAGGTATGTTTATTATTACTTTTACATATATTTCGATTTATTTAGATTTATATATGTACATATTCTGGCCAAATATGTTTTCATTTATTTTTTTAAATAAATATTTACACATAGTTATGTGGGTAATTAACATGACATTTTAAACATTGTCATCAGTGTCCTGCTGTGTGACACTTCATCTGTTTTAAACAACATTTTATGATGTTGTATAACTATATACATATATAATATATTATTATTATTATACTTGTTGTTTCCACAACCTCATATCAACTAAGACAATAGTTTCTTTGCACTTCTAGAAAAAAGTTGATTAAGATTAAAAACTTAGTAATGCTGACTTGTCACAGCACCTAAAATACACACTTTCCCTTGTAGTTTCATGTACATTTTAATCTAACATCGGTATTTTGGGGAAAAAATTTTTTTGGACATGTTATTTGTCTATAACTAAAGTGCTTATTTTAGTGCTTTCTTTAAAAAAGTCCACTTATCACATTTACAATGGTTTTATATGTTTTAAATTTATGACAGTTTTTGCACTGTGAGGCTTGTTGTCATGACTAGCAGTCAGTAGAAATGTCTTTTTTTTTTTTTTTTTTCTGAAATCTGAAATTGAGCAGGAAAATGAAATCATTGAGCCGGTGTGTTATGGTGTGGTGTGTTGCGAGCCGGGTTTGGTGGGCCACTCTGGGCCACAAAGTCCAGGGCCAATTTTAGTCCCAGTCTGCCCTTTTCACCAGACCTTCCCAGAGGAAAATGTAATTTCTCAGATGTTGCTGTTTCATAGTGTTGCAGACTACAATGAGTTATCAGTTATGTTTCACATAAGTATGAGTTTTGTCTCAGATGTCTCTCATACAATGTCATATAGGAATATTCTGGATTCAATACAAGTTAAGCTCAACCGACAGCATTTGTGGCATAATGTTGATTACCACAAAAATTAATTTAAACTTTCCAACTTTTCTTTTCAACCTTTATTAAAAAAAAAAGCAAAAATCTGGGTTACAGTAAAAAAGTTACAATGGAAGTAAATGGAGCCAATCAGTAAATGTTAAAATACTCACTGTTTCAAAAGTAGAGCCAAAAGACGTAAACAATATTCTAACACGATTTTCTTGCTTTTTCTTTACACCTTTTATTGTAAAGTTATATCCAATTTTTTAACTTCGTTGCCATGATGACATAACGCCATAAACCCTGTAATCCTGTAAAAATGATTTTTAACAACTTCACAGCTCCAATAATACACAAGTTTTAACAGAAGAAATAATGTACTGTAAATGCTTTTATAAAATTATAAGCTTCACTTTTCTGACTTTAAAACTTCCAGAAATTGGTTCCATTCACTTCCATTGTAAGTGCCTCACTGTAGCCTCCATTTTATCTTTTTTTTAAAGAAAAGGAGGGACAAGTTGAAATGAATTTTTCATTATATCATTGTAATACTGCATGATAATAAACCATAAAAAAGTAATAAAAGATAAAGCGCAAGCACAAACACAACTTTTTGAGCAGAATTCTCTGTTATTTTAGTTTACCTGAGCTTCAGATGTACGTGCTTGTCATCTGTGTCAATTCATGTTGATATCAAACACACTGAAGAAGGTCCATGAAGTTCTCGTGCTTGTACGTGTATTTGCTTTTTTACATTTTTGGATCGAATGGTTATTTCCTTTTAAAGCCGCACGTAACCGGCAATGTTTAAACACTTGTTTTATCACAGCAGTTGATTGACAGGTGATTGGTGGTGCTTTGCTGCTCTCCAGGATGCATTCAGGACAGATTGCATTTCACACCTGAAATGCGTTGTGGTTGTCACATGCATTTTCAGTGATCCGATCACAAAACGTTCTGGACCCCGTTTCCACCTGTATTTAGCACTGGCCACTTGTGATTGGATCACCAAAAACGCATCTTAATAACAGGAGGAAACGGGGCCGAAGAGAAACACGTGAGATCCCTATGGGTTTAAACAACTGGTAGAAATTCATTTTGAATGAAGCCCAAGTATACAAGGCAATGATATGAATAGAGTAACAGCAATCACAATGCAATAGTCCCTTAAATGATTTATTCAGGGTCACCTTAGGCTAAGAATTTTGTTTTGAAAAAAGACAAAGCTATAGCGCGCGGAGTAAATAAACAAGAGAAAATTGCTGCAGTGTATCAGTAGTGAAGTTCAGATAAACAGCCTGCTCAAAGTGAACAAGGCATACATGTACATGTGTTATCACCAGGAGAAGTGGTTTTACATGTGTTGCTGTGGGGTTTGTGTGTGTGTGTGGCTGTGGCTGTTATGGGATAAATGTATAAACTATTCGATTCTGCTGTTCTAGCCACTGAAACGTTGGAGAGACTTGAGGATTCATTTGTCACTGATGGTAACAGCTGAAGTTGAAGAATGACTTGCAAGAAGAAAATGTCATTTCAGGCCACACAGCTACTAAAATTTTTAACAACTCTGGGAAAATCTAAAACAGTACAAGAGATATTTGCACCCCTTTTTGCTCAAGTGCTTCAATTTAATAGGTACAATGGACTCTTTTCACATTACCAGGTTTGGGACACAGAAGAAAACTATAGCAGAGTTAACTTCTATAGCAGTGAATGAGAGACCACAGCATATATTATTTTTGTGTTTCCATTTGCTCCAACAGCAATAGAAAAAAATCCACTATTACATTTCCACGACTTTTCATAAGAGGGAAAAAGTAGGGACACCCCTTATGGAATTTCTTGACCGATACCGATATTCAAAGCTCACTGTGGTCAATATAATTGTGATAGTTTCTAAGTTCGTGGGCCAGAGTCAGAGTTCCTGAGTCAGGAGACAGCGAACAGTCAATGTGAGTTTTTTATGACTCTTTCAGCGTCACACAAAATGTAACCAAAAGGGCTCTTGGTGGCCAAAACACACACAAACGAATCGCTGGGGCTTCACACTGTGAAGGCAAATGCAGCCAACTTTCTCTGTGGTCTCTCTCTCCCACTCTGATGCTCTGTTGTGAGACAGGTGTTAGAGTAATTACAACCCAGGTGACGAGCCTTACCACTTTCCCTCTCCCACAGACAGACACATGACCATGCCCCCCATGCCACAATAATAAATGAGAATTTTTACGTTTTAACCCATTAAACAGGAACTAACATCGAAATATTTATAAATTGAGTAGGGATGCACCGATATGGAAATATGGGGCCGATATGATAATGCGCAGCTCATTGTGGCATATACCAATAACAGATAATTTAACTTTTTGCATTTTAACGCTTAAAGCTCTAGCTACCAGTTAATACATTTAAAATAGAGAAAAGATTCACTAATACAGAATTACTGGGCCAATACGATAATGGACAGCTCACTGTGGCCCATACCGATAACCGATAATTTAACTTCTTGAGTTTTAACCCTTATAACTGGAGCTACCAGTTAATTAATTAAAAAAAGAGTAAGGATGCACTGATATGGAATTGCTAGGCTGATACGATAATGCACAGCTCATTGAGGCCCATACCGATCGTTTAACTTTTTGCGTTTTAACCCTTTAAACAGGAGCTACCAGCTAATTAACAAAAAATAGAGTATGAATGCACCGATATGGAATTACTGGGCTGATACTATAATGCACAGCTCATTGTTGCTTATACCGTTAACCGATAATGTAACTTTTTGCATATTAACCCTTTAAACAGGAGCTGTAAGCTAATTAATTAAAAACTTGAAACAAAATGGGTGTTTAAAATTTTTCAAAAGATTGTTGTTTTTAAAGATTCTCTGCCACAAGCAAATAAAACTGAACAAGTATCTGCAAATATATTGGTGACAATTCAACTATTGGTGTAATGATAATTAATTTTGATTTCCCCAGTTATCAGCTAGTTATACACCGGTCGGCGATATATCGCACATCTCTAATAGAGAGAAATAGATTACAGCATTCAGAAGAGAGAAAGATGCTGTTTATATTTGAAACCCCATCACAGAAGTAAAGACTTGCTTTTAAAAGTTAATATACAAAAGTTATTAAATATAATTAATTAAAATATAAAGAAAAGTTTAAACATTATACAATATTTTAACAATAAACATTATTATAAAACAAATATGCCAACTTGTGCTCTTCGGATGAATTCTCTATTAACATGGCAATTGAAAAAACCTACATTTAGACTAATGAATTATTTTACTCACTGGAAGAATTGTTTATTGTGATTAATATTATTAATAAATGTAATTATCTATGGATCATTAGTGTGTTGTATCATATTGCTTTTGTTGACATTTTATACAAGCAATAACCCAATTGGGGCCATGCATTACAGTGATTTTACCCTGGTTAAGGGGCTTCCTGCTTTATTAAATCATGCAGCACAGAAATAAATGAGAAAATAACATGCATATAAGCAGTGAGTCATGAGTCTTGACATGTACAGCCCTTTATTAAAGGTAGATGGTATTTCCCTGATAGTACCATGGATAAATGTTCGTCTCAATGGCCATCCAGATTTCACCTTGATCCTTATGAGATTGGAAGAGAAATAATGCATTTGGAACTCCAGTCAAGCATAGATAATCTCTACAGTTAGATAAAGAATGTAAGTGGCTTGTTTTCTCTGACCTGAGCGTGAAGCACTTTCAAATTGTGTACAACTGATAATGCATAGCCAGGGGCATTAATTCATTTGTGATGCTTCATTTAAATTCATAATTTGTATAATGTTAATGACTGAAATGTGTTTGATGGTGCGTGAGGTCCTATGCGCTAAGCCAGGCAGATTTTCATTGAGCCATGCATTCTTTAGTTGCAGAGAAATGCAAGCAACTTCTGAACAGTTTGTTTATGAACTACAGTGATGCTTGTTGTGTTCATAACTTGTAGGAGTTATTATGTCAGTGTTGAAGGTTACACAGGGTAAAGCTGTTGCAAAGGGGGAGATTATGCACTTTTCTGTTTGCTCAGCTTTCAGCTGATCAGAAAATGGCAAACACTCTCTCAGACCCTTTTAAAATTCCTGTAATGTCAGTAGGAAATATTTTTACTTCCTGTGATGCCACTGAAGAACCTTTTTAAGAGCTTGATTTCATGAAAATAACATGACTGTGGCGACATTTTAGCAAAATTATATTACGTGTCTCCTTCCATGCATCACGTTCCGAGGTGACATGTCCACTGTGTGACGAATGACGAATTATACGTGACCTCGGAAAATCGCTTTCAGCTATTCTACAAACTAAAATGTATTAAAAAAGCTGTTCAAGAACAAGCGACTGCCAACACTGGTAGTCTGTTGTGACAAGACAGCATAAAATCATCTATCAGTGTTCTACATTTATGCATTTGGCTGATGCTTTTATCCAAAGTGACTTACAGTGCCCTTATTACAGGGACAATCCCCCTGGAGCAACCTGGAGTTAAGTGCCTTGCTCAAGGACACAATGTGTCCTGTGGTGGCTGTGGGGATTGAACCAACAAACTTCTGCTTACCAGTTCAGTGCTTTAGTCCACTATGCCACCACCACTCCATAGGTTATAAATTCTCTTTAGGTAATAAATTGGGTTCTCATTAGGTGATAAATCCTCATTAGAAATGCCTAATAAACAAACCAATTAAGATGAGCCCTTTTAAAGTGGAAAGCTCTACGGACAAATCTGATAACACACCCGGTTATTACGCTGTAAAGAACACTGACATTATGGCTTCCTGTATTGATTTAACAACCAGTTACTAGATATACTGAAGATGCTTCCCTCGTATTCACTTTATAGGTCCAGCTGTGGTGGGGAATAAATTACCTTGTACTGAAAACACCATAATCTGTTATTATTTTATTGCCCAAACATGCTCTTTTACAACCTACAGCGAGCTCTTAAACATGGCCGGTTGCACTGTACAGATATTAGCTTTGTATTAACACTCTTTTCTCAAGGGTTCGTTAGCAAAGGCACAATGAAGAGGGATTATCTGTGCTAAATGTGTGGCCACATCTCAATAGCTCTTCTCCTCCAGTCCAAGTTCTGGACCATTTGCATAATTAATATAAAATTGCAAACCCCATACAAATGTATGAATAAAGGTGTGCGACATAACTGAAGCAAATACAATGAAAGCTCTTTTGCACCTGCTGCACTCTGGCTGTTTATTATTGCTGTGAGCTCGGTCATTCTCATTGGCAGTCTCAGCTAAGTTAAATTTATGAGTTCTCATAAGTAGGTCAAGCTCATCTTCTCTTGAAAATCAGCGCTTAGAGGCGAAAGTCTCCTTGGGGACGTTTATTGTTTGCGGTAATGTTTGTTTTTCTTCTATTCTACGGCACTCTGGTCTTGTAATAAGCAATTGGAATGACAAATTATAAATTGCACGTTGCCTGGTTTAATAGTGCAATCACCTTAAAAGTCCTTTTGATTATTAAATCTTCATAAGGTCATTCCCACTTGTCGCATTATGATATATAATAATTAGTGGTGTTTGCCAAGGTAAATTTTACTGCTGTTTTTCATATTTAGGGCTAGGGATTTGAAAAGTATTAAACTTTGGCACGTACTATTTCTGCTGCAGCTTATTGAGGAGAGGTGTGCTACTACTTTTCTAAGCAATCAAATTTACAATATTCCTCTTTGTCAATAATAAAACTGGCAAAAAATGCTCTAGAATTAGGCTATGTTTTTGTGAAACATCTGATGTGCCTTAGACTTTTGCACACACACACACACACACACACACACACACACACACACATATATATATATATATATATATATATATATATATATATATATATATATACTGTATATACTGTGGCAAAAAAAGTATTGGAATTAGCTGGTTTTCTGCATTAAGTGGTCTTAAAATGTGATCTCATTATCAAGACAAACACAATTTGCTTAAGCTACCAACACACAAACAATTATAATCTTTCGTGTCTTTATTGAACACATCCCACTAAACATTCACAGTGCTGTGGAAAAAGTAAGTGGACTTGGATTTAATAACTGGTTGATCCTACTTTGGCAGCAATAACCTCAACCAAGCTTTTCCGATAGCAGCAGATTAGACCTGCACAACATTCAGAAGGAATTTTGGACCATTCTTCCTTACAGAACTGCTTCAGCTCAGCCATATTCTTAGGGTGTCTGGTGTGAACGGCTCTCTTGAGGTCATTCCACAGCATCTCTATTGGGTTAAGGTCTGGGCTCTGACTGGGTGACTACAAAAGATGGATTTTCTTTTTTTGAAGTCATTCTGTAGTAGATTTACTTTGATGTTTATGGTCATTGTCCTGCTGCATCACTCAACTTCTACTGAGCTTCAGCTGGCACACAGTCTGACATTATCCTGTAGGATATCTTGATAAACTTGGGAATTAATACATTTTTCCCTCAATGATGGCAAGCAGACCAGGCCCCGAAGCAGCCCCAAATCATGATGCTCTTGCCACCTTACTTCACTGTTGGAATGATGTTTTCATGTTGGTATGTGGTGCCCTGTTTATGCCATACGTAGTGCTGCATGTTCTTCCCAAACAATTCAACCTTAGTTTTCATCAGTTCACAAAACATTTTCCCAGTAGCGTTGTGGAGTGTCAAGGTGGTCTCGATAAATACAATGTAAATATTGTATTTATACAATTCATACATAGAGTAATGAGTATGGGGGTGTGCTTATTTGTCATGAAAATGTCACAATACAAAAAAATCTTATAATTAAAAATAAATAAATAATGTTTTTACTGCATAATAGTAAAACATATATCTGTAAAACAAGGATTTTTTATTTAGCAGCACAACAAATACTACCATGATGTATAAATTCTTTACAATTTGAATATTTTTTTACAGTTAAATCATGTTTTTGCATTACAGCAATAAGAATTTGTGGGTAAAATGTACATATTTTCTATTAAAATGTTGCAATGCAAAAATTGTAATGGTCCTAAAAACAGGATCAGTTGTCCTTTAGCAATATAGAGTTTCTTATTTCTTTCTTTTCTTTCTTTTTTGGTGTGAAATATGACCTGGACATATTCTTGACAGATTTTGTGAGATTCACCCCTGCAGTATTGTGCATGAGCTCATGAAAACAGAGCTAGCTGGCGGTTGCAGTGTTTCATTGTTTCATACTGTAAGTGGCAGGGATGGGTGACGGGTACATAGTCAAATCTAGTGCACACTGGGCCCTGCTGTCTTTGACAGGACACTCGACTGTGTGGCTCTGAAGTGTTTGAGTGCCCGTGTCCCATTACTGCAGCTAGGACACAAGCAGCCTTCCGAACGCATCATCCAGACAGCCGTCACAGGTCTGAGCCTAATGTACTTCAGCATCAGCAAAACAATCACTGGCACTACTGGAGGGGATGTACATGTGTCCACACCGCAGCGATTAGACAGCAGCCAGCTACAGCACAGAAAGAATAACACAGTCTGGTATGCATACAGATATCTCAATATCTCACAGAAGCACTATGTGAAAGTATTCACATAGTATTCCACTGCTGATTTACACAATGCCAAATACTAGCTGCCTTCAGGTGCTGGCAAAGCTTCAACCACAAAGTGCCACTGCTCTGTGAGACTGGCTGATGAGGTCACATGACTAGGTGAATCTCATTAATGTAATGTGAGAAAAATTATTTAAACAGAAAATATATCAATTTAAATTGTGAAGTATTATACAGTACATCATGGTAGTATTTGTTGTGCTGAAATTAATTTATGCTGATTTAAATAATAATAATAAAAAAAAGTTATTACAATAAGTTTTACTGTAATACAGTAATGAGAATTCCCATTGAGAATAATGTGAATTATGCAAAAACGAACTAAGTAAAATATTCGGATGCATGATGAAAATGTACGTAATTGTCATTAAATTAATGCCACAATCTTAATGGTCTTAAAATAAGCTTCATTTTCTATATGATAAATGTTTTTTTTCCCTTTGATTTTGGGGTAAAAACATGATTTTGTAGATCCACCGGACTAGAAGATTATGGCACACGGTTAATTTTGTGTACTAGAATTATTTTCCATTAAAGAGACCTCTGAAGAACACTGTGGGGAAGTGGGTTGTTGAGTGCATATGAAAGCCAGATTTTTCTTTCATTTTGTTCTTTTGATCTGAGATTTTCTGCTGGTAAAATATTAATGTTCAACGAGCTATCAGGATGCTCTCACTAAATAAGGTCTTTAAGAAAATCTAAAAATGAAAAAGAGTGTATTTGAGGGTTAGGTTAAGAGTTAGGGGATAGAAAATATCACTAGCTCAGTAGAAACACTATAGAAGTCTATTCTCCCTCATGACAGAAAAACAAACATGTAAAAAAATGACTCAGACATCTCACTGACAGGCAGATGCTACATGACATGCATCTCTGTACAGAGACACACAAACCTCTGAATAAACCGGCTTTGTCAAAAGGGCATGTTGACACCCATCGCCTGAAAAACAGGTTGTGCCCTTTCTATGAATCAGCCAATCACAACACAGCAATGATACAAAGACTGGGAGGAGACAGCTGATTAGGGAAAATAGTGGTACATAACTGCAGCACTCAGTGCATTCAATATAGCACACATTATACATCGCAACAGAAGGAATAATACGGCATACAAACAGAAATCCATTAAGGCTCAAATGAGTTAGGAATATTGTTTGCCAACATAGACTACTGACTATAAAAAATAACAACAAAAAGGCTAAGAGTCAAATCAAATCAAATCAAATCAAATCAAATCAAAAGAGTCTGCTCTTTGATAGCTCAAGAGACATAATGGAGTTCATGTCTTTAATTTTACCTAAAATTCCTTGGCAGAAATAAGAATGGACAGGCACAAATGAGACAATTGTCTTGACATACGGCAAGGTAAAGAAAATCATAACAAACAAATAAGAAATTAAATTTCGCATTTAGAAATACACACATTTACCCTCAATTCTCATTACAACAATGTGAAAAAATACTGTATATTATTTAAATAGTATTTATACTGTACAACATATTAGTACTGCCTATTTGGTACTTTTTTTTCCCCTTTTTTCCCCAATTTGGTATGCTCAATTCCCAATGCGCTCTAAGTCATCGTGGTGGCATAGTGACTTGCAGATTGCAGACTCAATCCAGGTGGCGGAGGACAAATCTCAGTTGCCTCCGTGTCTGAGACCATCAATCTGCACATCTTATCACGTGGCTTGTTGAGCTTGTTACCGTGGAGGCATAGCACGTGTGGAGGCTTCACGCTATTCTCTGCCGCATCCACGCACAAATCACCACACACCCCACCGAGAGCGAGAACCACATTATAGCGACCACGAGTAGGTTAACCCAATGTGACTCTACCCACCCTAGCAACCGGGCCAACTGGTTGCTTAGGAAGCCTGACTGGAGTCACTCAGCATGCCCTGGATTCGAGCTTGCGACTCCAGGGGTAGTAGTCAACGTCTTTACTTGCTAAGCTACCCAGGCCCCCCCTACTTCATGTTCTCTGATTTTAATTTGGAAAATAATTGTACAACAGCATCGTTTTACTATAATACATATTAAAAAATTAGCAAGTAACGGTAATGAGAATAATCATAGAAAACTTAGATACATTTTATGAGAAATGTTTGAGTTCACACTGAGATCTCTGACATTTAATTGCATGACATTGGTATCTTGGCAAATCTGAGCACAGTTTGAGATATTGTTGAGATCTTTTCTGAAACTCTAGATATGAGATGATTGGGGTCTTTGGCAACTTAAAAACGCTTCTACCATCACTATGATTGATGTTTTCATCTTTTTTGGTGTGTGTTTCAAGCCGACATCAGTTACGTATAAATTATGTATACAAGTCGCTTCGAACTATAAGTCACAGGACCTTTCAGATGATGAAAAAAAATGCGACTTATATTCTGGAAAATACGGTTCATTTTAATTTATTTAAAGTATTTAAAACAGCCTGATCACCTGAAAATTAAATGACTGTGGCGACATTTTTGCAAAATGGTTCATTACTCATATAACGGCAGTTCCAAGGTGAAATGTTAACTGTGTGGTGCTAAAAGTGAGTTAAATATTCTCCGAAACAGGTTTCTCCCTAATTTGGAATGCCCAATTCCCAATGTGCTTTTTTTTTTTAAGTCCTCGTGGTCGCGTAGTGATTCGCCTCAATCTGGGTGGCGGAGGATGAATCCCAGTTGCCTCCGCGTCTGAGACCACCAGCCCACGCATCTTATCACTTGGCTTGCTGAGTGCGTTGCCACGGAGGCATAGCGCCTGTGGAGGCTTCACGCCATCCACCGCGGCATCCACGCTCAACTTACCACGTGCCCCACCGAGAACGAACCACATTATAGCGACCACGAGGAGGTTACCCCATGTGACTCTACCCTCCCTAGCAACTGGGCCAATTTGGTTGCTTAGGAAGCCTGGCTGGAGTCACTCAGCACGCCCTGGGATTTGATAGCGGACTAGTGAACTCCAGGGGTGGTAGCCAGCGTCTTTTATCATTGAGCTACCCAGGCCCCCCTGAAACAGGTTTTTAAGGTTAATGCTCAGTTGAGTTTTAAATCAACAAAACCGACCTCCCTACCCTAAACCTTAAACCTAAACACTAGTGTCATAATTAAAAAAATGCAACCTCTGCAGCAACCACGTCATTTTGTGGTGCTTATACGACACTTTCGGCTCATGTGTCGACATGCATGCTCTTCAGGACTCATACCCCTGTTCTTTGCAACACAAGTGCAACGCTTTATCAGTTGAACTACCGCGCAATTTAATCGAACAAGCTTGTAAATGTAGTTGTTTGTGTATTGCTAATGTTAAAAAGGTCATGAAGTGCTATTTTTTATAATTGTATTATCTTCCCTGAGGTCCAATGATAATGTTATAAAAGTCACAATATAGTAATATATGATCATTTTCCACCCTGTTTTTGGCCGTCTGTTTGAAGCGCTTGGTTTTGGCCTAAGCGCCTCCTTAAAACTTCAATGTAAACGGCCACTGTTATGATTGGCTAACATCATGCAGCCCCTTCATCTGAAATGACACACACACATACTGTAGGCGCACTGAGGTGCACATTGCTGGAAACACTCTGAAAAGGTCAAAAGACATCCATCGTCAAAGATGTTTTATGTTTACATACACCAACAATTAAAAACAGATGTGCAAAAGACCACGTCCATGACGCAGCAAGAGGCAGCAGCTGAATGTAAGATAATTGATTTTCCCTTTCAGCATTGTAACTTGACACTGCGTCTTTTAAAAGCGGCGAGGTACTACATGGCAGCGGTCAAAGAGTCTGTGTAGTTCATGTTCATATACAAAATAATTCAAAATTATTACAAATAGTCCAGATGGGTCCCCTTTGGTGTTATGTTAGGAATAGGTAGCCACGGAAGGCCTGCTCTCTTGACTTGAACTGCACGCCAGTGGGCGGTGCCAAGGGTGTGATGACGCATGTTGTGGGATGTGTAAATACAAATGAGCAATGATTCATGACGTCACGAACAGACAGATTTAAAAATGAGATGTTTCAGCAGGGTGGCAACTATAAATGCTCTTTTTAATCTGGGAAGGAAGTTACAGTATGTTTTTATAGTACAGTTACCTCTTATATAAATATTTATCTAAATATCAAGGAAAATTTGATTCTCCATTTCATGACCCTTTTAAAATGTATCTCATTTTGTAAAATGTTTAGATGCCATAACATAGCATTGTGTGAGGAACAGGGTTAAAAGTAAGTGTTTATGAACTGATAATCTTTAGTTTTACAAGTGATTTGTGGAAAGTAAATAAAATTCAGTGTAGTTGTAGCGCCTATAGTGTTCATTTCAGCAGGAAAGTGCCACGGTATACTCAGCGAGCCATGTAAAAATAATTTAGCAAAAATGAAGGAATATTAGTGTGATTCTATTAGACCAGGTTAATAAAAAAAAAAAACGTTTCTCAACATGAAATGGCTCTCGCAACTCATTTTACTTTGGTAATATAATGTATTTACGAGTAAAACAGGATATTCAACAAAAAGAAATGTTTGGCGAGACTTGATTTTATCCATTGGGTATTGATTGCATGGTGAAAAGTGGACGAACAGTGTTGAAATAATGAGACAAACATTTATTTTCTTTGAAATAACATGCACTGATGAATCTTTTACAATAAGACAAAGTAACATGCATTTAATCCAGTGGTTTAATCCATGTCTTCAGAAATAATTTGATAGGTGTGGGTGAGAAACAGATCAATATTTTAGTAAATTTTTACTATAAATTCTCCTCCCTGCTCAGTCAATCTCCAATTTAACTTTCACATTCTTCTTCTTGTGTTCTTGGTGATTCACATTCTTCATGTATATGCCTCCTACTGGGCAGGGAGAAGAATTTCTAGCAACAATTGACTTTTGAAATATTGATCTGTTTCATGGCCACACCTATCATATCACTTCTGAAGATATGGAACGAACCACTGGAGTCATATGGATTACTTTTATGCTACCTTTATGTGCTTTTTGGAGCTTCAACATTTTGGCACCCATTCACTTGCATTAAATGGACCTACTGAGCAGAAATATTCTTCTAAAAATGTTAATTTGTGTTCTGCAGAAGAAAAAAAGTCATACACATCTGGGATGGCACGAGGGTGAGTAAATGATGAGAGTGTTTTCAATTGCACCGACTACTGAAATTTTGGTATCGTGATAACCCTAATAGATTTCATGTTGACTTCAATACAAGACTGCTGTAGTGTAATTGCTTTTGTAGCTGGGTTTTCAGTAAAACCAGAAGAGTACATTTAAACACAGCTTTATTTTAAATTTTTTTAATATTACATATCTCACTGAAAGCTTTCAGCATGATGCATCAAATCTCGGAGGTGAAGAATGATCACACTTAAAAATAAAAGTACACAAGAACGTGGCCTAGCAAGACTGATTCTTTTGAAGGCTGTGATGACTGTTCCATCAATAAAGGCTTTCTTAAGGATGAACAATTTTGCTTTGCCTCACTTCCATGACTAAGATGATGGAATTTATGCCTTATTCCTGTGGCTCAATTGGTAGAGCATCGTGCAAAGAACACTAAGGTCATGGGTTTGATTCCCAGGGAGCTAATGTAATAATCAAAATGTATACCTTGAATGTAGCGTTAGTTGCTTTGGATAAAAGTGTAAAAGTACATTCACACTTTGAACAGTATACAGAAGTCCTGAAATTCACTTACAGTTCCCAGTGTGTTTGCTGTTGTGCAATTGATCTTTTTCATCCTGAAAAATGCTTCAGCTTGTAATTCTTCACACCGTCAAAGTGCTAAAAGAGAAAAACACAAATATTGCTTGTCAGAGAGCCAAAAGACACAGAATAAAACTGGTTTAGACACATGTTTAGGTATGTATTGCTGTCTGTAGATACTGTATCAATGTTCAATAAAACATATGTGCTCTGTGCTAAAACCAAGTGAACTGTCCACCTAGGAACATTTTTAGGGATTATTTGGTGTGCTCACATTGCAAAGACTGTTCCAAACTATAGTCATCTTTTCAGACTATTACGGCCCAAAATGACAAAATTGCAATCCCATTTTCTGGGAAAACTTGCAAAATTTCTCCTTTTTCTGGGAAAACTTGCCTTAATCTTTCACTGTCCGACCAGCACTGGGGTGGCACAGTGAAAATCTAGAGGGGTAATTCCACCCCAGCACCCCCCTAGACCCAGCCATGTCTGAATGACCCCTAAGGCAGCATTGCATCCTTTGCAAATAAGGCAATCACAGAATGCATTACAACAAGCTGCCTATGTAGACAGTAGACAGCTCACTAAGTCACATAGTTATGATGTCAGATGAGGTGTTCTGTTAATACAGAAATGTGAACAGGTGGCTAAACACCCACACTAAGATTACAGTAGAGTCGATTTGCAGTGTACTACAACAGCTCACCAATACAAACCTGAGCCAATAAATCATACAAATAAACAGCAGATTGAACAAAGCATACAACAGAAACGACGCAAGACGTGTCCAAACACGCCCACCAGTGCAGAATCTGCCCAGCAACTTCCATCAAACTGACAGAAGCCTGAAACCCAGAAGAGTTTTGGACGAGACGAAAGTTTCATGGATGTTTGCCACTTTTAGCCAGCAAACAGTTTGTGAAAAAGCAACTGGATTTCTAAGCTCTTACTCTGGCATTCTCAACACCTAACAAAACCTCAGGACTGCCACACACAGAACAATCACAATCTGAGATGAGCTGAGAAATCCGACAGACTCTTTCCCATTTATTAGAACTGAAAGACTGCACAGAAATACAGTGATGTGATGATGGAAAGCATGTTTGCTTCACATTTGTGGAAATGCAGTCTCAACCCTGACTAACTCTAACAATAGCTTATAGCAAATAAAAATTTACGAATTAGATCTCTTAGGGGCCAAATGTGTCGTTGCACAAAAAAGCTAGACAGAGTCACGAACAGAGTGGAATGCATGTGTCTCGAGATGGAATTTTAACAGTAAAAGTTGTTTTGAACCTAACACGGAATCTGAAAAACATGGAACGTTAGCGTGAGACGTGGTGCAGTGGTCAAAGACATCCGTCTTTGAAATCCGTTTCATGCTTACATAGAAAAACAATGGAAAATCATGCAAAAACATGGTCAGTGCGAATGGACCCTTAAAACCATAGTTCAGTCTCATTATTTACCCACCCTCATGCCATCCTAAAGAAAATTTTTTTTTGAAGAATGTATGAGGTGTTTTTATCAATTGGGGTCCAAACTTTTCAAGCTCCAAAAAGGATGTAAAGACAGCATATAAGTATTCCATACGACACGAGTGGTTTTATCCATGTCTTCTTTGTTCGTGTTTAGCAGAAGAAAGTCATATGAGTTTGGGATGGTATGAGGGTGAGTAAATGATGGGAGAATTTTAGTTTTTGACTGAACTATTCCTTTAAGTCTCCAGAGTTTTGGAAGAGCATCCTCTGAGAAATAAAAATGACCTCTGAGATAGATATTCTGCTATTATTTACTGTTTAGTATTTGAGTAAATGGACAGATTTTGACAATGTATTATGGCCTAGCAATTCTTAACCAAGAACAAGAGGTCAATGGTGACAGCCTTTGGGGATAGAAAAAAATAATTTGTTTTGCTTTCTAACAGTCAAGCCAATGGGTGTGGTAGAAGAAAACAAACCATGAAAAGCTCTTGATGAATGTCATGATGTGTCATATAAATCAGAATTACTTCCATTCCAGGGAGGAAAGAAAGTCATACAGGTTTTGAATGACATGAGGGTGAGTAAATCGTGATAGAAGTTGGAAGTGTTTCTCCTAAATGAATTCAGCAGCGATACACCGCTGCTTTCAACACTGCACGTAGTAGTGAAATTTATTTTTGAATGAATTGTTGTTGTTCACCTCCACACACTGACTCCTACTTCTCGTTCACTGACGTTGCTCCCTTTCGAAGCCAATGATCTCTAGTTTGTAAAGACTGACTATAGTGTGAGCCTAATAGTAATTTGAGTGCAAGCTGTGAAGGAACATTTCATTGGTTTGACCCACTGCTCGGATATGCCCTTTCACTAAATGAGCGAGGATCAAGATCTGTTGACCGACTGAAGGAGAGGAGGAGGAATGTTGTTCGTTCACTTTGGTAACGTCGTTCAACAAGGATAAAAGTAGCTGGATGACATTACAATGACATCAAGATGTAATTGAACCACTTTTCATTATTTTTAATATGAAGTTTTTTTTGTATAGTCATGCACAGCAGTTCACAAAATGATAGCCATGCTTTGTTGTCATTTGTGGGGGAAGCATTATGATGCTTAAACACCCTTAAACGCTGAATTATTTTAGTACATTTGTAGATACGCAAATTTTAAGTACAATTAAACTTGTTTCGGTTGTGTTTTATCCATTTGTTGCCACCTACTGGTTAAGATGTGATTTGCAAAAATTGTCACTGAACGAATCAGTGAACAAATCTGAATGACAGACAGAGAAACATCATCTAATTCACTCCACTAAATAAATGTGACATTTATTGTAGTAACAGGTTTTTATAATATTTGATATAACTTTTAACTATAGAAGCTGTGAAATTATTGATTCATGTTCTATCATTTTTGTTAATAAATTGAGAGAAAAAAGGAATGATTAGGACATAAGAATCATACTGTCAATAAATAGACAGTTACAATAATATATGGTTTGTCTGTATTCTCCCAGAGCCCTTCAAGTGTCAAAAGCTCCCAATATATAAATATACGAATGCCTGGTGAACATGAATAACTCATCAGTAATGATTCTGTGGTCGTTTTGATCCTATTCCTCCATCAAAATATGCAAATTCGGACCGGTGTTGGGGGTTAGTGAATGCATGCCCAACAGACCGCTGCTGAAAAATATCATAAGGGAAACAATGTGTGGGATTGTATGCCATTAGAGTGCACTAATTCAGATTCACTGATACAGGTTCAGATATTAAATGGAAAATGAACCAGGAGGCAGAAATTATAATAAAAGATATTAAGCCGTTTGAATGTCATTTTAGGGCACTGTTGAGACGATGCAAACAGAGCAAGTTTTCTCTGGGGTGAAGCTTAATTCGAAGCTCTCCTTGGCATCATTATGCGTTGCTTAGACACTTACGACTGTCCTTGTGAGGCGTCTTATTACTGGGTCTCTGCTGGTGGGGACAAACACAATGAAGTAAATTCATTTCCTTAAACTACAACAAAGGCATGAGATACCGGTTACGATCAGTCAACGCCCGATTTCTAATCAGGCTAGAGAGAGAATGTAAGGAATGTTGTCTATACAGAGAGGAGTAATTGTTTCCTTAAACTGAAACTAAGTTTAAATGTCAAATATGACACCAGTACACCTACATGAGATGCATCACTCCACATAAAATCAACCAAATGTAAGAAACTTCCATGGCTAAAACTTTATATATTTTTAAATACTTTTTCTGAAGAAAGATAAACATAAATAATGATGAAAGCCAAAATATTAAATATCAAGGATTATTTTTTTAAATGACAAAATGACCATTTTCGTCTATGATTTTGGAGCAAAACTACAGGTCAAGAAAATTACCTTAGAAAAGTGGCATTGTAATTATTTTATTTTTACACAGACATGGTTGGTATATTACTCAAATCAGTTGACTTCAGCACCCCTTGTTGTATTATATGCCAATGGTGTGAGTCCAAAAATGGGGGAAAAACAATTTTGAGTGTTGTTTTTTCAAAGTTGGGGTGCCTATTACTCAAGAAGTATTAGAAATATCTTAATTTCATTTTAGATTCTGGTTCAGAACAAACTTTCCTTTCGGTATCTTCATTTTACCCATTTACAATGGCCGAAAACCAAATGTCTGGCACATTTTTTTAGGCATATAATGCAACGAGGGGTGCTAAAGTCAACTGATTTTAGTTGTAGAACTTCCTATCACAGTGTAAAAATAGAATAATGATGCTGCCACACTGCTAAAGTTACTGTTTTGACCTGTAGTTTTGTCAAGTCAACATTTATTTATAGACCACATTTAAAAACAACAGAAATTGACCCAAAGTGCTTTACAAATCAATCAAATAAATATACAATGACAGAATTATATACATACAAAAAATAAAAAAAATAATAATAAATAAATAGATACAATTAAAAACTGCATCAAGTGTTTACCTAATTCAACCTATTAAAAAGTCCTATTCAAGTGCTAAAAAATATAAATACGTTTTCAAAGAGGATTTAAAAATGGCTAATGAGGAAGCTGACCTCACATGGAAAGGGAGACTATTACAGTTTTTTGGACACAGAGAAGGCACGATCGCCCTTATATCTATAGCAACAACGAGGAACCCTCAAAAGAAGTTGATCAGAAGACCTGAGCACTCTGGTGGGAGAGTAAGGGAGGAGAAGATCACTGATGTATTTGGCGTGAGACCAGATAGTGCCTTGTAGACATAAAGCAGAATTTTAAAATCGACCCTGAATTTTACGGGAAGCCAGTGTAGAGACGCTAATACAGGGGTAATGTGATCCCTCTTTCTTAACCCTGTTAAAAGCTTAGCTGCTGCATTTTGAACCAGCTGTAGGAGGGATAACACAGTTTGAGGGAGACCTGTACATTGAGTTACAGTCAGAGGTGGGTAGTAATGCGCTACATTTACTTTGTTACATTTACTTGAGTAAAGTACATTTACTTTTAGAGTAGGTTTAAAAGTGGGTACTTCTTACTCTCACTCAAGTAAATTTCTAATGAATGTTTTACCATGGGTGGCATTCCTGTGTTACATTACTGGGTTTAATTTTAATTAATGTGTAATTTATTGAGAGATTATTGAATGGGACTTTTACGAGAGCGGAAGTTCACACAGAGGCACGCTCTGCTGTCACAGACCGTCACTCAAGTCCTTAATGCTGCAGCATCAAACTCTTCAAACAAACTTTCTTTGCTCCGCACAGTGAAAAAAAAAAGCATAGTTTCGTCATGCAATGCCTTCATTTAACACCAAGACAAGCGGATATTTCAAGATTAAAATCACAGCTTCAACTTAAGGCAGCACGTTGAGGTAAGTTTTGGCTTTAATGATAACACGGGCTTTTCTGTGTAATGTGATGGTCATTTTCGCATTTTCAAACTCGTACGTCTTCTAGTGGTGGATTGTGGGCAATTAACCGTCGTCGAGTGTACATTTGATGTACACTCGAAATGATAGTGCATTGTGGCTCACTCAGACAATTCATACAATCCTACAAAATGGCGGACACTCAAAATAGTGCACTATATAGTGGATAGGGGGCGGTTTCAGACACAGTGAGTGTTCCACAACCGGGGTTGGTGCCCTGCGCACTAGGCTGCGTAGTCTGCATTTAGAGAGCGGCAGTACTGCTGTACAGAACTAATGATCTAAATTCTTTCGACACTGAAAACTGTAACTACACTGAAATAAGAATCCACACAGGACTTTAAAAGCTATGAAATAGTGAAGGTAGGCATTAATAAAGCATGATCTTGCTTTGGTTTATATTTCAGCATTATATATAATGTCCTTGTGGGACATTTTCACGTTTTCACCGTAATAATTACTAGAAATGTTTCCAAACCTCTCTTATTGACAAATTCATCCATATCTGACAAGAGCCCTTAAAGGGATAGTTCACCCAAAAATTACAATTCTCATTATTTACTCACCCTCATGCCACCCCAGATGTGTATGACTTTTTTTCATCTGCTGAACTCAAATGAAGATTTTTAGAAGATTTTCAGCTCTGTAGGATCATACAATGCAAGTGAATGGGTGGCAACATTTGAAAATGAAACAAAATCACATAGGTCAGCATAAAAGTAATCCATAAGACTCCAGTGGTTAAATCATTATCTTCAGAAGCAATGTGATAGGTGTGTATGAGAAACAGAGAAATAGATCACCTTCACATTCTTCTTCTTGTGTTTTTGGTGATTCACATTCTCTGCATATCGCCCCCTGCTGTCTAGCAAAAAATTACAAATATTGATCTGTTTCTCACCCACACCTATTACAATTCCCAGGTCTTTATTGGAAAGAAAATGTTTGACTTTAGCGATAGAGGTGAAAAAAGCTACCCTTGACAACAGCACTGATCTGCTTGTTGAAAAGTAATGATGAATCTAAAATCACTCCAAGACTCCTTACATGATGTTGTACATTCGACGACAGAGGACTTAATTGGGTGGCCAGGCCAGGTAATGAGGACATGGTGAAACTTAAAATCAAAACTTCAGTTTTGCTTTTGTTTCATTGTAAAAAATTGTTTGCCAGCCAATGTTTAATATCTTTGAAGCAATTTAGGCATGCATGCGAAAACAATGGCTAATTTTTTAGAAAACTGTTTAAGGTAAAAGGCATAATGTTGATTACCACAAAAAATTATTTTGACTCGTCCCTCCTGTTCTTTAAAAAGAGCAAATTTGAAGTTCCAGTGAGGCACTTATAATGGAAGTGAACAGGGCCAATTTTTTGAGGGGTAAAAGGCAGAAATGTGAAGCTTATAATTTTATAAAAGTACTTAAGTTACATTTACATTTATGCATTTAGCAGATGCTTTTATCCAAAGCAACTTACAGTGCACTTATTACAGGGACAATCCCCCTGGAGCAACCTGGAGTTAAGTGCCTTGCTCAAGGACACAATGGTGATGGCTTTTATTCTTTAATGAATAAATTAATTCTTCTGTTAAAACTTGTGTTTTATCTGAGTTGTAAAGTTGATTAATTTGAGGGGTAATCAGTATAATGCCACAAATGCTGTCGACTGAGCTTAACTTGTATTGAACCCGGAATATTCCTTTAAGAAAGAAAACAGGGTCAGAATTTAGTCTTCTAAGCTCATTGGTGTCTAAGAGAATCATTAGTGATATTATGTTCTTGTTTTTTATTTTTATGGGAAGCTGCTGCACCCAGACAGTACCTTAACCAATGTGCTGTTGAATTTGAATCTTAAATCTTGAATTCATTTTAAACCTTTTTTGCTGGTGTTTTTAAATAATGAGATTCTCCATTCCCTATACACTTATGACTTTCTCAAGCTGTTAAACCCAGAGAAAGCCTTTTCTTCAGCACTATATGTCATTCAATGACATAACATCCATCAACTAATTTAACATCTGCACTAATTTAGACGTCTACATCTGCTCAGAGTTTCAAATCCAATCGGCAGGGTGCATCCTGAAGAGCAAAATAAGTTTTCAAAAGTTCTGAAACCTGTCAGTTTTTTCAAAAAAATAAAAATATAAAAAGTATTCAAAATTGTTCATTTAATCAACATCTACTTGGCAATCCGCCTCCACCGTTTCACGTACAATCACATCTAGTCACAGTCTGACACTGTTTGTTTAATGAAGGTTTTTCTTAAACAGCTGTGAAAGGTGAAAGCCATTCCAGGGTACATATGCTAGCGTCTACAGCTCCTGAGCGGAGTTTTACACCAATGACTCTTTTAAGGCTTTTAAGTACAGCAGGATTTAAAAGTGTTTTTTTCTGTGGGAACACAGTAAGATTAATTATGTTCAGAATGGCAAAGTACTATTTCGTACCATTTTTGCAGTATACAGTATGTATACTTTGCAAAATATGCAGATTTTCTGTATGCATGGAATAGCCGGATTCTGGAATACCAAGAAATGTTTAATATACGACCAGGCCAGTCTCATGACGGAGGCGTCACCATAGGGACTTTTTCCTGCAACGTGAAAATGTTCTTATCATTCCACTCCCACCTCAATTCAGATGATTTAAATACTTATCTGAAATAAAAAATGTAAAAAAATGGTTGACTCAACTTAAGCTTTATTTTTTACTATTCTTATTAGTTGTTATTAAGTTACCATTACTATCTAAACCCTAAAGTTGTCATTATTAAAAACAAGCAAGTGGTCTAATAAAACAGTACTTGAAAGGTCACATTTTGGAATCTTAACTCAAATATACACATTCTTTAAACTTTGCGTTTGACTCAAACTTATGAAATACAAAATTAAGGCTCTGTGGAATACCCATAAGCCTTTGTGCTTTAATAAATGATGTATGTTTAGTCAAAACAAGGGAACTTATGTAGAAAAAAAATAATTGTTTTTTAAAGGAATATTACTTATGTTGTTGTTTTGTTGTAGCTGGTTGATAGTTGTGATTTGTGTGAAGTCATCATTAGCGTGATTAGTGTTACCTCTGGTGAACTTGGAGCCTGTTCATTTAAGGTCATTCTCCTCTACTCAATTGTACTTTACAAAAGTGCAGATTCATGTGTACTAAGTACTGAGTAGAATCCAATGTACCAAATGCCTAACCTAGAGTCCAGTCATAATTCCCCTTATACTGTATAAGACGTGCTATAATCCAATTTAAATAATTAAATACAAACAACGGTACTTTAAACACAGATGAGTTAAGTTTACTTGTAACTAGTTAACTGTACTTAAATAATTAAGTTCACTTTACTTGAGCCAAATAAGTATGTGTACCTAGAAAATGCATGCAAATCGATTGCCTTAAAAAATGTAAGTAAGGTTAACTAAGTCCACACTAACCCGTTTTCATTTGAAAATGCATTAATTTCTCGACATTTACATCTAAATTCACACAAAAAACTGACCTCCACCGAAAACGAAGAGTTTCGAGAAAAATTTCGATTATTAAATAATCGTCAAAGCACTGTGATGCATGCACCATATGTGGAGGTTCCCGCCAAGCTCCCGCGAAAATATAAACGTGGATTTTGATAGTAAATGCAAAACACTCCGGTTTCACTTTCATTTAATGTTCATGTAATGCCAAATGCTCTTGGTCAATAAGGTCCATACAGTGTTAATGTCACAGAGGAGGAAATGGCCGCTTATCATTTTAAAGAAAACTTTTCAAAAAATGTTATTATATAGATTATGATAAATGTTGAGACTCTAAATAAACTTTTCTTTTTCTGAATTGACATTATATATGTATCTGAGTGTAAATAAGGTGGCTGTGAATAACTGCTTTTGTTTTGATCCCAATCATGCAAACTGAGTAAAAAATTGTATTGATACAACAAAGCAATCAAAAGTTATAGCATTACAAAAATTACAAAAACGTCTCCAAGAGTCCAAAAATCTTTCTAAACAAATAAAACATAATAATTGTACAAAAGAACTAATTACACATGCAAATACAACAATGACTAAAGGTTTGCTCTCTCTCCTAGCATGCAGGCATGAGTAACGTAATCTCATTCAGTTCCATTCTGTGTCATCTGAGTCATCATTAAGTCTGTGTCATGTACTTGGCGCCATCTCCTGGTGGCCATATGTAATTAGAGTGAACAAACCTCTCTACCCATATTTGGATGACTTCCACCTCTGGTTGCAGCGATCTGAATCCTACTACGATTGGTTCAGCGTTCCATGATGCTGGACAACGTACTACATCATTTCCGATGAAGTCATCTAATCCAGGAAAGCTAACATGTTTTTAGCCTGATAGCACATTATGTGCTGTGTGCACATTGTGCTTCGTGTGGATTATCTAATGATCTATGCATCCGATTACATTGTATGTGGGCTCGTTTTAATGGTAAAGTAATGATATGTGATAATTCATGTTCTGTTTATTTTCCGTGAAGTTATAAGTGAAAACGTGGCTTATAAACAACACCTGTTAACATGTAACATGTATGTCAATGACCAGTGGTGATTTCTCAGGGCCAGCAAAGCCTTCTCTGCTGGCCTAACATGCCAAATAAATAAATATTTTTCATCCTTTCATTCTCAATCACCTTTTTGCCTATGTATTTTTAATCGCTTTCCACTTTTAATTAATCTACAAACAAACAGAGAAAAATGAAAATTTTATCCAGTCAGAATTTATTCCTTGATGCTTACAAGCAAAGCATGACAACTGTTTCACAAATCGCATGCCTGAATCCAAGCTCGTTAGCAGAAGCAGCGTGTAAGTCAGGGCTCCACCCCGTCAGGCCTTCAGAATTTCCACAGAATCCCTCAACAGTGCAAATGAATGAGCAACTAAAGTCTGATTGTCAGATTCATCAGCCAATCAGATTGATTTATTTGTTCTTGGTGGGTGTAATCTTTAGGATATGTCCCGGTCGAGGCCTTCTAGCTGGCCTTGAGTGACGCAATCACACTTTAAGTGACGTACGTAATTCAAGAGCGAAAAGCGCGAGATCAAGCTGTCTGACAGTCGGCTGTCATCACTACTGGCATTGCCGTTGAGAAAGAGATCCTTATGGATTTAAAAACACAAGCTGTTCTGCATGACTGTGTGATTGCTTAATTAATTAAACAGGAAAGGAGGACTGATTTTCACTTCAAGTAAATTGGTAAGTGCTTTTTGCATTGTTATAGCAACATCAGGAGTTTTCTAAGTGTAAATTAGGCTGCTGGAGCATTCAGTGTCGGATCAAGTTTTGAAAAGTAGTGCTGCGTTCCATTCAACTCGGAAAGTCGGATTTTACAACTTCCTACTAGGAAAAGTGCAGTGAGATGCATCTTTAAGTCAGAATTACAACTTGTAGGCTCATGCAGAAATTCTCAACTCCGATTTCGCCGAGATGCAGGGGCATGATGTCACACAAACATGTCGACACTCAGGGAGATATAAAAAGTAAGTGATAAACATTCACTTTATTAAGTAATATCGAGAAATGAGATTGCTTCCACATTACATGATATTAAAGCTTGTTTAACAAATGCCTGCAGAAACAGGTGTATAAAACATTATAATCTCTTTTGATAATCGTACACCTGAAGCACAAATGCTAGAGCTGCAGCATTGTTTATCAGTTGGGTTGCTAGGAGACATCTCTAATGAGAGTCAAATCCCTGCTAAGCTAACGGGAGCATTGCAGTTCCGAATATCGGGGAATGGAATGCATTTATGGTTGGAGATATCAAGTAGGAATATCCCTCATCCAGCTTGAATGGAATGCAGCATAACCGTGTACTCTGACGAAACGAAATTTATTGCAAGCAACATTTAAATCACAAATATTTTTAGATAGATTTTTCCAGGTATTATAGACCTCCTTGGTAGATTCATATGAAAAATTATGAGTTTTGAATGTCTGTTCGGGAGATGTTCATTTCACAAAACAGTCATTCTGCAGTTAAAATTAGGCTTGCTTGAGCATTAAGTGTCGTTTCAAGTTCTGGGTTTCGTGCGTGGATATGTTTTTAAAATGTCAGTTTGTATTAATAGTTAGCTGCGACATAATATATGATTCCCAAAGGCATAGGGTGTCTTATTCATTGTGAAATGGCATGAATCACACTGAAGACCTAGACTGTAAATGCACGGCCCACCACTGTCAATGACATATACAGTACTTAGCTATTACTCGCTATATTTTTGTCTGTAAAACAAATAGGCTGATTGTTTTCTACTCTTTGAGGGCTTTCCAACCACACATGACACATGGCTATTTGATCAGTTTGATGTTTTTACCAATTACAAAAAATGTGCAAAATTATTAATAAATTATTAAAGCAGAACACATCTGATTTGTCTGCAAATTTCAAAACACTTTTTAAGTTTTGGCCATAATGCCTACATACATTGTAAAATACAGCTTCTAGGCTTTAAAACGATTTTGTGTTGGTCAAGACTATAGTTAATAAAAAAAAGGATTGCCCCGTGCTTGATCCCCGGTAAACTGAAGCGCTTTTAATCACCTATTTTCAAACACATCTTATATACAGTATATAGCTTATATATGAGCCTAATCAACTATATCAACAACATTAATATAATATTATAACTTAAATCTGTGAATCAATGAAGACAGTGATGCACAACCAACACACTCTCAAAGCGAACAACATTTTTAATTTGGCTAATTCGTATGATAAAGTACAACTGCACTTGTATGAATTAGTACGCGACAATTACTTGCTTCTGTCACACACAGTACCTTCCTAACATGTTTACACACTCTACTGATCGGTTAGGTTTAGAAAAGGTGTTTGGGTAAGGGCATAATATTAATAAGCATGTCTTTAATGCCTCATGTGGGGAATTCACGCTTACTTCCGCATTAGACATCTGGGCATTTTCTCATGATGAAATCGTACGAAATCATACGAAATAGTCAACTTGTACAATATGTACAAATTTTCATGAGATCAGGTTGCAACAACAGATCTTGAGTTCTAGATAGAGCGCATAAATGGACACAAGCCCTTTTTTATGTTGTTTGTTGACATGATATCACGAATAAACTATCTTGTGCGTGAGTTTGTGAAGGCATTTCAAGATTGTAACTTCAGTCGGGGATGAATGGACGTGCAGTTGTTACACCTAGTCGTGGTGTGCGTTTGGCTTGAGTTGTGCTCTAAATGCATATCTTGTGAATACTCCGTTACCACAACAATGCGTGCTGATGTTTTGGTGGTGCAGACAAAAGAGTTTCCCAGTGACACTTTGTCATGATGGTGTGTTGGACAAGCAAAGCATGAATTAATGCATACTACATAAAAAATACTGTAGTATACAGGTTATACTGCACAGTACACAATAAACTTCATAGATCATAAGAATACTTCCCGAATGAAATCAGACCCTATGCGCAAAAAGACTGTAATATCATTTCTGTGCCTTGATATCAAAGATTCATTGAGATTGCATAAGATTAAATACCCTGTAAAAACACTGAACTTGTAGCTGAGATTGATGAATGATGGGCAAATGTGAAAGTAACAGATGCTGGAAACAGCAACAGGCAAAGCTTCAAAAAGGATTTTTGAATGGTAGGATTTCTTTGTTTTTGTGCAAAGATGGATTGGTCTACTTTGTAGTGAGGTTCACTTTGGATTCTTTTGTAAAAACTGATCAGAGGAAAACGTGGAAAGCTCTGATCATTCTATGATCAGACATTTGACCTCACAATTACACAGCTTCTGGGACAGCTGTCTTATGGACGAGGCTTACTCTGCCTCTGGAAAAATACGCAGAAGTCCTCACTGGAGCACAACTGTCAAAGTCTGATGCATTATCCTGGGGAGAAAAAAAAAATCTGGAAAAAATGATGCAGGCTTTTCCATTTCTTCTCAGAGATCACAAATGCAACCCCAGTTGCAGATGGCATGGGGTAATAATAGCTTTGTGAAACTGTCTGATCTGAGTTGTAATCAACACATCACGTCTTGGATGTTCGGGATGCGCATGCTGCAACCAAAGACAGCACAAACAAGCAACATGAAACCAGTCAATGAAAGACAATTTTAAAATGATAACTATTCCTGATGAGACCAAAACATAAAATGCCTGAGACATTTATCTGAGACTGGCATGTTTACATAAGTAACATGTATGTGCATGTAGCGTAATTAGCCAGGCTGCACGTGCTTTATGCAATGAAGTTATCATTACATGCAAAACATGCCATTTACCCAGGGCCAGCAACATCCGTTCAATAAACAAGCACCATCGCTGTGCATTCCTGAAACTACAAAGCAATTGTTTTGTAAACAATACTCTCAAACTGCTCAGAAATGCACACATTTTATGCATTCTTGGTTGCACAGGATTGTTAAAACGAAGCCAACACCTTTCACAAGCAATGCAAAAGGGTGTGGGGAAAGCCACAACAATCACTACTCTGGTTTAAAATTCCAAATAAACCCCTCTCTTCTGGCTTTAAGTATCAATTTCTTCACCAACACACAGTAACTAATGAAAGTACACTTAATGCAGTGGAATGATAAAGAAGAAATAAATAAAGCTAAAGAGACAGGTTTTATGTCAAGTCCATACAAAGTTTATACAAAGCCTTTTTTCAATTGGCAAATATCTTGCCTTAATTTAATACTCTTTGAAATCTAAGAAACATTTCCGTCAACATTCCTGTCTGTCACCCACTTCTATCCCAGCTGCTATCTGTATTTTAAATAAGCAGCTATGATTAGATTTTTAAGCCCCAGTGCTTTCATACTCAAATTTTACTCATTCTTTACTATTCATATTGTACCGTGGCCTTTGGGTTTTTATTGTATTTATATAATTTATGTATTTTTAATGTAATATATGTGTTGTTTTAGTGAGCCTTTTTGTCAAAGAAAATATTCTATCCCTGTGGGATAGACAATAATGTTTTTTGAATTTGAATTGAACTACAACCAAGTGAGTATTTCCGGAGAGACAATGGGCTCAGTGGGTGAAATGTGCATGAATGTAAACAGATCATAATGAAAAGGATGTCATTCATTCTGTCAGTCTGGTAAAAAATAAAATAAAACAATTAAACTCCACATGGGTTAAACAGGTATTTTAAGAAGGTTCTAAATATTATATTTATTATATTAATTATATATATTTTTGTGTCAATATAAAAGATCTAAAAACAAGATTACCCATCAGGCTACCAAACAAACTCACTTTGCCGTGCAAAACTTGCCATAACGATGCTAGGGGGTTGGGGGTGGTTCCCAGGGCCCAGTAGAATGCAGTCCGTCCACTTTTTCAGTCATATTGGTACCAGAAGTATTCTTCCCATTTATTTTTTCTATAGGGATTTCATAAAATCCTTCATAAAAGAGTTATAAGCCATGAACCAAACCAACCAGCTCCTAGTTGAATCACACCAATACAAACTTTGATTGGAAGGAAAAAAAGTATTTAAAAAATTGACACAAAAGTCTGTTAACCTCTTTCATGAGGGAATGAACTCTAATCCCATGATGCATTGTGAATGACGTAATCGAATTAAAAATTATGAAAAACATAAAACTATTGATTTAAAGCTGTTCATTAGTAGACGTAATATATTTTAATTGTATTGCAAAATAGTCAGATATACACTGTATGTTAGGGGCCTGGGTAGCTCAGTGGTAAAATACGCTGGCTACCACCCCTGGAATTCGCTAGCTCGCTAGTTCTAATCTCAGGGCGTGCTGAGTGACTCCAGCCAGGTCTCCTAAGCAACCAAATTGGCCCGGTTGCTAGTGAGGGTAGAGTCATATGGGGTAAACTCCTCGTGGTCGCTATAATGTGGTTTGTTCTCGGTGGGGCGCATGGTGAGTTGAGCGTGGTTGCCACGTTGGATGGCATGAAGCCTCCACACACGCTACGTCTCCGTGGCAATGTGCTCAACAAGTCACGTGATAAGATGCACGGGTTGACGGTCTCAGACGCGGAGGCAACTGGGATTCGTCCTCTGCCACCCGGACTGAGGCGAATCACTACGCAACCACGAGGACTTAAAAGCACATTGGGAATTGGGTATTCCAAAAAAAAAAAAAAAGATATACACTGTATGCAAATATACACTCACTGAGCACTTTATTAGGAACACCTGTACACCTACTTATTAATGCAATTATCTAATCAGTCAATCATGTGGCAGCAGTGCAATGCATAAAATCATGCAGATACGGGTCAGGAGCATTAGTTAATGTTCACATCAACCATCAGAATAGGGAAAAAATGTGATCTTAGTGATTTCGACTGTGGCATGATTGTTAGTGCCAGATGGGCTGGTTTGAGTATTTCCGTAAATCTGCTGATTTTCAAGCACAACAGTTTCCAGAGTTTACTCAGAATGGTGCCAAAAACAAAAAACATCCAGTGATCAGCAGTTCTGCGGACAGAAACGCCTTGTTGATGAGAGAGGTCAATAGTGGATGGCCAGACTGGTTCGAGCTGACAGAAAGGCTACGGTAACTCAGATAACCACTCTGTACAATTGTATTGAGCAGAATAGCATCTCAGAATGCACAACACGTCGAACCTTGAAGTTCGGGCACTTTATTAGGACCATAGTGTTTCTAATAAAGTGCTCAGTGAGTGTATATGTAGTTTGAGAGTATAGGGAGACTCAGTTGCGTCATTCACAGTTCGTCATGGAAGTGGGGGTCACTGCAGAGCTCTTGGTGCACTTGGTTGGCTGCGATTCTCTCATTGGTGGATTGTTTCCCTTTAGTATCATGGGTAGTATAGTTCTTCAGGAATTCGGCTATTAACAGTTTTTAAAAAAATTACGTTGAAATAACATGGACTGATGGTTTCAAAAGAAGCAAATAACATTGATTAACAACCTTGAAGCTTGCGGTAGGTCTGTCTTTAAATGTTTTATCAGCTAACATTAAAAATCAATTCGCTTATGGAGAAAATGAGTCATTGGTCTTGCACAAGTCCTAGTACCTGCAAGTTATTTAACTATGTTGGATCATCAAGTGAGTCATAAAGCAGGAGACTTCCTATGGACTAAGCAAAGAAAAATATGTAAACTGCATTTATGTGTCACACTTAAAAATATATGAATGTAGTTGCATTAGATATCAAACTCTGTGGCATTTATTGTAAAGAAAGATAGCACAAGCACATGTTTTAAGCAAAACATTAAAAAAATTTTTTTTTTTAGGTTTTATTTGATAAAATAATAGGCATACTGTTCAAAATGAAGACAAAGTATACTTTGTAGTTGTTAGCTAAACATTAGTGGAACATGTTCAGTGTGCTGAACTCTTGTGGTTACTCTGCACACCTGAATTAACTTCATACATCCACTAAAAGCACTGCCACACCAGTTGATTAAAAGTCATTAAGCAAAAATGGCTCAGAAATGTTAAGTTAGTTCTGAGAAAAGGCTGAAAGCAGAGACCACTTGCTTTGATATTTTATCTAATGCAATGACAGGCATTTTTAAGTGAGGCTTAAGAGTCTTGATTGGTGGTCTTTAGGTGAGGTTCTTCAATATGACATCAGAAATGAATAACACGGCCACACGAACAGGCCAGTGAAAAACATCTTTTTCAGTAGTTTAGGTAGAAAACAAGCCACAAAAAACGCCCTGAGGAGCAACATACAGGTTTCCACTGTTATCAAATAAAAGTTTTTACAGCTTGATACCAGAAAGAACTTTATATTCTCTAGTTCTTCATAAAACCACTTGTATTGGTGCTTCAAGAACCAGAAACAAATATGCTAATCTAAATGAAACATCATAAACTTTTGTAACCTCCAAAAAAACCATTTAGCAACGCAATAAGAACCCTAAATAATGAAAAATGGTTCTTGATAAGAAATGTTTTTCAACTATTGAAGATCTTTTATTTTTAATAGAGGCAGGCCTCATTTCACCTCCAAAGAACCATTTACTACCTCAAGAAACCTGGTGAAATATTGTTCTACAAAGAGGTTTCTTTTGTCAACGTATGGAGCTACAAGGAACCATTGAAGAACTTTCGTTTTTAAGATTGCATGCAGTCTTTTGTAAATCTTTTGTCTAGAAAATGTACACACAAGCAGGATTTGGACCTGTACAATTAAAGGCCCATCACACTTTATGTGGAAACATTATACGCTTCAAAACACCAAGCTAAAACTGCACACTACAATTACTAAAACAGCAAGGAAACAAGATCCTTCAATAGCCATTGTCTCAACTTGCTTGTTGGAGGAGATTCAGATGTCAAGACAAGACAAAGTCATTGGACAAAGATGGACAGCAAAGAAACTCACCTGTATGTCTTTCAATGAGGCCCAATCAACAAGAAGAAAAACGTGTTTTCATTTACAAAAGACAGCCTGACATTCCACATGCATTGGCCTGCTACTCCAACAAAGAGAACGTAGGACAAATCCTCATGTTTTCAGCGTAGTTTGCAGCCTTGTGCATGGTTACATGCTGGTTTAAAATGATGATACTGAACATAAGTGCAGCCCAAGCCAATGATGTGTCACATACACCCCCCCCCCCACTCTACTCCACCCACCACCTCCGTCCAAACCAGCAAATCTGGCTCCAACTCGCCGGAGGAGAAGAAGAGGCTACGCGTGCAGCTCAGGCAAACAAGTGCAACAAACTACAAAACCGTTCACAATCAGATCTAATCCCTCAGTCGGCTCATTCACTACATTGTTTGCGTAAAAGCATGTAGTGCCACACCTCTGCAAGGTTTAACCGGCATGCAATGCTTTTGAGAGGCTATTTAGACCACGTGGCATGTTTGTGAGGATTCATGGGAACCAGAAACACAAAGAGTTTGGTTGTGGATGTCACAAAATTGCACATAGCTTGACAATGATATCATTGAGCTTTGGAAGCCTGACGCTAGTTTTTGTGGTTGTGGTAGTTTAAATGGCTACCTCCTTATTCAAAGATAGGAAAATCTTAAAGACCATGGGCAAGGTTCAACTAGAGATGACAACAAAATCTAAGCTGGTTTCCAATAGAAAACAGATAGTCTACTCTTACCTGTGAACACCGTGGAATTTCATCAACTTGACAACACTGACAATTCAATGCTTATGGAATTATTTCTTTGCATTTCATTTAATTTTAACTCTACTTCCTTAAATTGAAATTCTGCATCCTGTTTGTTACCTCATTTCACATTCAATTCAAATCGAGCAATTGGACTTTAAAAGCCATTTTTAATTCAGTTCTAAATGGCGTACAACCCTGATGTGCACAACTTCTAACAAATACTAATTTGCCAGTGACCTTTAAGCATGCTTGCCTTTCCTCGTACCCCTGGAGTCATAAAGGCAAGACAAAGAACAACATCCACGATGAAGGCTGTTTTCTAGATTCACCGAAATTGGCTACACGGAATGCATTACATGTTTTACAGCTCATTGCACCTGCTCATTTCCACTGAATCACATGTTTTGGGGCCACTATTGAAAACAACACATTGTGAGGAGTGTTATGCCATGTCATAAAACCTATTATATTAATGCAGATTGGTCTAATTTAGTGAGAACATGAGTGTGGCCAGTCAGTTGATATCAACGTCCTGTCTTAGCTCAAAGGAATTGCAGAACTCAAGTGTATAATCTGGGCAAATAATGTTGTTACAAACTTAAAAAAAGGGATGCAGCAAGGAACTAATCCTCAATTACACATTCAGCACGCTAAGTTTGCGATCAATGATCCATGATGCAAAACAGGCTGCATGACAGGGTTTGAGCAATGCAGTTGGTGTAGATGCAAACAATGAACATTAAGACTGCATGCTACATTTCAATCTTATCTTTGAAGCATAGAAAACCAACCAAAACACTGCATTATCACGTTTGTCAAATCCAATAGTATAAGATACTGTAACCACATGTACAGTGGGGTCTAAAAGTCTGAGATCACTAGTAAAAACTAGGGCTGTCAGTCGATTAATGTTTTAAATCAAATTAATTACATGGTATGGCGATTACTTGCCGATTAATCAAATTAATCACAATTAATCGCATACATAAATATTTGCTGAGAAAGCCCCTCAAATAACAATAATTAAATATATAATGATTAAATAATTATAAATAGTTATATTTAAATAATTATAAATTATATATATATATATATATATATATATATACAAAAGTTTTGAAACACTTGACTGAAATGTTTCTCATGATCTTAAAAATCTTTTGATCTGAAGGCGTATGCTTAAATGTTTGAAATTAGTTTTGTAGACAAAAATATAATTGTGTCACCATATTAATTTATTTCATTATAAAACTAAAATTTAATAAAAATAAAAAAAAAGGTTTTTGAAATGGATGACTTGGACCAAATAATAAAGAAAATCAGCCAATAAGTGCCCAACATAGATGGGAACTCCTTCAATACTGTTTAAAAATCATCCCAGGGTGATACCTCAAGGAGTTGGTTGAGAAAATGTCAAGAGTACATGTCTGCAAATTCT